>NW_018127930.1:1544493-1551340 GCF_001952655.1 Monopterus albus
ATAACTTTTAATCCATTTCAGAACCATTCCTCTGATCCCATATTTTTCTAACTTATCCATTAATAACTCATGATTGATTGTGTCAAATGCTTTTTTTAGGTCAATAAATATTCCCATCGTGTATTTCTTCTCATCCATAGCACTTGTTATGTCCTCCATCAGGTCGGTAATTCATGTCAGAGACTTACTCTGGAGTCCTTTGGGCAGATCCATGGTCCTCAGGACTTCCTCTGTGACATCTGATGACCGGAGACCTTTCAACCTCTTCTCCCAAAACAGCTGCAGCCACATAGAGAGAGAGACAGAAAGATGAGATACCAGTTACCTGCTATGCCACCCCACAACAGAGATACCTCTGGGAAATTACCTATGAGTCAGGGTGTGTCAGCTCTACAGTCCTTCTGGGTGGTTGGATCACTACACTTTTATCCCTCTTTTTCACTCTGGTTTCTTCTCCTCTACCTGTTTGTACCCACTCTCTGTGGCTGTGTTCAAAATCACCCTTCATTCACCAATTAACTACTTCCTGCATAGATAGTTAAATCAGTAGGGAGCAGTAAATATAGATTTCAGACACTTACGAATCATCATCACTCTCATCACTATTGCACTGTGGGATTCTTAGAAGAAACCAGTGTATGGATACCACTTTTTGTTGTTCCAGTGCATTGAGTAGTGGACAGATTTATACACACAATTCACACATTCAGATAAACATTGTACAGTAAAAACAGTGCACTGTATTAAACAGTGATTTAGGACACACCTTCTGTGTGTGTGTGTGTGTGTGTGTGTGTGTGTGTGTGTGTGTGTGTGTGTGTGTGTGATTCTGATGCCTCAGCACCCTCTAGTGGCCACAGTTGCTATGATAACCTGATTCCCTCCACTTCATCCTCTCTTGTGTAAAAGCCTGACCTCGCCCTCAGGCACTACCATGGCAACATCACATTTTGTGTGTTTGTTTGTGCCTGTGTGTGTATGAGTCTGTGTATTCATGTGTGCCTCTCACCTGTCTGGGCTGATCAGTTGCTCTCTGCAAGTCTGTCTTCACCTTATTGCCAGGGTGACTTGTAACCTTGGTAACGGGCTGTTTGAAGATGGACGCCGTTTGTCTGATTGGCAGAGCTGTGTTCAGGTCCGGTTTACCTCCCTGACAAGACACAAACTAAGTGTTGGTAACATATTTCTCTTCCTTCATTTCAAACTCCTTCCTTTGTTACTACCTTCCTTCCCTCCCACCCTGCTTTTCTTCCTTCCTTCCCTTGTTTTTTTTCCTTGACCCTTCCTGGTCTGGTTTATCTTGCTAAATATTAGACAGAGAGCGAGAAGCAACCTATAACTTCTGTTTGTGTGTGTCACTTGAGCTTAAAGAGTTAAGTCTAAACTGAGATTTCACAGATAACAGGAAGTGTGAGTCGGTGTGTGTTGTATTGACATGGTTTGTAACTCTGCACCATGCTGCAGCTCTTCACACATCATTACCTGTGCGTACAAGCACACACTTTATTTCTACCCTGCTGAAGGATGATGATGCTGGTTGGTTGTATTTATGCCAACAACTACTGCTCTGGTCCCGTAGATATTAAACGCAACAGAAACCCTCCTTGGAGTCACTCTGAAAATATAATTCAACATTCTGAGATATCCATTATTATACAAAACTATTTGCTTTCATACTTTGAGTAAAATGAGAAGATCTGTATTAACTTAATGTCTTATTTTATATCAACCTTCTCATCTAATCTCATATTGAACACGAACCCTTATTCCCAAAATGCCTCACTATTCATTTAAAGCAGAACTAAAAGCAGTCTTCTGTCAGAGTAGGACTGATGGCTGGTTGAACTGACACATTTTTAACTCTCCAGACAAGTGTGGCATTGCTGTGCAACCACACTCTTAGCTGCAAAGTAGCAACTGTGATAAAATAGTTTTCCTGACTGGAATATTAAACAACAGGTAAAGATGAAATGCAGGAAACGGCACCACAATTTTTATGCAGTATACTGTTTGTGTACTAGCAAATAATTAATGTATGCTATAACGAATATGCAAAAATATGAAGCCAAACTATATACATAGCTTTAAAGGGTAATCCAGCAATGTAGTGCATAAAACATTTGGATTCCTGCAATAGACAGATAAATTAAAAAATGGTCTGGTTTGATGCAGTAGAGGCTGGGATATCCTGACTTTTAATCCCAAAGATTCTGGGTCTCACATTTCCCAGCATTTTTTGCTGGGCCCTCCCTGCCTGATAAATACCCATACTTAATAATTTCAAACTCTTTCGTCCCACCTTGTAACCCAGGCTTTCTGACTGTAGACTCCACATGACAGCATCAGGGTTACAAAGATTTTAGAAGGATCCTCCAGAGAAACAAAAGATATTCAGACTGTTTTCACCAGCTGATACAGTATGTACACTTCATACTGAGTAAACTGAATTTGATGTATAATCGGTGTATAACCTAAACACACACAAAACTTGTCCACAAGACCAATTACAAGTCAGAGTCAAGACACTGACAAGACTGAGACAAGTATGATTGAAAACACTGATGAGAACAGGTCAAAAGCCCTACACTGATATGACACCTGGGTCAAAACATCCTCCAGACAAAGAAGACTAACAACACAGGGACAATTCAGAGTTTAATGTCCACAAGACTGAGACAAAACAATGACAAAACCAAGACAAGTAAGAGTAAAAATACCAATAAGATAAGTCTGAGTCAAAATACCTAAAATACTTTTCTCTGTTTTGTGAATTTTGTTAGCGTTTTGAATCAGGCCACACCCATACATCACTGTCTTCCTCTGTACTGAACAAGTGTTTGTCAGCTAACCATCTGAACTACCATCCTGTTGCAGGAGCAGCTGTGTTAATCTGATAATCTGATAGCACACAACACATGACGACACAACCACAAGGTGTGTTACCTTAGCCATGCTGAATGGGTCATGTCGCACTCTCTGTTTGTTCTTCTGCAGTTTCCCAGGCATCATCTTCCCCGTACGGAAGTCGAAACATCCCAGATCCACTGTGTTTCCAAGGTAACGAGACAGCTGAGGCTTACTCCTGAACTTCTTCCCTGACGGACTGAAGGAGGGAATGAGGAGTCAGACAGCTTACAATATTATGATTAAAGTTATGAATATTGTCATTTGGATATCCAAAAGAGATTTGCATACTTTTAATTGTCAGGAATTGTAATTTTATCAGTAAGAGATTTCCGTAATTCATGTTTCACACAGTCCAAAATGCACTGTAAAAAGCTTTAACCACAGGCTCCAATCACCTGAAAGTCCAAAGAAACTACAGTTATAGTTAGAAATAATTAGAGATGAATGATATTGCAAATCAGTGTTTTAACCAGTCACCAATAAACTAAAGGTGTGTATGACAAGAAGCTGGTGAAGCTGATGAAAAAAGCAGCCAGACTGAATGTGAAGCAACCACACTCTTATTTTCATAAATTTGGATCATCAGAGTTAATCTTCAACTCTGACATATAAAATTCAACAAACTCTTTGCCCAGTCTGATAACTGCACTCACTTTCATTTGTCTGACAGTGGCATCACAGTAACACCTCCCACCCACAGGCCATGACAGTAGTTCGGGACAGTAGGCCCTTCTCAAGCTGCTATTCTCTTAATGCTGGGTTTTACAGATCGAACAAAATGTATGTAAATCATTTTACTAATTTTAATGTAGCCCTGTAAATTGTATAATAAGGGTTTTTATATAGAATTGAAAATAATTATAGGATGATAAAATAGGTCGGAAACAGCCACAGGCTTAGTGAAAAAACCATATTCATAACATCTGCTCCTCAGTACAAAAATGATAGACTGTAATATGAAGGCATCACAGACACTCCTACACAAATGAACACTAACCTAACACGACCTGCTTATGTACTATATCATTTCCTGAACATGATTAAATCCATAAAACATAACAGGGACTAGTTTTCATTTAGAGATACGAACTGACAGATGATGAAGAGGATACGTATGAATAAAGTTGAATGTGAGATAGTAATGTATAATAAAATCACTAAAAACAAACACTAATTTTATATGGGTTGAGTCTAATCAACTAAATATATATATATATGTGTGTGTGTGTGTGTGTGTGTGTGTGTGTGTGTGTGTGTGTGTGTGTGTGTGTGTGTATTTGAAAATGTGTTGAATGTCTGTAGAAGTTAACAGCTCTTCCTCTCCACCTATCTACAGAACACTGTGTGTGTTTGTGTGTCTGTGAAAAGAACACAACAACAGCACATTTTAATGATGAGATATTAAAGATGTTATCTATCTTACATGTAAGACTACATAGCTTAGCTTAGCACAAAGAATGAGAACAGGGGGAAACAGCTAGCCTGACTATAACAGTAACAAAATCAGCCTGTCGTTTACCTTTAAGGTTCATGAATTAACATGTGGCATCTCATTTGTTTAATCTGCACAAGAATGGAAGTATAAACAACAAGGATTCACCATTTTCAAGGGGGGCACTGTATGCCCTGGACTATTTCTTAGCCCTAAATAAGGAACTTATTACTGCCACTTGTCACTTTCGCTCTCACATGAGTCTGATCTTGGCGCTCTCTGTTCTCTGAGAAAGGCCTAGTCAGTCAGCTATGACATCACATCTGACACCAAGAGCAACTGTCGAACACTTCCTCATTTGCTGCTCTGCACATGCACATTGCAGTACTTGTGAGGGCCCTGGCTGACATAATGCATTGCCTAACCCCTGACACTAATACAAGTCTAATAAACCCGAAAACCAAGCCTTAGTACTGAAACAGCACTCTGGAGAAGTGAGAGGACCAGACAAAATGTCAGTGTCTCTCAAGGTCTATAAGTGTAATCGGTCCTCACAAAGATAGAAGTACCAAAGCAGACGCAGTCATTCGGTTGTCTGGCATGAAGGTCAGCAGCAACAAATCAAAGATCACAGGCTGTATTTGTGTGTGTGTGTGTGTGTGTTGTGTCATCTTGTTCCTGCTCTTCACTGAAACTATGTGATGTTTACCTTATGCATAACTACTCAAACCCAAAACTTTGTGTTTTGTACGATTCCTGATAATCTACATGTTGTATGAATCAGATCTGAAATAAATCTGTTCTGTCAGTTTGAACAAAGTTCCCGCTAAAACATTAAAAAATAGCCAATAGCCAATAGCGGCATTAGCGGGGTGTTGCTGCTCTAACAGTAAGTTGACCTGCTGACTGGTTTCTTTACTGGAAACGATGAGTCACATTACAAAGCAAACTAAAAGTCAAGCAAAGTCTCAGTTGTGAACTTCTGATTTCCATGTTAAAGGTCCAGGAAGTGATGATATTTGTTTCTGACTCTGAGCTATTGTTAATCTGATAGAGCTAAGCCGCTGATCAACAGGAAAAGAACACAGTGTCTGAAAACAGCTGGTGGCTCTGCAGTGTCACTGCCTCGCCGCAGACCTGCAGCAGGAGTGACAACATTTCCTGCACAACCCAACATAGCAGTGATGACTGAAGATGCAGAATCAGGGCAAATGGAAAAGCCAGAACTGTGACCTGCAACAAATAGAAGCCAAACTCCCTTATACGGTTGTTTGATATCCTGTGTTCTTTCTTCCACAGTGACAGCACCAGGGCCAGAGAAGCACAGACACTCGGGGGAGAGATGTTGCTACCAGGTTTCTAGGTGCTTAGAATAAAACACATCGTAAATATGAACTAGTCGACAAACAGAAAGAGCAAATCTCCGCCACGGTACCTCAGGTTCCCCATAACGCCATTATACCAATCTTAAAGCAATATTCCAATGATGGATTGACTGTCATAATGTGAGTTGTGCATCTGTTTGACTCAGTGTGGGGATTAGCTACACACACAAGGTACAAGGCAATCCTTCTGACAGGATTGTGTGAAGGTGTGGCTGTGTTTATTTGTGCTTTAGAATGTAGCTGCCGTGAGACAATCAGAAAATAACACTTTATTTCTTTGATTCACTGTTTTGTTTTGCCAGTGCCACTCCCTCTCATCATTGACATGCTAGGTCATTCAACCACCTCTGCCTGCTCTCTGATGAGGGAGTAAATTTAGAACACAGGCAGTGAAATGTAGGCACAAAGGTAAAAAGAATGGCTCTTAAGTACGACTTGAATCCCTTCATTCCTACCAATGAGCCATTGAACAGAACAGAACAGAACTGGAAGCTTAACAGGCCTGTGCTGCAGTTTTATCGCGTGTCCAGTGCTAACCACCATGTTGGAAGGGTTTATTACCCTCTGGGGCTCTGGGGCAGTCACATGACCGAAAACTATGCAGAATCTTAAAATAAAAAAAAATTTCCTGGATCTGGATGACAATCCAGATCAGCACCAAGGTCTAATGGATTGTTCTGTGGGCCATACCCTGGTGGAGGTAATACAAAGTGCAAAAAGAACAGAACAACGCTGATGCTGTAAATTACTGATAATCTTTTTTTTTTTTTTTGGATTTGGATTAAACGAGTACTCAAGTGATTTATAATTGCACATCCACAAAATAGGAAGACTTGTTAGAGACAGACTGAAAAAAAGGTAAGAGTCAAAGCTTACAGCTGCTATCATTGCAATCTTAACATTTGTATTTAAAAGGCATGGACAAAATAATGATACAGATGAATCAGCACCAATGGCATTACTAGAAACAAAACTATAAACTAATTACTGCATTACAAACTACCAGTTGTGACCTACATTACAATAGGGGACCACGGTATGTCAATAGAAATCCTCCTGTACTGGGGTTTGGGTGACAGAGTATGTGTCAGTCAATCAGCAGAAACACAAATGTATGAAAATA
>NW_018127930.1:1551385-1554364 GCF_001952655.1 Monopterus albus
TTCTGCTCCAAGTGTCTTCTCCTTCCAAACATGATTCTATACTTAATAATGGGAATTACTAAAGAATATTTCTACAATGTACACCACATTTATTACAAATACCTCAAAAATACAGCTTGTACATATTTTTTATTTATTTTGTTTTTATTGCTGTGCACATCGGTGGTCACTGGGCTGGAGTCCAATTCCTTGTATTTTTGATAATTACTTTTGATAATACTTGGCAATAAAGTTTATTCCTATGCTTATGAACAGACTATACATGGCTTAGATGGCAACCTTATGGCCAACAGACACTGATGAAAAAGTTTAGACAGGTGTGGGTCTCAAAGTTCATAAATGTTCACATAATTCACAAAGTAGCCTAATTTCCTTCTGCCCTTTGCAATGCTGTATATGGCAAACTGTAGGAGGACCACGGGATGCTTTTGTGGCAGTATAATAAAACACAGTTGTTAAAATACGAAAGGTGCCTTCACATGAGAAGTTACACGTTGACACACACTATACATTATTAAGCACTTAAAATGTCCTTACAGCTGCATACAGCTAGTGTAACAGTGTGTTACTAACCATTCATTAAATGTTTGTATGCTAAATATTTTGTGCAGAGAACTTGTTTTGTTTATTTGTTTGTTTTTGGTGCTTGTAACCTTGTTTTGGGAATTAGTTGCTGATATCTTATCCTTGTGCAAGACATTTGGCTTTGACATGATAAAACCCCAGCCTCCATTCAAACTGTTAGGCGCTTGACAAATCTACGTCACTACAGCTGTTTTGTGTGGTATTTGTATAATATCATAAAGACAAAAAATGAGTCTTAATAAGAAACTATAGCCTATATGGCATGAAAAAAGATGATCTACCAGTGGACACGAGCATAACCCATTTATGCGTGGCATATACAGCTGTGATAGACTCTAGGTTTCCACTCAGAATAGGCATCTGCAGAAACTGAGATACCATCGGTCACTTTTTTAATCTTAGACCAGTAAATAATAAGATAATTCATGTTGGAAAATAAAGTTTGTTTAAATACGACGTGAAAACCCTGTTATTTTTTTTTTTGAAGGGTGGGTGACCTCAGTAGCTAAAACCAGGTTATGACCCACAAGGAGCTTGTTGACAGCCGCTCTGGGTCACTGTGTAGTCCTCTAGCGGGTCAGTATTGGAACATTGTAGGAATATTACTGGGCTGTTGACATGTATTACTGGGCGCTCTGACATGTTGACCACCACAGAGCTGTTCTCTAGGAGTGTACTAACGCCACACTGTGACCGCACGGAGTCATTTTAACACTTTGTCATCAGCTTCGTCATCACTGGCATTGCTGCGTTTCTATTAGCTTATTAGAGTCAGTCAGCCAGGAGCGGTAACCACTGGTGTGGCAGTACTGATCGCTGACTGATCGATGAGTGTGACGGAGTACCTGTAGTAGTAGATGTCGCTCTTTCCAGCGCTCAGTCCGGACTTCCTGATCACTTCTTCTTTCTTCCAGCCGGGCGGCAGAGCGGGACAGTCCGTCCTCTTCCTCTCCATCATTGTACACTTATCGATCCCGCGACTAAGCTGCGATCGGATCAGTCGATCACTCAGTAAACACCGATTAGGACACTCCTGACAAAGAGCGTGGTGGCAAACCCAGCGGAGCAGCAACCGGGGCGGACCGACGTCACGGATGTTACGCTAACGGCTGCTCTCCTTCTCTCCGCCTGCTTCTGCTAGTTACTAAGGTTTAAACAGAAATAAAATAATTCGTCCTGGTTCACACTGCGAACGGAGATGTCGGGGATAAACTGCCTTCCTGCCACTGGTTTTTGCTTAGTTTACCTCTGGACAGAACCAGTGTAGCCCAAGGTTCATCTGATTATGATCGGACCTAACTGAACTGAACTGAACCAACGGGCAGGCTGTGACGTCTGAGATATCACACACACCCTACACACGCGCCCGCGCACACGTAGGCCTACACACTCACGCACTCATAGTGATAGTGCACTATGAAAGATGAATCACTCAGCTGTGACTGAAAAAAACTGATCCATTCTGTCCAAAATACGGAAGCCGAGAGGAGTAGGGGCTACATTCTTTTAAACACTACGATCCCGTTGTTTCAAGGTGTCCTGGGATCTCTAGATAAGTTAATTTTTCATGCATCAATAACCTGTGAATAGCCTACCTCAAAGTTGAGAAAACAACTCTGTTATTCCATAGATTTCAGATAGACTCAATCAAGAAGCCAGTGATCTTTACACATTTGAGAACCAATAGCCTATTCGTCCCCTGGCCAGTAATTCAGTATTAAGGAGTGAAACAGATTATCAGCAGCTAATTTCCAAACAGATTGTTTCACTTGGGAATGGGCTATTATATCAAGATGATTAAATATATGAAAGTTTGTAAATATGTAATAATAGTTCACTGGGCCTTCAGTAGCCTGCTATAGTTGTTTGTCAAACATTTTGTGGTGTAGAGTTCTGGTCTTTCTTTTGTCATTATTACTTTATTTACATGTTTAGAAACAATACATACAAGGTACATGAGACATACATTTCTTAACTATACAATAAATGGGCTATTTAACTGAAATTAGAATAAATGAAAAAAGTCAACATCAGGTCAAAATGTTCTATATATTAATTATCAGTTGGATTTCAGGTGCCTGCAGTCCACATGTCGAAATGTCCTTGGGCAAGACACTGAACCCCCAAGTTGCCCGTGATGGTGGTGTGTATGCATGCAGCGGCCCGAGGCCCTCTGCTTCAAACAAAATTTTGTTGTACGTGTCACAATGTTACAATGACAATAAAATAAAGCTTCTTATTCTTCTTGAGATAACATTGATGACAGACTCTGATGTGTCTATGGTGCCGGATAATATTGTGTGACAGACTCTGATGTGTCTATGGTGCCTCAACTTTGTGGCACAGTGATCACTCCTTGATTTTGTTCAGTCCACCAGTGATGTCACAGGCTTT
>NW_018127930.1:1554475-1563507 GCF_001952655.1 Monopterus albus
AGCTCAGCCAGTGAGATTTTAGTTAAAGGGGTCAAAGGCTCAGAGAGAGACCAACTCTGTACCAGCAGGCCAGAAACCCAGGTATCATCTTTGACTCACAAAATTTGAAGGCTCATGTGGACTTTGTCACCAAACCAGGCATAGAGGACTAAATAATACATTATTTAAAATGGGAAAACATGTTACTGAAAGATATGATTTATGTGGAGAGGAAGAACCATTAGAGCATGTTATGTTATACTGCACAAAATATGAGGCTGAGATGAGAGAAAAAATTCAGAAATTTATAACTATAAAGGTAGCATTTGATCTATGTGATAATTTACATAGAGGTTCTGGAGACATATTTTTTTGTTTTATTTCAGAATTTAAGAGAAACAATATGTATAGAAAGATGTTAGAAGTTATTTTTTATTAAATGTTATTACAATGCTTATAATTGTTTGATCTGTTTCGTTATTAGATTTAGGAAAGAGTAGTGCGATTCGTGATGCACACTCCTATCCAGTTGGTGGCGGTAAGGTGCAATGTCGTTGTTTGCCAATCGCCATTAAGCTCGAAGAAAAAGAGGAAGAAGGGGAAAAAACGTTCCGCAGGGGGATAGACAGTTATGTTATGTTGACACAGATTTATAGGTTTGACTTAGAGACTTCAGAGGTGAGTTAAAATAGGTTAATGTCAACTTTTGTGTCGATACGTTAAGTTAGCATAGTTGTGAAAGCTCTGTCTGTTAGTCCTTTTACGGAATTGTTTAATTTGTCTTTTGGTTATTTTAGGTAGTTAGTTGTTAGGCTAAAGCCATAGCAAACAGTAATTGTTAACGTTAACCTAGGTCCCCAAACTTGGAGCAGGAAGTGGGAACACGTTAGTTGGGTTAAGTAGAAACTGGGTCAGGTTACGTATTATGAGACAGAACTGGTTAGGGTTAAGGTGGAAGTTAGGTCCAGATTAAGGTAAAGTGAAATGCATGAGTACGGGAAAACCTACCTTCCTTCTCCCAGCATCTACTCTGGAAGGTTGGGATCTAACCACGGGCAAGCTAACGCCAGACAGCTTTTTAACTTAAAACATCATAGTCTCGACAGTGACATAATTTTCTTAGAAGACAAGGCAACCAGACTGTCGAAAATCATTGGAAAACATGTGGACGTATTTTGAGCGGTTACCAACACATGGTTAGCCAGATTAACTATTGTGTGTTTCTGAATTTCAACCTTATCATGTGGAAATGTGACATACTTTTCACTGGTAGCTGTCTGGCTACACCAAATTGTGATCCTTCAGACTCTGACCTGATTAAAAATGACTATAGGATCACACATTTTGATAGTTTAAAAAGTTGTAACCCCACAGACCAGGGTTAGGATCATAAAAGCAGTTGAGGACAAGATCTTCACCACTTTTTGTGTTTTAGCTATGTTTATGCTATATTAAATTTTTGAATGCTGCTTGTGGAAGCAAGCATGTACACAGCCTTCCATGGAAGAAGAATTTAAATATCTAGTTCCTTAATGAACATGTTACAAGTTAATTTTCTCCATTTTAAGGGTTTGCTCATGGTGGTTGTGTTTTGTCAGCATGGAGTGTGGTGGCCTGGTCAGTGACTTGGTGTCTCCGGAGTCGACGGTGACTTCCTTGCTGTCGAGCTCTGGTCATCTGAGAAGCAGCCTGCTGCTTCCTGAACACAACACCACCTACAGATACAGAGACAAGGTTAATTCTGATTCTAATGTTTCTCCTCCGGCTTTCTTTTCTACTGCAGTGATGGAGCTCTGTGGAGGGACTCCGCCTGTCATTGTCTTCTGTCCTGTCACATTAACTGAGCCAGTGTCTACAGCCTTTCTTCTCACCTAGTAACCATTATGCCACTTTTTATTGACAAAGGTGAAAGTTTGCTCTTCTTAGATTAAATGGAAGATTTTTAGTGAAAGTTCTGCATAGCTTTTTTTTGACAAATAAAATGAGTAAGGATCAAAACAGGCTGTTACTGGTAAATTTAACATTTCTGAACAGTTTCAGTACTTCAAGTTAAAAGGCCTACAACTACTTCACAGTAAAAATCCTTCAGCTGCATCTCACTAACACCCTGCTAGATGTCTCTTGGCTTCATGTCTTGCTTTCTTCAGTTTGCCTTTCTGATGTAAGTGATAAAATTCAAAACAAGCTGCAGACCATAAAGATGTATGTGGTGCTCTGCTTACTAAAAACAAATCATAGATGTTCATTGATTCATTGATTTTGCAGAACTATGACTCAGCCTCAGTGGCGCTGGATGCCTACATTGCAGACTTCGAGAGGAGTCATCAGAACAGTGGGTCATTGACAGGACAATTAGTTCTGCCACACAGTCCCCTATCCACACCAAGCAGACCCAGAGTGCATACACTCAGAAACAAAGATGGTAGGTCACTACATGGAGACTCTGTCACTGAGGAGCAGTTTAGGGTAAATCCCACAGGTCTCATGTCTCTATGTTAATGTCTAATACTGGAGTCCTTTTTAAAACATTCACCTATTATTTTTCAGTCATTTTTTGTTTCAAAGTAAAAGCCTAACTAGAGATGGAGTGCTGCAAATTTGCTTCAGCTAGGTGCCATTTACAGTAGATATTCAGTCTTGCATTTCTATGTTTTAATGTTTCTTTGCTTTTTTTTAAATAAAAAAATAAACTAATTAATACAAATAAAGCCAACCAGGAACTGGAATTTTCTTTGAGGCACTACAAGACTTTTAATGTGAAATATCTTCATAAAATGGTGTTAGATTGTCCATATCAAGATCATAATAGTGGTCAAAATAAATTGGCAAAGTGAAGCTTGAGTATATGATCAATGTGTGTAAAATTAGGAATAAATGTTTATCTCTGCAGATACCCCTGTTTGATAATTATATAATGTAGTAATTAAAACACACCACTGTTTTGTTATTATTATTATTATTAAAACATCTATTCCTATGTGCATCCGTTTTGGTTTTTTAGTACTTAATGTTTTATATTTTGTTCCTAAACATAGTTCTCAGGGAGAGTTTGACTGATAGAGAACTGGACTTCCTGAATCTTCCTGTCAGCTCCCTCTGTCACCGTGACAACCGAGAGAGACTCTCCATGACGACGGAAGAGCTGCTGTCTATCCCTTATGATGGCTCGATGCCTGTCACCCATACCTCTGCTTTCATCCAAGGTTTTTAAATGCATCTCACACACAGCTGCATTCATCTCAAGCTTTTAGATGCATTCCTGGCACCTGGACCTTTATCTGAAATCAGTCTCACACATCGCCCACAACTCTGTCCTCGTCCGAGACCTAATAACTCGCATGTTTCCCCTCATCAAAGGACTTTAAATTCTGCACCCACACCTTGGCTTTCAGCTCAGTTCTTTCTACACATCACCCACCACTCTGTCTTCATTCCAAGTCAATAAATGCTTCACTCATACTTCCACCTTCATCCCAGGTCTTTAAACGCACCACCCTCACCTTAATAAGCCTCTTTAAAAGCATTACCACAACCACCATCATCACTATCTGTTGTCTTTAGACACAGAACCTTAGGATGATGGACATACAATATGTCTATTCAGGCATTGTTTTGACTAGATAATGAATAGACTGATAAAATAAATAATTGATAAATGAGCAGTAGTATTGATGAGATACAGTTTTTAAGTAAATCTCTGTCTCTCAGTTCCTCTGACTTGTCCCAACTGTTGATCCAGGCCTCCTGTCCCAGTCTGGTACCTCCAGACGTGGATACAAAGCCAGTGCTGAGCTCAGGAGCAGTCACGCTGCCCCCCGACTGAACCACAGCCATCCTCACCTAATCAGGACACCCAGAAGCTGCAGGTTCATGTTGTGGGCATGTTGCTCTTTTCTCTACTGTTCTGTACGTGTTCTACATCGTTTCATTTCATTACTTTCTCCTCCTCACAAGGTCCAGAGGAAGACCAGATGCAGTTCCATTTAATACACTTGATGGCAGCTTTAAGGTGACTGTCATTAATTAATTAATTTATTTTTTTAAGTCTGGACATTGTGTCTGTGTAAGTGGGCATCATTGTTTCCATGTCTGTGTCCGTCTCTCAGTCTGCACACAAAGCAGCAGGCTCACAGTGGGAAAACCCACCCTCGTCGCTCCACCTCCCTCGCTGGTTCACCAGCAACAAGGCTGATATGGACTGTTCTGAAATGAGTAACGTGCCAGACCTGAAGTACCCAGCTTGGATCCAGCACTGTGACCTCAATGAGTCACCACCGCCCCCAGAGTCAGAGCTGTGGAATGACCATGGTATAACACTCACTGCAAAACACCAGCACTACCAGGGTCTCTGGTTCAGTTCCCTCTATGACATACTGTATGTTGCATGTTCCTTCATGCCTCTTATTACACTTCATAAAACACTAACACTGTATTTAACTATAGACTGACGACACGGCAACATGTATATGTTTTCTTCAACTGACCATGAATGCAAGCACCACTTTTGTGTGTGTGCACTGTTTGTGGCAGTCAGTGAGCGCATACTCACATAAGAGTTGTCATGACCTCGATCCTTGATATTAGTCATATATTAAGTTTCAAAATGCATGGACAAAGGTAACTGTGGAGGTTTGCATGTGTGCCCAAGTGTTTGCACAGCTTGCAGCAAGCAGCATGTAGCCCACCTAACTAGCATACTACCTACAGTAGTAACTGTCTTATTTCAAAGGCCAAGGGTCACATTATTGACTAACCACATTAGTTGGTGGGATTACAGGCCAAATAAAACAAGTCCAGTTCAAGACTAGTATATATACTGTGTATTATTTTGCCACTGTGTCCCGAATGCCCTCAGGCTTTAAGGCTAACTTTTATTGGATTTGGGGATATTTATACTAGATGCTGGATACCCAAACCCAGCCCAGCTGGACCCATCAGTACCCAAGGGTTCGGGTCAGGTTTGGACAGAAATTTAGAAATCATGTTCAGGTTTGGCCACGTAGATCAAACTTTAGGCTAAACAGGCATATTTGCATTTCTAAATATTTCACTTGTAAATGAATCCATGCTTTTTCTTTAATTTAATTTAAAGAACTTAGCCTAAAATTACAATGATGCCCATTAAGTATATGACAACACTATCCATGGTATCAGACACACAAGGCCCACAGAAAAACACTCGACTGCATTGGGATCAGGTCGGGTTCGGCCACCGCACTCTTGGGCTCGTGTCGGGTTCAGACTGACATATGCAGCCCAGCTGATAAGCTAATTTACACATTAGGAATTCCAGTTGCAAGTATAACGAGGTCATGTATCATAATTTTTGTAAAACAAAATTATGTGGATATTTTCAGCATCAAATCACATGTGGTGATGAGCTTATATGTTTTCACCTGCAGCTCCCAGGACCAGAGCTCCATCATGGGTAGCAGAGCTGGAGGATGATGATCCCAACCAGACATGGCCACAGGTGAGAGACGAGATCAAACTGTTGTTTGAAACTTTAATTTATTCTGTCAGCAGCTTATGTTGTCTGAAAAATTGTAGGCCACTTGAAAAAGGATCAGTGACAATGATTTGATTGTTATGTGATTAAAATACTGTAATAACATGTCTTAAGGACATTTCAGAGAGTAGAAATTTCAAGCTAGAAATGTTTTGATATCTTTTTATAGCCTCCCCTGGTTTGTAGGCATCAATTAAGTTAATTTTCAGATCCTCACTCAGTTGCTGTTGAAGAGGCAGGTCAACATTTATCATTAGGAATTATCATTTGATTGTGTTTCCAGAGTTGATCAGTTGCCGTCTTTCAAACTGACATGAGTTTTAGAAGTAGATGGTGCCCACACTTTGACACAGTCCCACAATTAATGATTAATTTTTGTTTTTTTTTTTTAAGTCTGACCTACAAAAGTAACAGTGCATTAACAAGTGGACAAAAGCTTATTTTTAATGGATTTCTTCTACTCACATGTCCAGGGTTTCCCAAACCTTTGGACAGAACTGTATTGTGGTCGCGGTGTCAAGAATGACCTTGTGTATGTGTGTGTGTGTGTGTGTGTGTGTGTGTGTGTTTGATCAGGCTGACAGCCAGCAGACTCTTAGAGATCTGAGTCTTCAGTTTGCTGAACAGATCTCGCTGCTTGCCACAGAGAGAAAAAGCTCTGACATCATGGAAACTCCGTTCACAGGTAAAATACATTAATTAACTCATTTTATTTGTATACGTTGTACCATATGGTGGCCAGCCCATATAGGCTTGTAAGACTAGTCAGCAATAGCAGCCAAGATGGACACATGAACTTTTTATATTTCCACAAATTCAAACTGAGAAGGACAAAGGACATTCTTTTGAGGACATTGAAGTTCAGATCCTCTCCAGAGAACATCGCTGGTTTGAGAGAGGAGTCAAGGAAGCTATTTTTGTAAAAATAGAACACCCCTCACTAAATAGAGGTGGTGGACTAAGACACAACATGTCATCCATCTACAGTCCTGTACAGTACATGCCCACCAGGACAATAGGCGTCGGTCCATAGGTGAGGGCTCAAAGACAGGTAACGACGCTCACTGATACTGGGCTATAACGACTCAGTTATTAGGGGACATTGTTGGGCATCAAAGGACTGAAACACTAATGGGGATAAATATCTCTGACTCAACGCCAGTCGGGCAGAACTGATGAAGCCTCTTGGATGAGACGTGAAACATCTTCGACCTAAAAACTTGGTCCAGTTGATTTTTCTAAGTTTTTTCAGCATAGTCAGGACATAATTTTGTTTGTTTCTCTGAGTTAATTCTGTTTTTGCTGTTTGTGTATGCATGTGTCCTGTTAGACAGGAGGATCGAGGCTCTGATCCAAAAGGTGGATCAGGTGTTGAACTCTCTATCTCAGAGCTGTGGAAGACCAGACAGTCCTGCAGATTCAGGTGGGGTCAGGTAGCATCACATTAGCATAAACACACCTTACTAGGTACCATACAGAAATAACAGTTTTGTTATCCAGAACAGTGTGGGGTTTCAGTTTTAGTTTGCTTTAGTTTGCTCTCCACTTTATCCATTTATGCTCTTGATAAATAAAAGTGATGATAATAATAATAATAATAGCTGTATTTGGCCTCGCTTTACAGTGAATTTGGTGTCTCTGGCATTAAAATGTCCTGACAAAAGTCAAATATTACAGATTTCTTCACTGTGTGTTAGGAACAGTGGTAATGATGACCATTTCTAACAAAAAAGAACAAATTAATATGCTTAACATCTGAGAGCAGCATTTTAAAAGTTAACACAGGCCGCTAACTCAAAGTCATGCAACACAGCAGCTTAACAATAAAGACTTTCCAGCTAACTTGAGGAAGGAAAGAGATGTCATTAGGTGACTAACTATGAAGCAGACAGAGAGCTTTTATTTTATTTTTTTAAAGCTGTGAGTGGTCAGCTTGAGCTTCTCACGATTTCTCCTACAAGTTTCAGATGCTGGTAGAAATTGTTGATAGACAACAGAGAGCAGTGACAGATTTGAGAGCAAACGAGGGCAGAGTCGTGAGCATAACAGTTGATTTAAGCAAGCAGTGGGAATCCTCCCTCATACATTCTGCTTCGCAAAGTGAACAGTGCTTGTTTTGTGCATCTTCAATACTTTTGGCACCAACAGACTTTTACCTAAAACTAGAGAAATCTGAGAACGCGCACTCAAAAATGAGGGCACGCATGGCCAGGATTATGCCCTCCACTCTGATTATGCGCTTACAAATCTGTGCCTGCACACTCTTAAATGCTGTTATAAACTGAGTAATGCTTGAAATGTGGTTAGTGTGTTAGCTGATAGGCACATTCACAGAGACGGTAACAGTAAAACACCATTCTTGTGAATTTTTTTGTTTGTTTGTTTTGTTTTAAGCAACCAGGCATATATTGTTCTTATTCATTAACTGCTTTTGTTACCGTTGTTATTCTGCAGTCCATCCAGTGAACACCGAGGAGCTGCTGCTCAGCTCGCCCTCACGCTGTGCTCCATTCAGTCTGTAAGACTTAATTACACTCCCTTTGTTAACTCTGGGGCACCAAAACTGAACACACTGATCACACTTGATATGTTGAACCTGCAGGGACTCAGAAGCAGCAGGAGGTGTCACAGAGGCTCAGCCTGACAGAGGAGCTCAGGTAGTATTCAGTCTATCCTGTTTCATTTCTCAGCTTTCACTGATTCACAGCATTCCTTTCATTATCAACTTTAATTTCACTTTGTGGTGCTAACATGCCTGAAAGATGCTGAGAGTGACTCTCTCACTGCAGTCACAGTGTACACATCTGTCTGGTATGTTTCCCAGGCTAGGGAATGCAGTCTCCATGGAAACAGCATCTGGAAGCAGCCTGGTCCAGTGGAGGCTTTAAAACAGATGCTCTTCAGACTGCAGGCACTCGAGGCAGAGGTTAAGCAACAACAACGGCAACAACAAGCATCACTAGCTCCAACACTCGCAGGCAGGCTACAGACAGAGGGGACTCCAATGGAGCAGGTAGCCAGTCAGCCAAATATAATTGGTGTTGAATGAAAAAAAGCACTTGATTTGATTTGATTTTGATTTGATGCACTGGATTTGATTTGATTTTGATTTGAGTTTATTTATTCTTTCAAGCATGTAAAGACAGTTGATATGTCAACACACATAACTTTACACATATCCAACAAATGCTAATCCAATATCAATTTGCTTATACCTAGTACATGCTTGAATGGAGTAGGAAGAAGTCAGACTTATCCAGTCCTACCCCATGACATCATCTTACCATCATTGGTTTGCAAGCAGTATCTCTACATAGATAATTCTCTTCTACACCACACAAGTAATATACTAAAAACTTATGACAGAGTGTTAACATTCATACACCACACCCACAATGTTCCATCTAATTAATCATTAAGCCTGTTCTTGCATATATCTTGATTGACACATACCTTTATATTTATGTTTAAACTTGTCAATTCTATTACTATTTTTTATGTCTACACTTAAATTATTCCATAGTTTTACCCCACTTATGGAAAT
>NW_018127930.1:1564794-1571197 GCF_001952655.1 Monopterus albus
GTTTCTTACATCTCCTCAAAATCTCAATTAATTTGTTCTTATATGACTTATATTTTTCTTCCGCCTTCTTTGAGCTGTCCTTTATGAATTCCTTATATAACGCATTCTTCTTTTTACATGCATTCTGTAATCCCTTACTCATCCACGGTTTCCCACTGTAATTTCTTTTGTTTTTATACTGCTTACGAGGACAGTTCCTGTCATATACTTTCTTAAATATAGTAAATTTTATACATCATTTAGACATTTGCTCCTGAACACACCTCAGGACTCTGCTGTCAACATTCATCTGTGTTGTGAGGAATACATTTTGTGTTGTTTCATACAAGAGAATGTTAACAAGTCTGAGGTTACAGTACATGTATGTGTTTGTGTTGCAGGGGCCTGAAGGTGAATTCGAACTGGAGGGTTTATCTGGTGGACTGTCTCTGGAGAGGTAACTCACAGAGATGGCATCACAGATATGAGTCAGATCACATCAGAATGACTGTGTACACTGACTTGCTGATCAGTATCTGCACATTGGGACTGTAGTACTAGAGTCTGATATGGGTCTAGGGACGACAAGGTCAGTCAGTCCACCACTTTGGTCCAAACTGAAACATGTCAACAACCATTGATGGCATAGACATTCATGGTCCCCAGAGAATGAACAGTAATGATTTTAGCGATCTCTTGAATTTAACAACAGTGTCAGTTCTAACTTGTCACTTCAGCAGTGAAATAGCTCCAAAGCTTCTAAATGGACTGGCATAAAATTATATACGGCCTCAGCTGTACTTTACTGTGTTTGTGTACTGTGTTAATAGCACAGATTAACAGATGTTAACACATTCTAACATGCTATATTAGGTTAGGAAAGATAATAAAATGCCTGCTAAACATCAGTTTGCTAGTATTGTCGTTGTGGTCATTGAAGCGGGTTCATGTTGTGACATTTAAACATTTACCTTAAAGTGAAGCCTCACAAAGCCACTTGCTCTCAGGGTTTGGGTTTCACTCTGACTGTGATGGCATTATGGGTTAACCGGATTTCCTGACAAGCCCTTCCTGCTGGTCTGTCTCCAGTTTAGTGTGAGTTCAGAACGGTATGTCAGAAAACAGATGTTTGATGATGATTTTCATCCTCAGAGCACTGCATCACCTGAGCTGCCTGAAGCTGCTGGTGGAAGAACCCAGACAGAATCGCAGAGTGGAACAGGAGGAAAAGGATGAAGATGAGGGACGCTACTCATCCTCATCTGCAGAGGGACTCCTCTGTACTCAGCAGAAATCCTCTTTAAGCTGACAGCCTATTTATCAGGTCGTCAGACTTCCTGTCAACGTCTGCATCAGTCATCCACTCCTTGCTGTTTCCTGTGATGTCCTTTGCCCACAGGCAGCTCAGTGAAGGCTGCTCTGGATTTGTATTTTAGAAAAAAAGGTGCCATTCATCTTAACACACATGTAGTACAGAGACCAAACCAGACTTAATAGGAACTATTGGAAATGTGTGTTTTCCAGTGAAGGAATCTGTGAGATTTAAGAAACAATGGTGACATTCTGGGAAAAGCTCTTGTTTGACATTTCACCAATCAGATGAAAACATGGTAACCTAATGCTTATATCACTAATTCCCTTCTTTTAATAGTTCTTTCTACATGTGTTTAATGCAACAAGGAAGTCAGTTTCTGAGTTGTTAGAAGGTGCATTTGGTTTTCCATTTTGAGCAAATGAGTTTTGAATGTGCCAGTATGAATGTCTAGTTGTTTATTACTGCATATAAATATGACAAATCCTATTTGTCGCCACCCTGGCGGCAAGACTTTGGACATGGCAGTGTTAAAACACTAACTATTCACAAACTTGTTTGATTTGCATTAAGATGTTGGCACGAAAACATGCAAAATATGGAGAACAGAAGTGCCTGAGAAACCAAACAAATGCCTCACATGTTAAGTATAATGCTGAAGGTCATGAAACCAAATGTAATCGACAGAGTATTGTTTAACCATTTTACTGTCTCAAGTCAGCCAGTGCAATGTCTAATGCCCATTTACGGGTCATAAATATGGGAAGCTTTACTGTATCATCCATCCAGTCCTTAGGATGTGAAGGCAACATAAACACTTGATTACCACATGGTTGTTCCTCTGGCTATGGTACAAGCTTCAATAAGTCAAATGTTTTATTTGCTAGTGTGTAATGATCAGATTCCATCTTTATAAACATTAAATCTCAGTGTGATTTGGATAGGAAACAAAATCAGTTTTACCCATGAACAGTCATTTGCTTTTTGTCTCTCCTTTGAGGACAACACAGTGTTCCAAACCATTTAAATGCCAAATCAGCATTTAGGCAATCCGATAACCACAGTATGGAAAGGTGTTTGGATTAGGTTAGTTTTTAATGTTTCAGTGTTATTTCCATGCAACAGGTTTGTCTCATTAAAACATACCTGGGTTTGCTTCCTTCATGGTGTCGGCTCATATTTCACTTGGACACTAGCAGTTTTCTATATCAACTTTTTTCTCAGTTTGTCTCTTCTGCAAGATTTTAAAGCAAGAAGATGACTATAAAAAGGTCAATCTCAGGATTGTTAAACCACAGTGAAGAGTGGTAAAATTCTTGTCTACTTCTCCCATAATGCAACCGCACAGCATCTTTTTATTTTACTTGTAAACTCAAACTGCACATCTTCAGTTTGCAATGCAGGTTCTTTTTCATTTGAAGTCCCCAAGTTTAATCTCATATAACCCTGATGACATCAGTTTTTATTTTTTGAAATCTAGGTAAAGGTCCTCGAAGCCATTATCCAACCATTTCCACAGGCCGAAGAGGACAGACCTGTCCCCACAAATTATTTATTAACTCCTTTTTTTTTGTTTTGGTTTTTTTAAGTGGTAACTCTCTATAAGGCTTTTGTGACATCATCACATAATGGTTAAACTGCGTTCCACCTGTTAGTTCACATGCTTCTCACACGGTTCACAGATCTCAAATATTTATTCTTTATAGCTCCTTATTTTAATGATAATAGTATAATATTGAAAAATGAAAATTGTTGCATTGTTAAATGAAAGTTGTTTTTTTTTAGAAAATGTTTATTTCTTTAAAAAGATAGATGGTAGTAGATACTGTGAAACTTAGGTATTATAGCCTCGTTACAAGTTTTATCAGCCTTTGCATTTGGACAAGAAGAATTCTTAAATTCATCTGTTTTCAACAAACTGGCAGCAAACCAAACTGTTCCTCATCTGAAACAACAGACGGTTTCACTTCCATTTAAAAAATTTTTTTTCACATTATGTTTACGTCATGACCACATGTTAATCAGCCCGTCACTCCCTGCTGACATCACAGTTTCCCCCGTGTGATCAAATGTCACGCACTGCACACTATCTCTGTGTCCTGACAGGCTCCTCACTGCACAGGAATCCACCTCCACCAGTCTGACCAAACCATCACTGCTGGCAATCGCCAGCATCTTCCCTGATGGGCAGAACACCACCTGGTTGGCAGCCAGCGGTCCAGCATCTACAGTAGCTGTTGCTGACACAGGCTTTCTGATGTCCCACAGGTTGACAACACCACAGGTGTCACAGGAGGCCACGGTGTCACCAGCCAGGCTGACTGCAGCGTGGTTGCAAGGATGCAGGTGTCCATGGAAGGTGGTAGTGCAAATGCCCAGCCTGGCGTCCCACAGGGCAAGGGTTTTGTCAGCCGAGCAGGTGAGGAGGAAGTTGGAGAAACGCAAGAAGCAGACACTGTTGATGGAGGCGGTGTGGCGACGCAGTGTGAGGCGACAACGCTGGCTGTTCAGGTCCCATAGCTTGGCGGTCCTGTCGGCAGAGCAGGAAGCCAGGAAATGACCGCAGGAGTGGAAGGAGCAGCCCCATGTGGGCTGGCTGTGACCAGTCAGTGACAACACGCAGCAGCCACGAGAGAAATCCCAGAGCCGCACCTGCAGGGAGATCCAAGAGGAGCAGGGAAAGTGTGAGAAGAGCAAGAAAATTTATGTTGGGTTTTACTTTAATCTCATTTGGACACTATTGCAGCAAGGAAGCCTTGATGAAGATGATCTTACTGTGGTGTCCCCACTGGTAGTTGCCAGTTTTGATCCATCAGGGTGAAAACTGCAGCCAGACAACCAATCAGAGTGACCGGCACCTGACAGCATCATCTCACCAACCTGGCAACACACGGTAGACAATATCGCCTTACACTTCCTGAGCCAATCAGTCACCCTCAAATATCAACAAAATGACATGACTCATTTTTTCTCTTGTTATAACCTTTGTCTGGTCTCTGGTCTTATGTGATATTCTCAGTCCATCTCATGTCTCAATCATCTTGTATTTCATTTTGTCTTGTATTATCACATTTCATGTCATCCAGCTTATATTATCCCATTCTATATCTCATTTCATCTCATCTCTCATCCATACAGGCTTGCATCCATACTTGACCACATTTCTCTTACCTTCTCTCCATTGGCCGGCAGTGCCCACAGCCTCCAGCTGTGGTCATCACTGGCAGAGGCAAGGATCATTTTTTGTGGATGGAGGCTGATGCTGCTGCTGGGAAGCTTGTGGGCTCTGATGGAGCAGGACAGGATGAAGGAGCTGGGGTCTTTCCATTTCTGAGATTGCACCTGAGGGTTCACCTGCCTGCTGCAGATGGGAAACTCCGAGTCTTTTGGGTGTCTCTTAATGGGACTTTTTGCTGTCGATTTTTCAGGGCTGTTGCTCTTGTTTTTAATCTCCTGATGTTCTCTTGCTTCTGAGGTGTTTTGAAGTTTGTCTTTTTCTAAACTTATAAGCATTTTCTGCCTCAGAGCTGTTTGAAATTTTTCGTCCAGCTGCCTCAGCGCTGGCTTATAAGACTCCAGGTGTTTCTTCAGCTGCTTGAAGTCCTTGATCAACTTATTTTTGTCCTCAGCCACTTTTTGGTACTGCAGCTGATGGAAGTCTCTCTCTCGCTGCATCTTCACCAGACTCTCCCCTGCCACCAGCACCTCCTGTCTCAGCAGGTCTGTTTCTGCGCGGACTGTGTCCAGCTCCCTCTGAAGGATCTGCCTGTGCGTGAGAGCATCAGGGATGAATGAGATTCCCGTTGACAGGGTTCCTGTCAGGGATACCTGTGTCAAGCTGTTCCACTCGACTTCAAAGCTGTTGAGAGTTCGGGTCATACAAGCTCTGCGGAGGAAGTTCCTCAGGAAGTCATCCACCACTTCCGGGATGTTGAGAATGATTTGTTGTCTGGGTAGTTTTCTTCTTGCAGCAGCTGTGGAGGTAGTCTCCCTTATTACCCCCTCAAAGTCCTCCTCCTCAGCTCTCCTCCTTTCCTTCTCCTTTGCCGAAACCTCCTTGCTCCCCTCAGCTGCTCTTTCCTTTCTCTGAGCTGACATTTTCTCTGACTGCCCACAGGCTTCTTGTTTAACAGTTGCTATGGTAGCACTACACAGAGCAGCTGAGTGCTGTTTTCTCTGTGTTGTTTACCCTGTTACTGTAGCAACCCTGCTTGTTTTAAGTCTTCTGATTTGGTTTGTTTTGCAAATTAATTAATCATATGTGGAATGTTTGTAGAGTATTGACATGTATTTCTGTACATTATGTACTAAACTGTGAATCTTTTATGTAAAATTATAGTAAAATCTTCTGCTGTATTAATGTTATACAGCATCATCCTGTAAAGTGTAATGCAGTTTGGGAGAAAAAATGTGATTACAGTCATGCATGTTTTACATTCAGTGCTATGCTGACTGGCTGAGACTGAGACATTTTACACAGAAAGCAAGCATAATGGAGTGGCCTCATTCATCACTCCTTGCATGGAAGCTCAATTTAAATAGGCTGTACTAAGGTGTGTCCATGTCATGACCTGCAACAGGGCCAAGTAATTTTGAGCAGTTTCTAAACCCTGCCTTTGGCTTGGTTACTGTATGGACTGCCATCATGTCACCCACCAAGAGAGTAGAGTGCTGGCCACACCTGTAAGAAATGTTGCTTTGCTCAACAAGTGAGCATTTTCCAGGCTTGTATATTTGTTGGTTGTGCGTTGTCACAAGACTATAACTGCAGATTGAGCTGACATTATAAAGGATAATGGATTCCCTAAAGAAATATGGTACTATATTATGAATATATTTTTTCTTTTTGTAAATGGCTATCTTAGTTGCAGTGCTTAATTAAATGTAAACATTCCCAAGAAGGAAATTAAGTATAGTGACAAGGTAGGAAATGAAGTACATGTTATTTATTAATTTTGTTATGTAGACAGGTACTGTAGGATACATGTATGATATCTGACATACTTGAAGTATATGTTTAATCATTCATTTTTTACCGCTTATTCCCTGAACGGGGTCACGCGAGCCAATCCCAGCCGGCAATCGGGCGAAGGCGGGGTACACCATGGAAAG
>NW_018127930.1:1571258-1590327 GCF_001952655.1 Monopterus albus
CACCCGAACCCACACCCGAACCCAGAACCTTCTCGCTGTGAGGCAACGGTGCTAACCACTGCGCGCCACCGTGCTGCCCTATATTTAATCAGTTACTTGTAAAATTGTTTTTGAAAAAGTCCAAATTTGTATTTGTTTTAGTGTAATATGTGAGTCAGTTATTGCAGAAAGTTCAGTTCACGTTCTACATATTCTAACCATTTTTGTGGGACACCTTTTATGTTTGGTAGTAACATAATTTTCATGACAAAGACAAAACCTCAGACTTTAAACTCAAAATTCGGAGTTATTCTCATAATTCTAAGTTTAAAGGCCTTTTTGTTGTTGTTGTTGTTTTTCCTCTTTTTTCGTTTTAAGTTTTGGCAATGGTAAAATGTTAGCTTCCCGATCAACACTCAAGTCCAGATGGTGGCAGTAATGGGCTGTTTCGTTGTTTGACAACCATCTATGAAACAAGAAGAAGAAGAGTAAGATTTTTGTCACGTGACTGTCACGAGGAAAAGACAACAGGAAAAGAGTTTTTCCCCTTTGGTGCTGTAACTATATTACAATTTATTCCATTCAGATTATGAAAGAAGCAGGTCTGTCCTCCGGGTGTTATTGGCTTTTTTGTTTAAATAACATTTATTTCGCTTTAGTGAGTTGAAGATTTTGCTGCAGGGGCTGTTGTCTTGTTTGAACTGACAACACGAACTCCACTCTAACTTCACGAAATTTAACAGAATCTTGATTATCCACCCAGGTACGTCAATTTTAAGACACAATTTTACACGTCATTTACGAAATGTGATCACAGTTTTTACATACATAAAAGTAATGGTCAAGTCGTTTATATTGGAACACATCGATGCTGAAAATAGCCGCTTTATGGAGCGTGCGTGTCACTTCAAATTGAACACAAATAGTGCACTATGCGTAATTTAGGACTTTGGCATGAATGCATCATCCGCTGACAGTTATAGGCTGCATGTGTCCAGCTTTACAATCTGTGAATTGAGTTTGGCATGAGCGCGGTAGAAGTCAAAACGACTCCCTCCAGAAACTGCTACGTTAGATTTAGCGTTATTAATCCCCCAACACAAATAACGAGATGGTGTTTAGGTTGTTATAAATTATTGGATGTTTGTGATATTGTCAGGTCTTACAGAGATGCAGGTCGCCTCTTTTTACTGGTTCAAGGTATGCAGTGTACACCGATCTGTTACATGGAGTCCGGATTGACGCCCATTCTGACTTTACTGAGCAGATTGGCCACGATCCTCATTAAGTAGAGTTTCTTTATTAATGTCATTAGAAAATTCAAACTTTGTGTCCATGTCTTGAAATAAGAAAGAACCGGAGATCACCTCAGAATGAAGGAAACGGATATTTGAATATAAAAAAACTTTAAAAAAAAAAGTTTAGATAAATAACATTTGCAGTGAATTTTTTTTTCATAAATTAAAAAAAAGACACAAGCCAACTCTGTTTCACATACATAGAAAAACCCCTAAAATGAATTACACCATACATTAACATTGCAGACATTTGCTGTATAAGGCCAGTACATCTGAACTGAACAACCACAGACTAAAGAGATCAGGTTTTCCTGATTGGTTGTAAATAAAGAGAAAAACTGTATGAGCCACTGTCATGTTGCATGTTGCAGGATCAGAGGTCACCATGGGGTCAGCAGTGGAGAGGACAGATGAACATGTGAAGGAGTATCTGACCTACCGTGGGTTTACCACCACTCTAAAGCATTTGGACAGTGAGATCAAAGCTGACAAGGAGAAAGGCTTTAGGGTATGACTGATATAAAAATGGATGGATATGGTTTTGTCTGAAACATTTTTATAATGGTTCTTACTCGTAACCTAAGAAAGAGATGATCTATAAGTTTGTCTTGAATATAAATCCTCTTCTCTCCGCAGGTGGATAAGATCATTGATCAGCTACAGCAGTTTGTCCAGACCTTTGACTTATTTGGCCTGAAGGACTACTGGCTTTACCTGGACAGACGTCTGTTCTGCAGACTGGAGGATGTTTACAGATCCACTGTCAACAAATTGAGAACCAGCCTATACAGATACTATGTCATTAACACCATCCAGGTAACATCCTGTAGAGAAATAAACTACATCATAGATTATATTTCTGAAATGGAACAGCAGTTTAAAATCACAGCTGTTCCTCCATCCTTGCAGAAAGGAAACCTGGAGAAGACTCAGGAGTTTTTTCAGAAGCAAGCACTGGAGCTGCAAGGTCAGGTCGAGTGGCGGGATTGGTTCATCCTGCCGTTTATCCCCTCCCCCGAGCAAAATCCCGCCTTCTCTCCATACTTCTCCCGTCAGTGGGCTGACACCTTCCTGGTTTCACTGCACAACTTCCTCTCAGTCCTGTTCCAGTATATGCATATCCTTGAGCAGTCGTCTATATAATCACAGTCGAATGCGTAGTTTGAAGCAAGGCTTTGTTTAATAGTAAATGTATTATAATGCACATCTGAAACTACAGAGGATGCCACACTGTATCTTTGTGACATTTAAATTCTGGATTTACTTGTTTCCCATCCTTAACTGTTTACACCCCAGCCTGTCCTGCTGAGTTTTGATGCTGAGGTCCAGAAGATGACCAGCCTGACCGATGAAAACGAACAGCTTCGGCAGCTGGTGAGAAGAAAAGCGCTAAAAAAAACTCCTTCTAGTGGCTCCTGTTTTATAAGAACATTTCACCAGTCAATTTCTTAAATAAATAAAAAAAGTCAAATATAAATGCTAATTTTAAGTCTCGTGGTTTAAGCAATTCATTTTGTTTTAACAAAAAATGTATCTGAGGTCTTCATAATCTAAAAACATCCAGTAAGATTTATAAAGTCCAAATATTTGTTTTTAAAATGTATTAAAATGAATGAAAGTTCCACAATTTAGCTAATAAAGTACAGTCATTTTGTTAAAAAAAAAGTGGTTTAGTTACCACAGATCACATTACCGCTGTCTATTTGGTTTAAAAAGTCCCATTATGCTTTTTAAATCATTTATTTTAAAAAGTTCCATCATTTACCTACAAAAGTCACATCATTTGGCTGAAAATGTCATTTTTCATAAAAAAATCTATGTATTTAAAATGTCCTATTGTTAACAAGATGTCATGAGATTTAAAAATATGCTATTCTGTCCATCATGACTGTCCTTGCTGAAGTATGGTTAGATGGTAGCAGGGTAGATGCAGTATATAGATTTTCTCAACTGACCCATCTGTCTTGTCTTATCTCGTCCAGCTCTTTGCGCTACAGACAGAGAGTCGAGACCAGAGGGACAGAGATGAGATGCCCCACCACAAATTGCCAGCGTACGTCCAGAACATGGACCGTCTGGGAGACACTGAGCTGTGAGACACTAACATCACTATCTTTACTGATGACCAGCTACACCAAAGATGGCTGCCATTCTGTCAGCTTTTTAAAATCTTTGTGCTGAGTCCTGATTTAAAAGAGAGCTGACAGCATGATACAAGTCAAAACATTAGTGACATACCTGATCACACTGACTCCATAGGTTAGGTTGCAACACTTTAAAAGAAATGGATGGATTCATCTTCTGATGTATAAAAACAAAGATACCATATTATCAGGGATAAAGTAATTTTATGCTGGTTAAATAGAAGTATTTACATGAAAACAAAAACTATATTATGTGTTATGAGTTACAGATAGCAGTCATCTTAAAGATTCTACCTAAATGGTCTTTTAAACTTATTTATCTGAGCAGAAATGCTGTCCCTCTCAGTTCAGTGTTTCTCATCCAGATGGATTTTTAAAAAATTGTTTTTTTACCACTAATCATAGGACACACATTTCTAATGTTAGCCTTTCAGCATGCTAGATCGTTATTCAGGTTTACCTCACTGCAGTGTGCTGACTAATTCAATACTTTAGTTTTCCTAGTATTTTATCTGAAAAGTAAAAATCTAATATGTTGATTGTATAGAATATAAATTTCGATTAGCTGAATTTTAGAAGATAACATGGCTGACCTCTTGCTGGATGAAGGATGAAGTTATTAGTTGATGCTACTGAAAAGTAATGATATCAATTGAGTTCAGATATTGTTCTCTGAATTCTGAGAATAACAAGGCAGAGGTTTTGAGAATAAAATCAGAAATGTCTAGTAATACCAGAGAAGAATTCACTGTTAAAATACATAGTTACTAATACTTTTGTGTTTATCATCATCTGTAGAAACAGCAGAATCTTGAGAGGGAAGCATGATGAAGGTTTTGGGGGCGAGGGTTTCTGGGTTCTGTTTTGTTTTTAGACTTGTTGTAATACGCTGTCATTGAGTAACATTACATCTTCATCCCAGAATGATTTTTAGAAGAATTTTCAGGCACTTTAAAGCAGACAAATCTGTTCATATATCATGTCTTCATTCATGAGCAGTGGCTACTGAAAGCATTCTGACCCCTTTCAACACTATTGTGTTGTAGATTTAATTCTAAATGGAAAAAAATTACCATCAGTCTATGTTCAATGACCCATAATGACAAAGGGAAAGCTTTTTATTTTACAAATGTATTAAAATCAAAAACTGAAATCTCCCATTTATGAAACTATTCAGAGCCTTTACTGTGATACTCCAAACTGTGATCAACTGTTAAATAGAAGAAGCTGCTGAGAGATTTCAGTGTTTTACTTTTAATAAGTCTGCAAAGAATTTCTAAAACTGTTTTCATGTTGTTGAGTGTAGAGTGATGGGAACAAATGGCAATATGATCCATTTAAATTTGCATGTACAATACACTCAAGTGTGCTAAAAGTGAAGGAGGCTGAATACTTTCTGAAGACAACTGTAAATATACATATACATATTTAAAGGGGTGTTAACTAACTTATTGTTATTTATTTTACACTGTGCTATGATGCGGTTGATGTTGCCAAATAAACAATTCACCTGATGAATTGTTGTTTTTTGTCAGTACAGTCCATTTGTTAAATTGCATTTAGGGATTTGACATGCTGATAGAAGACTGTAGACCAGGCTACCATATACAGTACACTAGAGTTTACAATGAAAAAAAAAACAACACAATGATCCTGGTATCCCAGGACATAATAATTTATTTGCAGAGGTTGTAAAAAGGAGCACAGTGATTTGAAGAGCCTGAGTTTCTCAGGCAGGTCACTCCTGAGTAGGAGCACTGACAGCTAGACCATGGTTCCCAGTGGTCTCTTCACAAGAACAACCAGCAGGGTCTTGTCTGTGGACCTCAAGCTGCACAAGAGATGGTGATGAGACAAAAACTCTGAATTGCAAATTCAAATAAAATAAATGGATAATCAGGGTAGCAATGACAAAAGCAGAATAATTTTTCTTTCCCTGACTTTGGTTTGTAACAGCTGCGTTTTCTACTAGCGCTGTGGTTCCTGGACTTTTTCTGCTGGATCCCCTCTTTTGTGGGTAAAAATATTTTTGAGCCACCACCACCATACACATCAGTTATATTTAGCCATATAACCAGATACCAGCATAGAAAATTAATATTTAGATTGCTTACATTACACCTTACACGTTTGGTCTGAAACTGCCTAAATGAAACCATGTGTGTGGTTTTTTTTAACAGCTATAACATCATTTTTGGATACCTGAGAGCAATGCAGTACTCATGTCTACTTTATACATGGTAGAAAGAATAGGTTATCAGGATGAACACCCATGTAGAGTTTGGTGTCATCAGCGTAACAGCTAAAGGAATTCTGTCCATGCAAATAATGATCCTCTGTGGTAACATGCACACACACAGCTTATCAAAATTCCAAACAAATTTTACAGTCCTTCAAAATATCCTGAAAAATCACAATTTTGTCTGTTTCTGTTCAGAAACACAAGTGGTTTTTCATTCTGCAGCAATGGCCAAAAGTGCTGTCCTATCACTACATTGTCTTCGTTGTTGCTTGGCATCCTCTTTTTCTTTTACATGGTAGGCACAGTTGCTGTTGTCTGCTTGTTCCACCTCTGTCTTTGATGTTGTTGTCTGCCTTTGAAACAGAAATTATTTGACTGAGTTCCTCTACAATGAAGACTTGTTTCCACCAGCATTAAGTTACATTTTAGGGAACTCTGGTGTGGAAATTTGCACTGGTGACCCTGTAGTAAGCTGTCTTAACAGTACTGAGCTACTGTGATTGACTCGCACTAGCATGTTAGCGGTTAGCTTGCCAGATACAATAGGATACTACCTGGCCCTGCAAGTCCCAAGTCAACCAGCATCTACCTTCTGGTCTTCACACTTTCAGTGGTGAGCAGGATGTAACCGTGGTAAGGAAAAAGATTACATCAGTAGGTGCAGGGAGACTGGATAGAGTCAAAACAGAGCTGAAACAGAAAATGTTTTGCCAAAAAATGTTCATGCTTGGCCAAGGAAGAAAAGCTGGTGTACCACCCAGAGAAATATGCAACTCAGTGCAAAGGAAACTTAAACATCCACTGAAGCTTCAGCACCACTTAAGAGACAAAAATGGCAGCAGACTTAAACATCAGACCTGTGTGGAGATTGTTACCATCCTCACATTAATACATAAATAGAAATGTCAAATTTCCCTCCATATTTTCTTACAGTTTTGTATCGTTTAAAATTTGGCTACTGTTTCTCTAAATACTAATCCTCATCTTCTGCAGTAGTTTAATGGCACCTTGCTGGAGAATTAGCACCAGCCAATTTTTATCAATGCCTATATCACAAAGAATTCACAATATTTATATAGGTTTAGAGGATGGAAACATACAGTAAATGATTTCACATTTTCTGAAAATTTGTTTAAAATTTGCACTACATTTGTGTGGAAACCTCACTAATAAGGTGAATGCACAACAGCTTGACCTTAATCTAAAAACTAGGCAAAAGTAAAAGGTGAACAACGGTGCCACACAAAGTCATCATCACTGACAATAATAAAATCTATCATTATATTCATGTCTACTTAGGATGCTCCCAAAAATATTGCAATCTACCAATTATTGTATTGTCTTCGTATTTCTTTGGGTCCTTCTAGCTTCCTGTCCAAGTGTGTGAATCGTGATTGTCTTTTTCCATAGTGGAGTTTTTCACCGCATCGACTCAGTGCATGTTTTGTACTCATTTACTAGTTTTGTTTTTAAACTTCCTCACTTTTTGCTGTTTCCTTCTGCCCGGTTAGGGACTTGGTGTCGAGCCAGCGAGCCGTGAGCACTGCCACCACTCCTTCTAGAAACTTCTTCTCTACATTCCTACCACAGGGCCGACGCACTCCGGTGAAACCAGCTCAGGTCATGACTGGGTCTTCGCCAACCCAGGGAGCAGTGAGCAGGAAGGACCCACCTACCAGTCAGGTGAAAGCAAGTTGGGGAAGAATTGTAAACAGTAAACTGAGATTCTTTGAAATCAGATCATGCCAACTGCTAAATTCCAAAATTACCTTATTCTGAACTCATTGGTGAATTTGAAAAATACCATCCAGTCACAAGGATCGTAAAAAGTAAACTTCAAACCTTAAATTTGTGTAAAGCTTGCTGGAAAACAAGTAGGCTACTGAAGTGACCATCTCCTTTTGGCTGATCAGATTGTATGTGATTGCCTTTATTGACACCATAACCCTTTGCCCTTGGAGAGTATAGCCTTGCCATGGTTCATAACAGATCATTTTTTTCTACATTTTTGGTTATAATCCTCTCCTCTGGCAGCCATTTTGAAGATCTTCACCATTGTGAGTGGTTCATAGAGTTCTGATCTGAGATTTCCTTCTGTATCTAAAGTGATTTTGCCTTCTCTAGCCTGCAAAGTCAAAAGAGGCAATGCAAGCTAAGGAAGTGAAGCCAGTTTCCAGCCAGGCATCAAGCAATGAATTTGCATGCTCCCAGTCCCAGCAGTCAACAAACCAGGTGACAAATCAGCCAACACATCACAGACACAAGAGAATCCAGGAACATGAGAAAGAGAGAAAGGAGCTTTTCTCTAAACCACCACCACAGGTACAGAATGAGTTTGTGTGAAGCTTAGTAATGTTGATGCTTTTCTGTCACATCTAATGCATGTGCCTTTTCCATCGGTTTTATTACAGGAATAGTTTGACATTTGGGGAAACAATCTATTTTGTTTTTGTGTTGACATGTTATCTACAGATACCAGAGAAGAGGGGGGAGGCTGGGGATGTAGAGCCTCTTGCTGAGACCTCTGGTGAAATTCCTGACTCCTCCTCCAACAGCAGGAGCTGTGGAGGAGGAACAGAAGGAGGAGGTCTACCAGCAGAACAGCCTTTCATCAAACTCAGCCAGGAGGAGTATGGAGAACACCACTCCTCTATCATGCACTGCAGGTCTGCCTTCAGCACTTTGCCAATTCAGTTTTCACTTTTCAATAAATAATCTTTTCTTCCATGCCTTCTCCTTCTGTTTGCTAGGGTTGACTGTTCTGGTCGCCGGGTTGCCAGTTTGGATGTAGATGGAGTCATCAAGGTGAATTTGCATCATTATCTTTGGGGATTGTATGAGCATAGAAAAGAAAAACTGTACAGTTGCTATTTTTTAACTAATTGAAACAAACAATTAAGGTTTCTTTGTCGTCCTCTTAGGTGTGGTCATTCAATCCCATTATGCAGACTAAAGCTACCATTATGTCGAAGTCTTCTCTACTGTCTCTGGAGTGGGCTACCAAACCTGACAGACTGGTACGAACAAGAAACACAGCCTGACTAAGTTTACAGACATTAACAGTATTAATTGGATATCTATCAATACATCCACCTGATAAAGGAAACACCATTTACATGATTACATTCAATCCTCAATAAACTGTGCGGTACACCCTAGACAGGTCGCCAGTCTATCACAGGGTTGACACTTAGATACAGACTAAAAACAATTAATACAATTAATAAAATACTGAAAGATGACAAAGGATAAAAATAGCAAAATGTAACTTATTATTTTCACAGTGGTACAATGAAAGTTGTTTCTACTATAGTTTGGATCTAACATAGCTTTAACTACCCAGCCTTTAAAAAACAAGTGTATGTGTGTATACAGTGTGTATTACACTGTGGGGATAAAATTTGTCACACAGTCACATTATGGGGACCAACCTCCCATTATTAGGGCTAAGACATGGGTTTTGGGTGAGGCATGTACAGTAGTAGGTTATAACAAAATTTTGCTTAAGTCTCCAAGTCAATGAAATGTCCTCCTGTGTGACAAATTTCTCTGTGTGTGTTTGTGGGCAGTTGTTACTAGGCAGCGGTGTTGGCACAGTGCGGCTATACGATACAGACACCAAGAAGAATCTTTATGAGATGAACATTGACGAAACTCATCCACGGTACTGTACTAAGTGACTGCATATAACTGTTTAGCTGCAAGGGGAGGTCCTCAGCTGATCAAGTAGAAAAATGCGTATACTAATAAAAACAGTTAAACATTTAGGGAATACTCTTGTTTTCTCTCCTAGAATGAGCTGAGATCAGTCCCATATCCGTTTTAACGCTGCATTCATACAAAGAACAGGAAAACAAACCCTTAATCTGATCTAAGATTGTTCATGGATAACCCTAAGGTGATTAGCACTAGTGCTACCTTTATTGTCACACCAGAAAAATAACATAAATTAGTTTTGTGTTATATATTTGTAGTGGATTATTACCAAATTAAAGCAGATCCAATCAGTATATAGATGTTATAAAATTATCCAAATTTCATGGCAACCACTCCAATAGTAGTCATTTCAAAAATCATAAAAGACACTAGCATGGCTAAAAACAATGAAGTTTTAGGTGGAGTTACATACAGGATTACTTACTTGGATTAAACTAGAAAATTGGTTAAACTTCTGAATTCCTGAATTCAGGTTTTACATTTTGTACCATAATAAATAATATTGGTTGTTGAGGTACAAATTGTGATAATAATGTGACCCTCCTCTGCCTTTCAGTATTTTGTCTTTAGCGTGCAGTCCTAGTGGTTCATCGTTCGTGTGTTCGGCTGCAGCTCTCAGTCGGTCTGGAAGTGTCGAGTCTGTTTCTCGACTTCCTGCAACGGTGTCAGGACAGCTGCTGCTCTGGGACACCAAGACTGTCAAACAACAGGTAATTAACCAGCTAGTTCAGTAATAGCTATGTAGCTAACAAACTGATGCATCAGAGAGCTGTCGGCAGTTAAAAAAGGATGGATTTAGTGTGACATCATTGGACTCACAGTGGACAGTTTATAATGGTATCAAAAACGCTACAGCAGAACTAGATAGTTTTTTTTATATGACACTTGAGACAGATTTTGGACAGCTTTACACAACTTTTCTCATATATGATATATGCAGTAGTATTCCCCAAGACTAACAAACCATCCTCAGCTACCAGTCACGTTATTAGTGTTGTGGTAACATTCAGCAGGTTCTCCTGTCCTGCCTCCACACCCTGCTGTTAGTTCGTGGTGGCTGAAGCCACTGTGTGTTGCTCATTGGTTAAGATTAAGATCTTGATGTCAAATAACTATGAATGTGTTCATCTGGCTCTAGTTATGAACTGCACAACTATGAACTACATTAAACTTGCATAAAGGAGTAAAACACACCCTATTGTTAGTAATTTCAGATTCTGTACCTGTCACATTAATATGATAACTTTTAGGATGTTAGCACTAAGCTCTAATCCCAGTGTTTACACTAATGTAACCTTAATTTGCTGATGCTAATTGTGGTGGTAAGGTTAGCATATGTGGCATTACCTTTAATGTATTATTTCTTGTGGCTGTAGTATTATCAGTGCTGTGTCTGTCTCTCAGCTCCAGTTCTCTTTAGAACCTGATCCAGTAGCCATTAATTGCACAGCCTTCAACCACAACGGAAACCTGCTGGTGACCGGAGCTGCTGACGGAGTCATCAGATTGTTTGGTCAGTTTTTCATACAAATAGTGACCTTTTTTCCTCACATTGTTTGGACTGTTTTTGGTTAATCACTTAAACTGTAAAACCACAAGGGAAAAAAAAAACCTTCACAGACAGTTACTGGGGCTCACAGTGACATTTACCTTCATTTTGTACTAAATTGCATAGAGATTTTTTTCTAATCAAAGATTTCCTGAGCAGACTATTTTAACATTTTACTGAACCAGTTCAGTTATACTATGACGTGTAGTGGTGTAGTTTTTTTGTGTGTGTGAGATTTTGGGCCACGCTGTCTTATATATTTACATATTCATTAGTGAACACACAGTCTACTGAACCTTCTGATGTCCCTGATGTAGATATGCAGCGTTATGAGAGCGCTATGAGCTGGAGAGCTCACGACGGAGAAGTTTACAGTGTGGAGTTCAGCTACGATGAAAACACTGTCTTCAGCATCGGAGAAGATGGCAAGGTTTGTGTGCGTGTTTATTTTGTGTGAAACCCATCATGGTGGGTAGAATGTCTCCAGATCGCAAAAATGTCTTAAAACTTTTTTTTAAGCATACTTAAACAATGCACCCTTCTTCTCCATCCTCAGATATTTGTATTCTTCTGGTTTCATGCCAGTCGAGTGAAGAAATGTCATCAACATGCCTACTAGCTTAGTGTGAATTCTCCAGACAATAACCTGCTCTGTTCACACATGGGCTCAATCAGACATTACATGGACTTTGTACTGGGGAGCTAGTAGATTAAAGTTTATCTACTGTCCAGCCCAAGTGATTTGGACATTTGCATTCACATATACTGCCTCTCTGGGTAATGTTTAGATACGTTCAGGGTTTCTGTGCATGTCTGAAAAGGCTCAATAGAATGTCACCACAAGGAAAGAAAACAAATGTGTGTCTGTGTGTGTGTGTTTTCAGTTCATCCAGTGGAACATCCATCGGTGTGGGGTGAAGCAGTCAGAACAGCCTTTACCTCAGGATGCCACCGGGCCTTTCGTCCTCTCAGGATACAGCGGATACAAACAGGTATGCAGTGTTGCCATGGTTTAAGTTGCAGACTACTTCCTCTACTCTTCACTTGACCACTATAATACTAAAAAACAGGATGGCGAAGCTTTCCAAGTGAACAAGACTAAACCCAACTTAACAGATCAATGAATTGTCATAAGAATATAAATGAAGAAAAACAATTTGTCGACATCTTTATTACATTAATACATGCCATAATGAGAATATAAATCCTGCCTATGCAAAATCAGATAAAAGAATGTAATTGATCATAATAAAATAAATGTAATGACACACAGATGCCTAAATTTGTGAATGAACTCTTGTTCAGGTTCAGGTTCCTCGAGGTCGGTTGTTTGCCTTTGACTCTGAAGGACAGCATGTCCTGACCTGTTCCAGCTCCGGAGGAGTCATATACAAAGTAATACACCTTCACAGTTTCATCAGTCCTCACATCCAGTCTGCTCTGGTTAAACTTTGGAACTTCAGTGTTTTAAATTGATGATAGACATATTGAAATACCATTTGAAGTGTGTGTGTGTGTGTGTGTGTGTGTGTTTATATATAGATAGATACAGTGGTGTGAAAAAGTGTTTGCCCCCTTACTGATTTCTTATCTTTTTGCATGTTTGTCACACTGTAATGTTTCAGATCGTCAAACAAATTTATATATTAGTCAAAGATAACACAAGTAAACACATCATGCAGTTTTTAAATGAAGGTTTTTATTATTAAGGGAAAACAAAATCCAAAACTACAAAGCCCTGTGTGAACAAGTGTTTGCCCCCTAAACCTAATAACTGGTTGGGCCACCCTTAGCAGCAACAACTGCAATCAAGCGTTTTCGATAACTTGCCATGAGTCTTCCACAGCGCTGTGGAGGAATTTTGGCCCACTCATCTTTGCAGAATTGTTGTAAGTCAGCCACATTGGAAGGTTTTCGGGCATGAACTGCCTTTTTAAGGTCATGCCACAGCATCTCAATTGGATTCAGGTCAGGACTTTGACTAGGCCACTCCAAAGTCTTCATTTTGTTTTTCTTCAGCCATTCAGAAGTGGACTTGCTGGTGTGCTTTGGATCATTCTTGGCACAGCCTGTACCTGGGGTCCTGCCTAGTATGGTAGACCCCGGCCTCTATTGATCTTGTACTTAGAGCTTGTTCTTGTGCTGCCAGGAGTAGTGCCTCTGTGCTATCTTTCAATCCAGCTTTGTCCAGCCACTGGTAGGATTTTTCGATATCAGCCACTTCTGCTATTTGACGGTGGTACATACTGTGCAGAGGTTTGTCCTTCCATGAGAGTACGTGCTCTTCCTTCCCTAGTTCCTCTGGTACACACCGTGAATTTAATCACTTACTGGAGGGCAACATAAAATCAAACACACACTCCCACACCTCTTTATATTTATTTATATTACATGCTGACTCTACATCATGTGTCTTCCTTTCCATCTGCTGCTCTTTTATTGACAGGAAAAGCTCAGCTCTATCTCCTTGTCCCTATTGTCATCACCCCCCCCCCATACACACACACACTAGCAAGAAAAGGTGACTCATCTAATTCAGATAACAGCGTTAGGCTTGTTGATTTAAGAAAGAGGACAGTTATTGAGTAAATGTGGTGTGGGTTGTAGACAGTACACTCAGTGGTCCCTATTTTGTTACAGTGTGTGCCATTCTCCCCCACCACCATAACTGGTTTAGCACAATTGTCTTCATTGCAGCCAAATCCTCAGGCATGTTCTGGAACAACTTTGAACACTTAGCTTTTATTCTTTTTTTTGTCTTTTTCATGCTGAGCCCACATTCTCAGTCTGTACCCCATCACCCTCTTTTCTTTTATGCTTGAAATTAGTTTACTCAGATTTCCTCCTCCTGGCTGTAGATCCTAGTGGTGTATATAGATATAGATATAGAGATAGATAGATAGATAGATATTCATTTTTATTACATTTTATTCTCGAAGTACTTTTAATTTAATAGGACTCTTTGTAAACATTAGCATTTTTTGTTTCACTGTGGTGAATCAAATGTACTATTTAAGTGTATATTTCAGTTTGCTAACCTGTCTCGCCTTCCACCTTTTCTCCTCTTTGTCTTCTAGCTGAGCAATAAGGAGCCAGCTCTGGAGAGTGTGCTATTGCTTGGCGGGCATAAAGCTCCGGTGGTGACAGTTGACTGGTGCTCTGCGGTGGACTGCGGCACCTGCCTGACCGCCTCCATGGATGGGAAGATCAAACTGAGCACACTTCTGGCACAGAAGGCCTGACTGAGGACATGATGCAAGGACACCTGAGGGGTCAAAGGTCACCAGAGTATATAAAAGACAGATTGAGTTTGCCCATTTCATGACAGAGATTATTGCAATATTTTATAAATGTCGACATTTTCATGATGCGATTCAAACTCTGTAACCACTTATTCATATTAACATTAAAATTCCAGTGAAAGTTCCATCTAAGTGCGGGTTTCTTTCTTAAAGCTCCGTGTATTGATTTTTCTAGGCCTCTAGGGGGCAAAGAGTTCAGAAGGCTCATAACCCTGTTATCAATTTATAAAGTTATTGTGGCTAACATGTTCCACATCCAACAGAGCAATATCATGTCACTGGAGTAGTGTTTTGGTAATGTAACTGACTTGCATTCATTTCCTGATCACCTGATGAATGCCCGGACTTTGTTCTTTTCATTCAGCACAATATCCAACTTTTTAGTTCAGTTTTGGTCTTCTGGTCTCCTTTAGGTGCCTGTACTATGGCCTATATTGACATTGTTGTTTTGTCTTTAACAGTGATGCTTTTATCATGAATTTTATGTTATGTATTTAGTTTGAGTTGTGATAACATTTCAAATGTTTTATTTTATTTTGATATAATTTTAGTTTCAGTCTAGCTAGATTTTTTTCAGTTTCATCGTTTCTGAGTTTTATCATTTACCGTCTTCAACTGTGTTTGAAGGATCGGAGCTGTCTCCAGCAGCAATGGGCGCTCTCTGCCGCTGGGGGCGCTCTAACAAGCTATGCTGTCATATAATGCTGCAGAAGCAGAAGCCATAATATCAACAGGACATAGCTAATAGTACTGTACGGAAGATGAGAATCTGAGAAATGTCCAAATTTTAGATTGGAAATGCTGTTTTTACACACATGGACAGGACGTTTTCCGTTAAGAGTATGAAATTGGAATACACGGAGGGGAATTAAGTTGCTGGGCTGTGTTTTTGACAGAAACATTGGCTTTTATCATTGTGACGCGCAGATGATATACGCCAGCTAGCTGTTGTCATTAGCTTGTTTAAACTCGGTGCGGTTCTCTTTTTTGGTTTCTATTTAATGTCACTGGTCTCTGGTACCACGTGTAGCCATGGAGAGTTTGTACAAGCGGAAAATGTTCGCGTCGATGCGGAAAACCAAGGTGGCTGCATCGAAGAAGCGACAGATCGGCCTACCCGCATCTATACTGGACGACAGTGACGAAGGCTCCTTCTCCTCCTCCACCTCCGGATCTCAGTCCGACTTCCAGAGCTCCCCAGAGGAGGACAGCGAGCAGGATTACCGGGACCGTAGCGAGTCCGGGGCGACATCCAGCGACGACAGTCGCTCTGTGACCCGCAGGAAGCGCTCGTTCCTGGCAAGGGACGACACTTCCTCGTCTTCCAGCCCCGGAGAGAAGGATGAAGAAGGAGACGAGGATGATGAGAAGAGGAGCCAGCCGAAGAGGATGGTGCAGCCGAGGAAACGGAGCAGGTTGCAGCCGCAGGACGACTCGGACTCGGACCGTGCGGAGGAGAAGCGGAGAGAGGAGGCGGAGAAGCTGAAGAGGAGGCAGAGACACAACAAGCTGCTGGCGCTGTCCCGCAGGATGAAGGCCCGGGTCCCGAGCCGGAGGTGGAACCGTCTTAAGCAGGTACACCCCCCGACCATACACACTGTCCTTTAACTTAAGACTTGAAGCTGCTAGTTTAGTTGAAACAATAACACATTTGTAGAATGTTGAGTGAGTAGCTGACACATATTAGTTTAAAATAAAACCACACCTGTTTGTTTCAAGTTTTGAAGTGATCACATCTAAAATGTGTTTGTATTTTCAGGGTGCTGGCGATGAAGAAGAGTCTAAAGAAGGTGAGGATGAAGGAGGAGATGGAGGAGAAGAGGCCAGCAAGAAAGTGGCTGCAGGAGGTGACGAAGAAGGCAAAGAGGAGGAGAAGGAGGAAGAAGGGGATGGAGGGAAGAAATAGATCCACACAGTCATGGGGAACAGAGGAGTAGTTTGAATATGAAGAACAGCAATGAAAAAATTTAATGAAATGACTTATTGTACATTTTTTCCTCCTGCAAGACTTCAAGTGGAAAACAAAATCAATTAGACTGGGCATCACAAGGATTTTGCAGGAATATCTTGTTGCCCAGAGGCTTTGGCCAGTCTTCTTTGACCTGATACAATTTACTCTTTGAAGGAAGTGCAGTCTGAAATGAGACAGAGCTGTAGATGATGCTAAGACCTAAAACTGGCTGATGGAGATGTCTCTGCTATCTGATCCAATTCACTTCTGACACATCATCCATCATGTCTGCTGCTGGTCTACTGACATGTCAAGTCAAGGCGATGTTATTTATATGTATACCCCAAAGTCACCGATCCCAGTTGCTGATCTCAAATAGAGAGGTGTCACTCACTCACTGTCAGGTGCAACCTTTTACTGGCAGGTGGTGTGTAAATCTTGTAGCTTATAATGTCATAGTAGAGTTTAATAAGTAATTGCAGTAAGCTGTCACTGAAGCATTCACATCATATAGGACGGATGGTAGAAATGGGAAAAGATTCTCATATTTACTTGCGAACATTCACGGTGTAAGACAACTGAACATGGCTGCATGATGAGTGTTGGTCAAGTGAGGATTAAAAATAGCCACTATTATGCTAGTAGAGCAACAGCTGCAGACCAGGCATCAATCATTCCTCCTGTTGGGCTGCTGCAGCTCCATGTTAAACTGAGCATGGATGCTTTCTTAAAGTGCATCTTTGGAGCCAGCTGGGAAAGGGAAGAGCTCAGTTGAACATCACTGTCTCCTTGTTGAAATTTCAGTTCAGTAAAACACTAACAGGCTGTCCATTACAAGTTTGAAAGAGAACTCAACTACAAGACCCACAGATCTTTGCTGTCAGAAACCTTGAATCAGAGAGGTGTAGGATTTCAAGATATTCAGATTACGCAACTGACAGCATTCAGACTCTTTGTTGCACATTTCCTCTCTTTTATTTCCCTTTTCTTTGAATAAGAGACTGTTCCTACAATGCAGAAAAAATCTTTTTATTTATTTTTTTTTTCATGGTGACATCTTTGTGCAATGGACTCCTGGCACAAGTCAGCAGATGATTTAGACTGAATGAAGTCACTCACAGGCATAAACACTTGCACATTTTTTGTACTGCATCTTTTTATTCCCAGTTAAAAGGCAGTGTTTGCAGAAATGTCTGTATTTTTGGTAGTTCGGTCCATCTCTACATTTTGCTCAGCCACTAAAAAGTGTTCAAAGTACCCACTGATCTCAGTGTTTAGTGTTCTGTTAATATGTACATATAGTGAAGCAAAGTTTTGTTTTAAAGGAGTTTGGATGGATTTCAAAGCAACCTCACTATGCCATTTTTTAAATCTACAGTGAATCACTGAACAGGATATTTTCCTGTGAAATGTTTCCCCAGCTGGCAGGAAAGACAGACATAACTATCAAAATAAGAATATGACTGTAAAAGAAACAGTACAATTTTGAATCAGTTTTTGGATATTTCTCCTAAATGTAGAAAATTGAACTGCAGTTGGCATTTTGCATTGAAAGGTTGTTTTTTTTTTATTTTGGAATTTGGTCAGTCATTTTTGTAAAAGTTAGTATATGAATGTGACAGGAGAAGAAATTGATTCTTGCAGGAGGTGATGAAATAGGTAAAGCGGGAGGAAGCAGAGGATGAGGGAAGAAACGAGGTATTACTCCGGTCTCATGATCTGTCCCCAGTTCTCACTCAACCCAGTTGTTTTGGGTGATCGAGGACGTCCCAGTCTGTTATATCTGCTCTGAGAAGCATGAAGGATGCTGGAGGAGCCATCACTAAAGTTTTTTATGGACCAACATGCCCCTTTATCAGAAATCAGTTGGTAATTGGTCATTCATTTCAGATGAAGGATCTGAGGTAAGGAAGTGTCATGTAATTAATGATGTGTTTCCTTGAGTCCTCTTTTCCCACATGTTTTCCTTGTATTTTGTGTTGCCAGGACTAAGACGAACTGACAAGCAAGGGAAATGTGAATGCATATAAGAGGCTTGGGATGTACAGTACTCAGATCTACAGTCATGGAGAAAAGGGGACTTTGAATGTGAAGAACAGCAACTTTAGCTGGCTGAAAATGACTCATAGTTGGACATTTTTCTATCTTAAAGCACTTAAAGTGGAAAACAAAACAATAAAATCTGCCACTATGAGGATGTCGTGGTCATTATGTCAAGACAATGTTTTTTATATATCAAAAAGTCACTGATCATGTTTCTGGTATTTATAATATTTTGGGTAACCCTCACAAAAACCTTTTTTGTACTTATTGTATTTATTTCTTCCTTTCTAGTGTCTGTAAAGACAGTGTTACCCTCATGTGCTAATGGATAAATCAGACAAATAATGTTCCCAATCAAAGGTTTGCTATTTTTAATCTTCTATTTTTGTTTCCTTTACCTCTTTCGTCCCTTCCTTTAACCTTCCCTTTCTTACTATTTTCCTTTCTGTGTAATGTGTATTTAAGTTTACTCATACAGTTGGTAAAAGGCATCCCTGATAATAAGTTTAGCCTGTTTAACAGATTTCTAAGCGTTGACAACCAGAAATAAGCTGTCAGATGCAGCAACAGTTTTCAGTGTGCAGCTGCTGAAACTGAACCTAGTGTTTAAAGGCCTTGTCAAATCAAATCAAATTTTATTTGTATAGCGCCAAATCACAACAAAAGTCATCTCGGGACACTTTACAAAGTAAGGTCTAGACCTTACTGTTATCAATATTATTACATAGGGAAAACCCAACAAATCCCCCTTGAGCAAGCACTTGGTGACAGTGGGGAGGAAAAACTCCCTTTAACGGAAGAAACCTCCGACAGACCCCGGCTCTTGGTGGGCGGCCTTCTGCCT
>NW_018127930.1:1593722-1621289 GCF_001952655.1 Monopterus albus
GGCTAAACATGTCATCACTGGTCACATTGGGTAGGGGTCCAGAGAAAACTACGGAGTCCGACATTGTTTTAGCAAAGTTACACACCGAATCAACATTAATTTTAGTGACCTCCGACTGGCGAAGTCTGGAGTCATTAGCGCCGACGTGAATAACAACATGTGGTGATAAATGTCTATAGTTACATATCAGTGCTGTGTATTTACTTGTTTACTAATGTATTTCTGTTCTCTTGTTGCTGTATAATGCTCTTCAGACCAGCCTGCCCCACTAAAAACACCTGTTTTATTAATAAAGTTTCTTTTAGACTAAAAGAATTGGTGTTGAAAATGATCACAATGTAATTTTAGTAGCATGGAACTACATTTCACAGAGTGCTCCTTGGACTTTATGTATTGGTTTTTGTTCTGATATGCAGTGTAAATTGTGGGACCTTGTAAACACAGGTGTGTGCCTTTCTAAACTATGTCCAATCAGTTCAGTTTGCCACATTGTACACCAGCTAGGTTCTAGACACGTCTCAAGGAAAATTAAAGCAGCCAAGCTGCACTTGACCACAGTGTGGAGCTACAGCAAAGACTCTGAATGCTTTTGTTTTTGAAATGTTTCAGTTTTTGCATTTTAATACCCGTGCAAAAATTTCTGAAAACATGTTTTCACTTTGGCATTATGGATTATTGAGTGCTGACTGCTGGGCAAAAATGGTAATTTTATACATTTGAAGTTGATTCCACAACAAAGTGTAAAATGAACACTTACTGAAGCAAATGTATGTTGTATTTGTTGACTTTTGTTTTCATGCCTGTCTGTAGTAACAGTTAAATTGGTTGCAAATAAACAACAACATTGCTAAAAATGTTTTAATTTTTTATGTTGTTAGCACAGAAAATTTATGCTTACACATCAGTACAACTTTGGCATATAAAATATATTTAATTAATACAGTAGGGCTATACTGAGGAGAAACAAAGATTGTTAAACACAGATATCTAATAGAATTTTTAAAAGTTGGTCCATTAACTAAAGGGTTGGTGTATGAATATGAACATCATTTATGTATTTATGCATCTCCACAATAATTCCACAATAATCTCACATTGAATTGTAAATGTAAAATGTTGCCTTTGGAACAAAGGCAAGTATAAATATCTGTAATTAACATTTTTTTGATTTACTTTGAGTACAGGTAAGTATTTAAAAATGTATTAGGCCTACTACATTTTTTGTCTGTAGAAAGGATCCAAGTAATGTTCATGTTGCGTATCAATATTTCAGTAACTTTTAATCAAGTTTAATCTTGACAATGTTAAAACCAAAGGAGCTTTGGAAATTATCAAAGGACAAATGTGAGGCAAATGATGTCTGCCTTTTTGGAGGATATGGCAAGGACGAGAAGCCAAGGGACTCTGTGGGAAGCTTCTGCCAATCAGAATCCGAAAACGCAGGTCATGTGACTCTATCTCCGCCGCCATCATCGTTACTGGCAGTGAAGCCTCGCAGAGGGTAGAGTGGATTGCCTGCGGAGCTTCGTGGAGTGTTAACGACTGAATATTGTTCGGGCAGCAGCTATGGTTCAGACGTGTTCAGCTTACGGATGTAAGAACCGCTACCACAAAGACAAAGATATCTCTTTCCACAAGTAAGTTTATTCAAACTATGAGTGAGAGCTATATGGCATTAGCTGTCCAGACGCGGTGGATAAGCCCTATTGTACTGGTGAATAGTGTCAAAAAAAGAGTTCACAAGCCTGCGTTTACCAAACTATGGTTTGAAGCGTCATTGCTCATCGTAAACAGTACATGGACGGTAGAAGTTGACACAAAGTATTTCTTATGACTGTAGATCCTATTGGTAAAATCGGGTTACAGAAAACTTATAAAGTACTACTTTTCTGAGATAAATTGAAAGTCCTTTATCAAGTTCGCCCGCCAATCGCATAGTCACCCTTTACTAATGGAACAAATTAACCTACGTTGTGGTTATGGTGGCCCTACCTAAACACTCAAGTTTAGAAGTCATTAAATATCACAAAAATTTTTGTTTCGGAAATTTCTACAATGCCGAATTTACCAGGACATACCAAGGGTTCGTGAAATCACTTATCTTTTATTCTGGCTAAATGTTTTTCTTACCCAGTAATAAGATAATTTTAAACTCAGTTCATTCTGATTGGGGTTCCTTCACGGTCCTTCATGTACTGGCGCTTGTTGGCTGGCATGCTAATATTAGCCCAGTGGCTCCTTTTCTTGAACAGGATAAACACGTGGAGAGCAATTAAACCAGACTTAAATCTACTGCAATTTGGAAGAGAGGTTCAATTCCCTGTTAAGTCCAGTAGGTTGAGTAAAGCACTGACTGTCAGTGGAGCGCTAATGGGTTAATGTAAAAAAGTAAGTGTTTTATTGAACAGAGCTCTGTATAGAATATTAGATGAATGTTTACCAGGAGAGGAGGTCTGACAGGACTAAGTTGTAGCTAACAATTTTAGCATAAAGTTTACTTTCTATATAAAGTAATTATCGATAGTAATCTTAGGAGAGAAATTAATATCCCACTGATAAAATAAATCCTGCAAAAGGAAAACATTCTGAGACAGCTTAACTATACATTCAGTTTATGTCTAATTGTCAATTGATATGTGCAGGTTTCCTCTAGCGCGTCCAGATGTTTGTGGGAAATGGGTGGCAGCGATGAGGAGGAATAACTTCAAGCCGACAAAGTACAGCAACATCTGCTCGCAGCACTTCACCAAGGACTGTTTCAAGAGAGAGTGCAACAACCGAGTGCTGAAGGAGAACGCCGTGCCATCACTTTTCACCTTCAATCTCAGCATCAAGGTGAAGCAGCTCTGTTTTCATCTAATGCCCAATCATCATTGTGAGCGCAGCCATCGATCCTGATTATCTAAAAATGCCTGATTAATCAGTTGAGCAATCACTAGCTAGTGATGCAGTAAGAAAACAGAATTCTTTGTTTTGTTGTCCATTTTTATGCAAATGTGAAAGGCAACTGCTACGCCTTTGATACTTCATCAGACTAATTTGCATATCATATCACAGTGTGCTGAAGGAACTGTTACTCCTGGGAAAGCTTCTGGAATTTATTCTTGGGGAGTCAGACTTTCTGGAACTTTAACTATATTATGTGGTGTGTTTTCTGTCTGACAGTCAGAGTCTCTGGAAGATCCCTTCCCCTCAGAGATCCACTTCCCACTCTCTCTACCTCTCGCCTCTGATCCAGCCTTGGAGGAGATGGAGGAGTCAGAGTCCGGGAGGAGCTTGCCTGACACCCAGGGCGACACAATATTTGTCTCCTGTGACCACAATTACACAGCGGAAGACTCTGTGCGGCAGAAGAAGCGCATTGAGCAGCTGGAGGAGCAGGTGGAGTGTCTGAGGAAGAAGCTGAAAACGACACAGCAGAAGTGTCGACGTCAGGAGAGGCAGCTGAAGAGGCTGAAGGCCACCTGTGAGGTGGCCGGGAGCGGTTGTGAGCCAGCTGCAGCGTTTGGTGAGGGATACGTGATTTTACCCAAACACCTCTACCACACACCCAAAGGTATTGAGTGACAAGGGAGGAGAGGAGGGGAAAATGACTGTGGTCAAACTGGCTGGCAGATTTAAATCTGCAGCAGCAGCCAGGTAGTGCTGCTGAGCAAGACTGCAACCCCCCGAGCTGAGAGCAGAAGGCTTGTTTGGGAATGCAAATGCAGAATGTGGAAAACTCCAGTCTGTTTGGTGGATGCAGCAAACTTTGTGCATCTCTCTCTTTTTCATGTTTACTTTTTGGGCTGCAGTGAAAGTGACTTCTAAGTCACCCCAATGTAAATGAATAGTTCTAACATTTTTGGGTTTGACCTTAGATGGCATTTCATGCTGAAGCTATTTCTTGACAAACAATGGATACATGCAGTGACTCAGAGATGCTGCACCAAAGTACCAGGCAGATGGGTAAACTTCTGTTTATCTGCAATTTTGCTGTTGTGTAAGGTTTAAACAGATATGATGCACTGAGTGAATTAGTGAGCTTCAGCTAGAGCCAAGCTAGCTGGTTCCTCCTGTTTTCAGTATTTAAGAGAAGCTATGTCCTGATTCCAGCTTTGAGTTTAAAATACAGGCATGAGATGAATATTGAATTAATATTTTGGTGTCATTCTCAGAAAGAAAACTAATTAGTATGTTTAAAAATGTGGAACTATTCCTTTAAAGAGCCTGGTGTAAGATTTGGGGATGCCTTTAACCTATATGTTGTTTAATTGAATATTTCTTCCTAAAAGGGGAAAAAAGTGACACAATCATAACTAAGGTTGTATGTTGCTTGAGTGCATTAAATTTAAAGCCAAACCAGTGCCTCTGTCTTTTCCACTTACTGAGATGATAAGTGACAGTTTGTAGCTTTTTTGCAGCTGTACCTGCTCATAGGGTCACAGCGGTATACTGGTTTTACAATATGAAAATTGATAGTTATCGTACCATGCACATTTGCTTATTACCAGTATTGAAGATAAAAAGAATGCGTGTGCAGCTTTCTTCCCCGACTGCCTGTCAGACTCCGCAACGGGCACCACTGGTTGTGAATTATTGCATGTATTTCATTTTGATTCAAGTTGGTTAAACGGTTTGCCAGCAGGTGGTGCTAGAGAGCTGTATGTCAAATCAGCAGATAAGTCCCGGGATTCTGTCTTGATGTCCTGACCACCGATCACACTGCATCAAGTAAGTAGATGGTGTGCTAGGTATGCACTCTCCTTAAACCCACATTAGATAGGCAGAAGGTATTAGGAGTTGAAAAGAAAAGGCAAAAATTTGAGGGAAAAAACTGAAAAATCTATCTTTGTATCTCTTTGATTATCTTGTGACTCCACTTTGAGGCATAACAGCCCTCTGGTTGAGAACCAGTGATATGGTCTGAACATCTGTTCTCTAACAATGTGGATATATTGGAGATTTAACAAAACAAACATTACAGTTCTGGTTCCCCAGAGGATGAGCACTATTAGTTGTCATGACCCCATGGCCGCTTTCTGGCATCAAGACTAAGAATAGTTCAATCATCAGTATGTTGTCTGTTCTGTCCGTCACCCTCATAATGTGGCTGTAATGGACGCTGTAGGATGTCACCTCCTCAGTGACCTCGAGCCTCCTTTAATAACAGACCTCCATGGGGCTGAATCTGATCCAGGTGGATGTGTTTGGAATGAAGTTCCTTCCCCCCGGCGCAGTGTCAAGGTTGTCCTGTATGAACTGTAACAGTCCTTGGGCTGCAGTCTGACTGTTATGATTAAACAGTACCTGGATAATGTTCTTCTCCCAGCATGCTCTGCTGCTGCCACCAGCAACCAGAAATAAAAGTAATGCTGGTTTATATACAAAGTACTTTTTATATGGAGACAGTGACTTATTAATTTACTTTTACCGGTCATTATCAAGATTAGATTTTTTTTTTTCTTTTCCCGATTACAATATGTAAACCTTTAACATGCTGGAATGTTTGACGTGAACAAATTACATGAATTTGAAATACACTAACCCTAAAAGAAAAAAAAATATTGTAAAAGATCATTAAAAATTCTTTAAAAAGTAGGCTATGAATACATTTTGTTTATACACATTAAAATGTACTCGTGTGTGTATGTACATAATCTATATAGTTCATTATTCATGTGTTCAGATATGAGCATAAATGAGATTTGTGACACTCAGTGACATGGTGGCACTGTATTGCTGCCACCATGAGAATTTTTATTTATTTATTTTTTTTTGCTTAGTATCTAGTGTAACAAAAATGAGATACTGAGCAAATATTTTTGTCATAACATGGAAGGCTAGTGCCGCTTAAAGTTGCATTTAGGGGGAAATCAGCCCCACAGGTTAGACGTGAACAGTGTGTGCACATCAGATTGTTTTCTTCTATTTGTCCTCTGATCCAGTTAGAAACATAGCTTCACCTTTCATCCTCTTCAGTCTGGGCTCACAGGATTCAGCCTGCAGCACTGAGCTGAGGACTCGCCGTAAATGGAGTTTAGCAGGACAGACATGACAATGTATATAAATATAAACAAGGCCATGAATCTAAAATCTGCCCGGCAGTGTCTATCAGATCTATAACATGGTCTGATCTCTCTGCCAGTATCTGCTGCTTCTTCAAAAAGACCAAAACCCCACCTCAGGGGGATGAAAAAGATTGGGGGAGGAATCCTTTTGTAACTTTGAGCAGGGAGCTGAAGAAAAGAATCACGGGGAGCGGGTGGATGGAACAGCGACAGTGCTGCTGAGGATAGCAGAACACATGTCAAACTATGATTGAAGTAAAAAAAAAAGAAGAAATTATAGTGAAATGGCATACATAAGATATTAATAATCAATTAATTCCAATTCTCTGAGATTGACTTCCAGACTGAATTGTTTTATTATTATTTGTGCATTAGAACAGCATAATTCATGCACTTAAATTAAGTTGTTCCAGAGTTATTATACATTGGCACTGATTAGTAATCCAGATTTTATAACTATTTAATCTGTGCATTTAAATTACCAAATGTGTGTGCACTAATTAGTAATTAGTAATGTATAGACGTATGCATGTGTGTGTAAATATTCTGTTTATATTATTTTCTACATTCTATATTTAAAGACCTCAAACTATGAAATAATATAAAATTATGCAGTAAGATAGCAAAAATTTAGTCAAAAATGTTTTAAATTTAGCTTTTTCTGCTTTAATATAGCTGTGCACACTCGACATTCTATCAAGCAGCTTAATGAGGTCGTCACCTGGAAAGCGCTCCCATCAGTTTTAAGGTTCCCACATGTGCTGAGCATTTGTTGGCTGCTTTCCTTTCCTCTGTGGTCCAGCCTGTCCCAGACCATCTCAGTTGGGTTTAGGTCTGGTGATTGTGGAAGCCAGATGATTTGAGTTCTTGAATTTCTTTAGATTGACTGATGTTCATATCTTACAGTAATACCGATGCTATAGGACACTCGCCACAACACAGCTGATGGTCTCAAGCACATTAAGGGTAAGTCCCAATTCCCTTAATTGCATCCACATTTCCCTTACTTGTGTCTTGGTCCTGAACACACAAGATGTGAGAAGAGAGGACTTAAGGAACCATGTTTATTGAGAATGAGACGGTCCTGGACACACAAGATGTGAGAAGAGAGGACTCAAGGAACCATGTTTATTGAGAATGAGACATCCTTTCCTCCAATACTTCATCTGAAGCGTCCAATCACCAAGGGATGTGCTGGTCCAAAAAAGACTTCTGAGAAAGATCATCTCATGTATCTTCACTCATAGGGCGTTTCTGGGCTATTGTTTCCCTCACTTGGGTCTTTTCCATGTGTCTCTAGGTGAATCCCAATTCCCTTATTTTCCTCAATCAACCTAGAATTTGTTCCGGTCCACCATGATGAAAGATGTCCCAGAGCCTGGAGGAGCTATAACCGAGGATACACGAGTGCATCCTTCACGAAAGTCTGTTATGGATTGACACACCCCTTTTACTGGAAGTCAGTTTGTGAATGAATGAAACGCATGAAGGATTGGACATCTCATGTCAGTTAAAATGTGTTTCCTTGTTTCTCTGTCCTCGTAGTTTCTCCTTGCATCTTACATGGGCAGGACTAAGACACAAGTGAGGGAAATGTGGATACAATTATTGGAATTAGGATTCACCTTTAGGATTGCTGCTCTGTTCACTGAAATCATCTGTTAGGCCCCCCCCCCCCTTAAATCTGTCTCTCTGCTCTTACAAATCTGTGCCCGTGCACTGTTAGATTCTGATTTGCTCACAACTTTTCTCCACTTTCAAAACTTTTGGCACAGACAGACTTTCACACAAACCTCAGTGGAGAAATCTGAGAGCGCAGACTCAGAAGCGACCACATGCACGACTGGGGTTACACTCTCAAATTTGATTCTGCACTTTCAAATTTGTACACATTTACTTCCATATAAATGGAGCATGATCAATGAAACATATGGGAGGTGTGGGCTAGAGCTACGCTGACTAATAAAAAAAAAACTCAAAGATTCTAATTTTGTTATTTATGAAAAGCATCTGCTGATGTGAGAAGTTCCAATCAAGAATCAGTGATTTGCACAAAGCAATGTTATCTCACTAAGTTTAGATACTCACGAGCCACAGTTAGAAAACACTTAAATAACCACGGACCTTAAACACACACACACACACACACACCTGTTAGTATGTTGGAATTTCTGTCTGTTGACCTCACCATCACGCACACCCGGGTGGAGACCATGTGACATCATTCCTTTGGGGTTACAGGGTGTCACTGTGATGCACTCTAACCATAACAACATGGTTTCTTCGTTTCTCCTCCTCTGTGTGTGTGTGTGTGTGGTTCAGCATTAACACAGAGAACGTGTGTGTTGCTAGTTTGAGTCACGTCTAACAGCTTAATTCCTGCCTCACGTCATTAGAAGGTTTGTATGAAAACAGACAGCGAAGTCTGACTTTAACACACAGTCCTGAAATTACACGACATCCCAACACGCAGAACGTTAAACGATATATTAACTGCTTCATGGCCTGTCAACCATCTTTTCCATGCTCAAATTGCATGCATATGAAAAATTATCGCTTGGTGTTTGCCAGCTGATTCTAGGTGTTGTGTTTATAAATATTAATGATATATGCAAACCTTTAACATTAGTAAACACTGATATCTACAGTGCAGTTGTTTTCTTCTGAGGCTGTTTTCTGTAAAACCCTTTTTCATTCCCAAGTGGTCGGATACTGACATTTTGTCAAACCTGCTGGTGTCTCACAGAATGTACCTTTGGTGCATGTGTGTTCACTTGACCCCAATGTTAAACCATTAGTGACACTATTAGATGCCCAGAGCAGAGTGTAGATCTTTGACATTGCTGAAATTTGCCATTCTTAACACAGCACAATTGTTTTGACATGCAGCTAACTCATGTAGAGTTAAATACAATGAATATCCTTTGCCTCTGTGGGCCAGTTGTGAGGCCTGCTTTGATAGATAGACAAACACACCCACCCTGATCAGGTGCATGATCTACTGAGGATACTGTGGGTGCACCTGAATGAGCTGGCAGTAACTGCTCAGTGCTGTATATGATGCCGTCCATACATATCTAGTAGTTTTTGCTCTTTAATCACATAATAGTAATTGTAATACCAGAAACAAGAGACCTTTTCACCCAGTTACTTAATTTGAGCACGTTGTATGATTTTAGAAGATAAGGGTGGTCATTTTATATACAAACACTCCCCATACAGATACTAAAACCAGTAATGAATTGTCTCTACTCATGGTTAATGTCTGTCTGTCTCCAGCCTGGATTAGTGTATTCATCTGTGCCACAGACCCTCATTGGTGTTCAAAAATGATCAAAAACACACCAGTGAAACACATCGCTGCACTTGGTGGCATATTTCTTCATTACAAAACACATGATATTTGTTAAAAATGTTGCCTCACCATAGCTTTTTACAGCATCTGAAGTTAGCAAAGTGCATTAGTTAGTCAGCTGTGCATGCACAAGATGTCGATGCAAGCTTTCTGTTTTGTTTACAGTCCACTAACTCCTGGTGCTTCCACGGAATTCTTCTTCAACTGTCGTGAGTACCAGCACTCAGGCCGTACAGGCCCTAGAGGTACATATGGAAGTACAAGATAAGCAACACAGGCTTACACTAAGGTTATTGTCTCACTAAGACCTGTTGTTTTACTTCAGGAGCAGAGGACAGAGCAATACCACGGCTTTGTTCAAGGAGAGACACTCAGCTTGGCTGTAGTGTTGGGGACACTTTACATAACAGCTTTCTATGTCTCTGACTCTGTCTACTAAAGAGAGAGTCTACCCAAGAGCTGGGATATCACTAGAAAACATGATTTGTTCATGAGTTCACAGGACTAAAACACTGGAAGTGGACTGGGCTGTTGGCCCTGTTGGTCATTTACACATTTCTCAGCTTACAGTATAACACAAATGGAGCTGAGAATTTACACTCCATGTTGTTATTGAAAAATGAATCTTTATTGTTGAACTATTTTAAATGATTGCTGTTTGTCAGGCATACTGTGCCCAGTACAGTACTATCAGTAAGAATGCAACATTTCTTAAGATTAAAGTCACTTTTGCCTGTTTTTATTCAGAATCAGAATCAGCTTTATTGGCCAGGTTTGTCGGACACACGAGGAATTTGACCCTGGTACATCGGCTCTCATGCACGTGTATATACTGTACATATCCCCATGCAAGCGGCAAGTAAACAGTAAACCAACATAATGCTAGAATGACAAAATAAGCAGTATTAACAAGCAACAAACAATGCAAACAATTCAAAATAAGCAGTATAAACAGACAGTAAACAATTCTCATTGTGAAACAAGATAAATAGGAATAAAACAGAGTACTTAAAACTAGAGACCTGTATGAATCTGTATAATCTGTACAATGTATATTTACAAGGTATTGCACTGAGGGTTATTGTCCAGTCAAATGGGTCAAATGTTCATCAGAGTGACAGCCTGGGGGAAGAAACTGTCCCTGTGCCTGGTTGTCTTGGTGCACAGTCACTTGTAACGCTGTCCACAGGGGAGGAGTTCGAACAGATTGTGTCCGGGGTGTGAGGGGTCAGCAGTGATCCTCTCCACCCTCCTTGTGACCTGTGAGGTGCACAGGTTCTCCAGGCTCACACCAATGACCTTTTCTGCAATCCTGACTGTTTACTGGAGTCTGTACTTGTCTTGTTTGGTTGTTGAGCCAAACCAGACAGTGATGGAGGTGCAGAGAACAGACTCGATGATTCCTCTGTAGAACTGTATCAGCAGCTCCTGGGGCAGGTCGAACTGCCTTGAGCTGGCGCAGGAAGTATATCCTCTGCTGTGCCTTTTTGATGATGTCGCGGATGTTGGACGTCCACTTCAGGTCCTGGGAGATAGTGGAGCCCAGGAACTTGTAGGACTTTACTGCTGATACAGTGCTGCCAAGTATGGTAAGTGGGGGTAAGGTGGGAGGGCTCTTCCTGAAGTCCACTGTCATCTCCACTGTTTTGAGTGTGTTCAGCTCCAGGTTGTTGCAGATACACCACAGGACCAGCTGCTCTACCTCCCGTCTGTAGGCTGACTCGTCACCGTCTTGGATGAGACCAATGACCGCTGTATCATCAGCATACTATAGGAGCTTGACAGAGGGGTCCTTCAAGATGCAGTGATTGGTGTAGAGTGAAAACAGCAGAGGGGAGAGCACACATCCCTGGGGGACACCTGTGCTTATTGTCCAGGTGCAAGATGTGGTTTTCCCCAGCCTCACCTGCTGCCCCCTGTTTGTCAGAAAGCTAGTAATCCACTGACAGGTGGGGGCAGGCACAGTGAGCTGGGTCAGTTTGGAGTGGAGGATGTCTGGGATGATGGTGTTGAACGCTGAGCTGAAGTCTACAAAGAGGGCGCTCTTCTGTTACTGTTAGAGCTAAACTTTCGGTCTGAAAAACCAACTGAGAATTAATTTTTGCTTTGTTGATGGAATAATACAATCAACATATTTTACGCAGACCATAATGACACAGTTGTCCTGTTTACATCAAAAGTTTATTTTAGTTTGCATGTCTATCTATAAACATACATGGACAAAAATAATGAATCATTCATGTGTGTACTCGTGCGTGTATCACCCTAATCCTTGTGGCTAATAATATTCTGAAGGTACAAACAGTGTAACAAATCAACACTGAGTGTATGTCAACAATAACAACACACACATGCATCTGTGTCAGTCAATCACTTGTCTGGGATTTGTCAGCTTTAATTCAAGAACCTTAAGAACGCTATAAGACAAACTGCAAACAAAGTTAGCAGGAAGTGAAGGGAATATTTCTAAAATAAGACGGTAGACAGGTCTCAAACTGAAGCCGTTTGAGTCCTGACCAATCAGAAGCATTCATGGCTGAGCAAAGTGCAGCTCCTCTACTGTCTACTTCATGTAGGTCTCTGTATAGAAGCGTATAGAAAAACCATTAACTGCTCTCCTGGCTGTTTTCCTCCACAAAAAATTATTTTCTTTGGCATTATACACATAATCACACAGGTTCTTGATGGCAGGTGGCAGATTTAAATGAAATGTTCCATGTGCATACAAAAATAATATCAATTGTGTTACAATCAAATGTCACAATTTCCTCAAAAACTGCTCATTTACGATATAAACCTCCCAGTTTGGCTTGAACAGAAGCTTCTCATAAATGTCCAACAACTTTGAAGTTTCCTCTGTCTATCAACTGATGCCCGTTTAATCCTGAATCCTGCTCTGACCGTTCTGACAACAGTCGCATAGTAAGAGATCAGATATGAATCAAATCTAAGACCACATACAGTCGCAAGTGTCCCAGGTCTGATTTGGTTTGTTCACACCAGTGGTCACAGAGTCAGAAATCCATTATTTTCCATTTCAGATTGTTTTGTGTATATCTTGGGATCTACTGCTTGTCTCTTTTTATACTTTATCAGCTATTGATGCGATAGTTGGCTCCGTTTTCTGACTGGCAGTCTATGGCTGATACTGCTAAAGATGCTGTTTCATGCACTGAGATACCGATATGTGTGTATGACAGTATTTTTACTTTGAAATCAGATTGACAAAGCCTTTTAAATGTGCTTTTACTTTGAAGTCTGACTTTTTCATAGGGCTTTGAAACAAATAACTCCATACTGTGTGGTCCAATTAAAAAGCTGCAGTCTGCTCCTTTAAAATGATATTTCTGTTGACAGTTTCTCTCTCGGTTCTGTGTCATTTCTTTTTCCTCTGAGGTTTCATTGACATCCTCTTGAGTTGACCTTGTTATGGAATTGCCTGTGGTGATGATAAGCAGCTGGCTGTTTTTGACTTTTAGCCTGAAGAGTTTGCCAAAATATCATGTTTAGCTTTGACTGACTAAATCGCAGCATAGTGGGCCAAGTGCTGATGGTGACCTTTGACCACATCCAATATAACAACATAAAATTAAATGTATGAATTAAATGTCTAAAATAAATATTGGAGTAAGACAAAAAGTCAAAATGGACATTAAAGCACAAGTAGATATAAAACAAAAAAAACTCACGAAGGAATAACAAACTGTTGTTGATTCTGATTCCGTCTCGTTAGAAGATAAAACATGAAGCGTTATTATTTTTAGACAAGTTGTGACACAACTTTGGATGAAATTAGTTCATGCCCCCCATCCACACAAACACACACATACACATACACAACACACTCGCACACACCCCCAGAGTTAGCCCTGCACCGCTGGCCTCATCCTGAAAGTGGCTCCAATCAGATCTGATCAGTTTCTGCTCAGCTTGCTCTCATGCAGTGTGAACACAAAGAGGCAGCAGCATAAATTTCCTCATCGTGTTTTTGTCTGTGATTTCATGCAGCACAGCAGCTGCAGGGCCTTTTCCTCCATCGTCCCTCTGACTGTCTGATCATGCTTCCATTCCCAGCCGAGCAGGTTGCAAGAACAGCAAGAGGTTTACCCAAAATAACTGACATCACAAAATAACTGACATAAAGCTGTTGTTGTCTGTTACTACAGTATGTTCTGTTGAAAGCTGGTGGAAACAGATTAGCAGCTAGAGACCTAAACCACTTAGAAACTGGACCTGATGAACCTTGAATTTCTCTCTCAAACTCTCTTTTATTATTCTTCACACAACAATTTCTGCCACTGTTGGTTTGTACAAACAAGTCTGACACAATAAGTGTGTGTGAGCATCGACTGGCTGAAAGTGTACACTGTGAATACCACTGGAACAAACACTATGCCACGCCACTCTCTGTGGTGACAGGTTTTTCTCCCGACTTTTTAATGTGGCTGCTTGAAAACATTTTTTCCTTCACATGTAATTGCACAACATGTGGAACAAACAAGTTGTAGATTATATAATCTTTAGTGACTTTACTAACTACATCTTAAAAATATACACCTGTACTATTTTTATTTCTATATTGTTTACTAAACAATAGTTTGTTGTTTATACTAAACATACTGTATACATCTGACTCATTTTACTGTCCATTCAGTTTATAGTCTATCCACACTATACATTATGCTATAAATATTATAGGTATCTATCATACCACCCATTGGTTAGTGTTCAGCTAGTATATTCTGCACTTATCTACATACTGTTCATTCTGTATATTAATTCACTGTGGTTGGCTAAACATTTTGTTACCTGCAACATTTCCCTAAGGGAAGCAGTAAATGGAGAGGACCCAAATGAGAACACAGAGAATCCAGTCCAACAATACAGAGCAGGGAAAATCAGGGCTGCTTGCCACTGCCTCCTCATTTCCCTCACTTGCGTCTTATTCCCACATCTTAGTCCCTCCCACATAAGATGCAAGGAGGGATGAGTCAAGGAAACACATTTCAGAGACATGAGATGTCAGCATTTCATCTGAAGCATCCAATCATTAATTGATTTCTTAGAGGGGTGTGTCGACCCATAAAAAAACTTCCATGAAGGAAGGTCTCTTGTGGCCTTGCTCCTCCGGGCAGCCTCCTCACTCATCGCTCCTCAGATGTCCTTCATGATGGCAGACCAGAAAGGCTTTCCAGGTCACCCAAGGAGTGAGGAGACAAAATAAGATTGGAAGCAATGCAGAAGAGAAGTCATGTGAGAGACAGAGCTATGCAAACTGTCCAAGTGAACAATAGATCAAGTTGATGATGGTCTGATATGAATGTTTCCAGCAAAATTTATAATGTGTATAAAAGGACTTTTTCTGAACATAAACATGTCTGACACTATTAAATTCACGAGTAAATTCGACTTTTTTAAATGTCACTCAGACTGAGCCTTAGCAGTTCTCCTGTGACATGACATTTACATTTTCAACTGTACAACTTCACTTCAGTGGAAACATTTCTTTGATTTCTCACTGATGAGTGAGTCTGCGAAGACAAACACTTATTTTCCATCTCCCTGCTTCATAGTATTTGAGTTTCCATTTGATATATTAAAGCTGCTGTAAAAGAAGTGGTCTCAAACTTTACTTACTACTTTAAGTTAAAGTTTACTTGAGAAAGCAAGAAGTTACTACAATTTTGCTGTGTTTTTGTTTGTTAAAAGTAAAAGCATGTTAGTCGACATGAATGATTTGGACTGTTTCACATGTGAGCCAAACAGACCAGTTCTTTTGCGGAGACATTTCCAGTAGAAAGTAACTGTTCCATTTCCTCCTTTTTGTCCATATTTGCCTGGTCTTTCTTCTTTTTACAGCTTCATTTTCCATTTACTCTGTACATTTGTTTGTTCTTTCTTTTTTTCTGACCTTAAAAAAAAAATTCCTGCTTTAATATTCATAATAGCCGTGTCACCCCTACTGTTCTTTCTTGTTCCTACTTTGAACTTTTCAGAGGCTCCTGATGCTCAGAGGCTCCTGATGCTAAGTGGCCTGTGGTGACTGGTCCCATTATTGTGGTTAGTAACACAGCTCTGCTTTTACTGGTAGTTTAGTGTCTTGCTCCTGGGCTCCTCTGTGATATTGTTAGTGGTTCTATTCCTTCAGTTTCCTTCTGTTCCCTTCGCACAAGAGTTTCCAGCCAGTGTTTGCCTCAGCTGCATGAGTTTATTTAGTGTCTGCAGATTGATCACACTAGTTTGTATTTAACCTACTTAGGCATAGAGCGAGCGCCCTAAGCTGAGCCCCCCTGCAGGATTTAACATTTCCAACTGTCAAGATGAATTAACCGGCACTAATACCGCTTTCATCCCTCGCTAGGTTCCTTCAGCGGCATGACTCACGGCTCTGTAACGCTGAGCAGGAGGATGGTAGAGTATTTCTGAGAGTGATTCTTTTAAACATCCATGTTGATTAGAGTCTGGTCTGCTTCCAGGGGCTTCAGAATGAGGAAAGCACCAGGGTTTCATTTATTAAACAATGGTTTAGGAAAATAAAGTTATTAATCTTACATTTGCTACTATAAATGTGTTTGTAATTACAAGATTCAGGATGTAAAAATATGTACTATTTTCTCCAACACTCATTTGATCATTTATAGACACATTCAGATAATTAAATCTGTTCAGAGACAGCAATCAAGAAGTGTGTTCTCCAAAGATGATCATTTTTCGGCACCATATCATCCATATCACGCAATTCCATGTGTGAAAAAAGATCCATATGTGTACAATTTATTAAATCAATAGATTATTATCTTGTGCACGTCAGTATTCATCAGAAAAAACTGTGACAAAATATACTCATCAGTGACATTTTCCCCATGACACAGATGAGATGAAACTGAATGAAGGAAAACAGTTTGTATAAAACTGATTTAATTCACTGAAAATGTGAAGACAGCTTTATTTATCAGATTGTAATGAGATGATGGACTGTTTTGAATGTATTTTTTTTTTTTTGCATTGTTAAGCAGAATCCAACCTCAACAGTTGGATTGTGTTTTGTTATTCTGTGGTTTATTACTAGTTTTCTTTTTCTGGAGGATAAAAGGATAACATCCAGTAACCCCACCATCACCCAGAGGCCACAGGCATATGCAGCTGGGGAAACATTAAGATTAAAAATAAATGTAAACACTAAATACTAGTTTAATTACCCTGCATCCTCACAACCACTGTGTTTTCATCAAACTGTTAAATTTAAATAAGCTCCCCCCTCTCTCTCTTCCAACTCCAAAAAATACCACCTCCATGAATTATAGATGACTGTGAAGAGGATTAATTATAGCACAGTAAAACCTGTAGCTAATGTGCTGCCATCAGACCGACACTAATGCTAATGACAGAGACAGAAATCTCATATCGCCACACAGGAACAGGCCGGTGTGTTCATATTTCTATTTTCTGTTTTAATCAAAGTCCCAGACTGACCCTTAGTTATTCCATCACCATCAATAGAGCCCGTAGTAAAGATATTTATTTTACACTTTTATTATAGACTTTATGGTTACAAGTAGCCACACTTTTCTTCCACATACAGTAACGTTTTCCATAACATCTCCCACTGAATACGACAAAACATGAAGGACTCATTCACATATGGTATTTTAGACTTAAACACTAATTTGAAACTCTGTGCTCTGTACCGCATCATTCTTTCTTTTAATTAACTACCCAGCTTTGATTAGGCGCCCCTTTCCGACACATTTTTACTCGTTTGTTTATAGGTATTTACAAATAAAATGCCATATGTATCACATAATTAAATGTTTTTTAAAAAAGAGGCCAATAGTCCTAAAGGAAACATTTTGGCAAAAATGTAAATTAGTTTTCTGTGAATATTTTGTACAGATTAAACAAATTAGATGGTGTGTTAAATAATGAGCTTTGGAGGTGCTGGAAGGTGGTTCTTCTTATCACTGGACACAGCCAGGTTATGTTTCTCCCAGTCTTTGTGCTGAGCTGCTGTCATCCAGGTGCTGGCTGCAGCTTCATACTTAGCACTAACTCTAACTGTGATAAACAGTGGTGCTGCCGTGCTGATACTCCCATAGATGGAAAATATTGGAAAAATAAATAATTGTCTTTTTTGGGTAAAATAAGGATAATCACCTTTACTTGGCCAAGTATGTTACACACACAAAGAATTTATTTCCAGTATAGAACTGAGGGAGCCATCTGCGGCGCCAACTCACACCTATGGTTCCAACCATTGGGGGCAACTTGGGGGTTCAGTGTCTTGCCCAAGGACACTTCAACATATGGACTTAAGGCACCGTGATTTGAAGCTCCAGTTCTCTGGTTGAGAGACGACCGCTCTACCCACTGAATCACAGTTGCTCCTGATGCCTCCATATTCTAGTTTATTGAACCAAATGTCAGGTGTATTTTCAGATGTGATGGCAAAATACCTTGGTTGAATCTTGAACAGATTACAGGCTATGCCATATAAGTTTATCACCAAAGTCAGGTTGATTAACCTAACATGAGGCAAATAACAAGAGGTCAAAAGCTCGGCTCTTCATTAGGAGAAAACATTTCCCTTTACTGAAAACACATGGCTGTCAGGTTCATGCATTTAATATTAGATTCTCTCTTTTTTGCACCTTTATATATGTTATTGCTTCTGTGAGTCTCCCTGACATTGTATTGTGTACATTTTATATTTGAATCCATATCTCGTTTGTTCCTTTATTAAAATGAGATGTACATTAAAATTCAATGACCTTCCACACGATCTTTCAAAATGGCATGCGCAAACACAGTATGATGCTGCTCCTCTGACAAACACAATTGATAGCATGCCATCTGAATGAACCATTGTGTGCAAGTTATTTGTATTTCTTTTCTGCATTGTCAATGTTTTACACCCTTGTTTCAGCAACAATATTCATATGCACAAAGGCCCAAGGGTATCTTTTGTCACTGTTGTTTCCAATCGCCAGAGCTGAATCAGCTATTTATGCGTATAAGTCTGAATTCATTATTTCTCAAGGATCATGCTGCCATCCTCTCAGTAACGGAGGTGAACCTTAAGGGCAGGGCAAAAAATAAAAAATCAGAGACTACAGAGGAAAAATAAGTTCTCATATTGAAAACGAGACGCAGACACTGTCACTTTGTCAAAGCCACTGTCTGTGATGCTAGCTGTGTTCTCCGCTGAGTGTGTGAACTCTTCCATTAAAACATATATTTTACATTTTGTCTTGTTCCACAGTAAAATATCAACTGGAGGGAGGAGTTTGACTTGAAATGTATACAAATTAAAAGATGCATCACTGGCAGCAACAAAAAGTCCAATATTCAGCATTTTTCTTGCTACATGCTACTCTAACAGAAAGTAACCAAACTTTTTTCAGTCAGAGACGAGTTGATCATAGTGAAACTATCTGAGGAGCCAGGTAATGAGAGATCAGTTTATATCTCATTTATATTTTCACAAACCCTCGGGGAGTCAGGCAGTTATGTTTGCCTGAAGGGGAGGTATGTCTCTGCTAACTAGACTCTTCTTCCAACATGGAAGCAGACTGTCTGGAGCCCCGAGGTCAGACCTAAAACAAGAGAGGACCTCAGCACAGTGTTAATACAGGCTGACATCCCAGCAGTCAAATCTTCAAATCAGACCGCTGCTATAATTTTGAGAGGAAAAAAAAATCCTGGTGATGATATGGATGAAACCAAGAAGCAAAGGAGGGTTGAGGTCTGCTGTGATGTCTCAGCTTGAGCCTCCAGGTCAGATGTTTTTCAGTGGAAGAAACTCCCTTCACACCCCAGAGTATGTCTCATGTGATGTGTTGTAACAGTGGGGACTTCACTAGCCTCCACATGATTTTGGTACCTGGGTGACATTTGGTGCCATTCAGCCACAAGAGGGGTAGTGATGTTGGGTGATAAGGGCTGGCTCACTCTTCCAGCACATCTCAAAGGTTTTAGGTGGGGCTGAGGTCTGTGCATGCCAGTCAAACTTGTACACACCAAAACTGGGTAAACCTTTTCTGAGAATGTGGCCCAGAACCTGCCTCCTGCTCATCTGAATCCACATGTAGAAATGTTTATTTGGACAGGAATAGTGGTAATGTTCATTGACTATTTTGACAGACAATACAAGTGGATATACTGTAGTTTTATATATATGATACATTCAAGTAATTCTCAAAAACTGGGAGCAAATGTTAACATTTAACTGATTTAAAATGGATAAAATTGCCATTTTAAAACTGATATCAATTTAAACCTATCATTTGCCAATTTATTAAAAATCAAAAATGAAAAACTCTCATTTACAAATGTATTCAGGTCCTCTAACTCAGGTCCTTGTAGAAACCCCTTTTGCAGCAATTACAATTAATCCAGTCTCCCTGGGTACATCTTTACAAGCTGTGCACACCTGGATTTAGGCAGCTTATTCTGCAACCACTCCATCGTTGTCTTTGCTGTGTGTTTCAAGTTCTTCACGTGCTGAAAGATGAACCGTTGCCCCAGTGGCTGGTCTCTGCACTCTGGAGCAGGTTGTCTTCTAGGACCTCTCTGTATGTGGCTGCATCCATTCTTCCCTCAGTTCTGACCACTATCTCATGATGCTGCCACCACTATGTTTCACTGCAGAGATGGTGTGAGCAGGTGATGAGCAGTGCCTGGTGCTTGGATCTTTGGCCAAACAGTAAACTTTTTGTCGCTTATATACCAACTGGGGCAACTGTGGTTCAGTGGGTAGAGTGGTCCTCTTCCAACCAGAGGGTTGGAGGTTCGAATCACAGCGCCTGCAGTCAGTCCACATGTTGAAGTGTCCTTGTGCAAGACACTGAACCCCCAAGTTTTCCCCGATGGCTAGAGCCATCGGTTGAGTTGACGCTGCAGATGGCTCCCTCGGTTCTGTAGCGAAAACAGATTCCTTGTGTGTAACATACTTGGCCAAATAAAGGTGATTATCCTTATATGTTTTTTATTACTAAAACTCTCCTCTGTCAGTCTACAGTGCCATGAAGGCCTGACTGATGGAGAGCTGCTGAGAAGAGCAGTATATGAGTATGCTGTACAGTGGGTATATACTGTATACAGCTGATTAGGTAGTTGGAGACAGGTGCGGTGTGTGTGTTTATTGACAATTTATTTTAAATGAATATTTAATTATGCATTTCATTACTATTGACCCCCATCTTTACCTCCCCACCATTTAACTAACTAACGTAGAGAATGCTGATATAAACAACAGGATCTGTACATCCAAGCTGCCATGGACAGGGCAGAAAAAAAATGAATGAATGAATGAATGAATGAATGAAGAGGAGTAGGAGATATTGCTGCTGAAGGCCGATGGTCATAATATTATAAATTAATCAAGTCAAGTCAAGTCAAGAATCTTTATTGTCATTATACATAGCACAATGATTTTTTTTCTGGCAGCTCTTGGCTTAAAAGACACATTATTTACATAAATAACACAAAAATTGTGTAAGTCAATATAAAATATGAACAAATAAAAATAGAAATGTATAGGTCCTAATCAGGTCAGCAGCATGTTAGCAACAAAAGAATGTAACATTATAAGGTGCAGCTCAGTGCAAATCTCAATCTTTAGGCGGAGGTGTGAGCATGTGTGCGTGTCTGCAGAGGTCCAGTGTTCTGTCTGTGCCTGTCCATAGGGAGGAGGTTGTGTGTGTGTGTGTGTGTGTGGCTGGGGGTTAGGGGGGTGATTGATTTCACAGCTCTGGGGAAGAAGCTGTGTCTCAGTCTGTTTGTTTTAGTCTTTATATTCCTGTACCTTTTCCTGGAGGGAAGAGGCACAAACAGGGTGTTGTCTGGGTGGGTGGGGTCTGCAGCAATCTGTCTGGCCCTCCTCTGGATCCGGTCAGTGTATAGTGAGTCCAGATCCAGAAGAGGACTCCCTACGATGCCCTGAGCTGTTCTCACCACCCGGGTCAAGTCCTTTCTGTCCTGTGCAGTGCAGCTCCCGTACCACACTGTCACACTGAGACAGAGGATGCTCTCTATGATGTTATCCACTTGCTCCACCACCTCCCCGTGTATGAGAAGAGGAGCATGTTTTGTCTTCCTCGACCTCCTATAATCCACAATGACCTCTTTAGTCTTGTTAGTCTTTACAAACAAGCTAGAGAATTACTTTGGAGGAAAACAAGCTTTTCTTTTTTCAAATTTTAGAGTCATTAATGCATAAAAACAAAACAAACAACCAAAAAATAATCATTTAATAAATGTCAAAGGATGTAGTTTAATTGTAATAAAAAAGGACCAAAAAGTCAAAAATTTGCTATTTTTAATTTGTTGCGGATAAGGATTTGATATTGTCCCTCAGAGAGTTTAAAGCAGCTTCCTGATGAGGACCCTGACTTCTTACAAAACGAGTCATCGCGTCACACCGTGGCAGCGCCTGACAAGCTGTGACGGCCAAGGAGTGTACCTTTCTGGAGCCCTCTGTTAGATCCTCACCGAGACAGAAGCTTTACATAACCTCAGAGTCTAACCGCATTAAACACAAACAGAAATGAACAATGGCCAAATATAGGCTGGAGGCGACCACAGCATCATGTGGAAGCTTCAAAGAGTTTGCACACGTCTGGCAGTGGAAGTTCATTATGTGACAAAAATATCCTAAAATAAAAAAGACTAACTTACTTTTTATGTAGGTTTTCAGCCACATTTGGATCCTTTTTACAACAATAAGCAGGTCCTTATTTAATTACAGTGAGGGCAATTACAAAAAAAAAACACTGAAGTACAGTATAAGGAAATTATGGAGCCTGAAGTTGGCAATTTGGCCGGGGAATAAGAATGTCAGTTGCACATGAAGTAAAGAACTTGTAAGGGGTTTAGACTCATGTCTTATGAATGAGTTAAAGGTCTTCAAGATCTGATAGCAGTGTTTTTGTTTCCAAAATTAGCTGTTTCAATGTAAAGAATGCAGTCTTCTTAGGTCATTGACACTGACACACACAATGTGAGGAAAATGTCAGGCCTGTGGGGAATTAAAGTCATGTGCTGATTAGTTCAGGGGTATTTTCTAACTTTTTCAATTTGTTTCAAGTTATGGTAACAGAAATGTTCCAGTGTCTAAGATCAGCTAAGGGTGTCTACACAAAAGGCACGTCAGTCATCATAAAAACATATAAGATTCCAGTGCACACCAGGGATATCTATAAGTAATCATCTTTATATTTTAATTTGTGCACATAACTACAAATCTGCAAGCAAAGCATTTTGCATTGTACCTTCCTCTGGCTCACACATCTCTCAATCTCTAACAGGCGTGTATTTTAAGGGTTCTGATAACTCAACAGCCAGTGGTCAGATACCAATCAAATGACACACAATAACAGTATTCGGTACATTTTAAATACATGACACTCTTATCCATAATAAAATAAAACTTCACCATCATAATGAATTAAAAAATAACAGTATTATAAAAAAGGATATATAGTTTTTGGAAAACACAATAAAGAGAAATATACCAACTAACCTGGAGTTCATTTGTTAGGTCCCAACAGCATTTGTACTTTACTCCACCTACTAATCCTGAGTTAGACTTTCCTTATACCAGGATAAATTAGTCCAAAGAACGACGTTTCAGTCATTCATTCCATGTGATTTGAAGGAACACCTGTGCTTCTACAACATATACAACACAGTTTTTATGCTTCAAGTCTGTTTTCCTGTGTTTTGTGAGAGACGCCACAGTGACTCTGTCCTGGGCTCTGAGCCCTTCCAAAATGCAAGAATGTGACCCACACTCGGTGCTTGAATGCCTCCTGTGGAGACACACATGGAGCGCCCGGGGTGCTGCTCTGCTAACGTGCTGCTCACGCAACACCTTCTGTGGAGATACTGTAAGGAACTGAACCGTTTTAGATCTGTTGCCCTTACGTTCATTAGTTACAAAGTGCTTTGAAAAGGTTAAGACAGATGTATTGCAACAAACAGAAATAAATTTAGATTCCTTATACAGTAGTTTACATACAGGGTCGGAGGAGGGATGCAGGTTGCTTCTCTTTGCTAAATCTTTTGATCCCATGGGCTCATGCCTGTCTTTGATTTATTGATTTTATTTCATAAGCTTTTAATATCATCAAGCCACATCTTCTATCAGAAAATCTGCTTAATCTTGATTAAAATCCACATGGCTGCATAGTTGTGTTTGTGCAAGTACAATGGTATTTATTTTTTGTAAAGTGAGACACTGCCCACTTTCTACACTGGTTCTACATAGTTGCTGCTTATCCCATCTTCATTCTATTTTGTACTCAGCTGCAGAATTTGTATGAACAATTGCTAATGATAAACCCCATTGTTCAATACCAACTGTTTGTTGCTCCAAAATCACCCAAGTAGACAATTACAACCCTGGGGAAGTTACTGACAGAAAATTGAATCAAGTTGATTTTGTTTATTAGGAAAACACAGTAATGTCTTTATTTTCATTGAAAAAATGCTTGTGGACCCATGTCAGAAGTACCCAGTAAAATTACAGGAATGAGCCGTGTTCAGCAATTTGACATCTATAATGTTCTTAGAAAGGCTGGTGCTGTTCTGGCTTGTCCACATGATCCTTTATTTAGAGAGTTTGAGCTACTTCCATGTGCTTGTTGATTTCCAGCTGTAATAACTAAACAGACACATCTTCTTTTTCTTAACGACTGGAAATGCTTCAGGCGTTGGCTGTTATAGGATTTAGTGTTTCGACTGGTCTGCAGGGACATTCTTCCTCTGTCCTCATCAATGAATGTATAAATTTTGTGGCTACAAACCTAATTTCCCCTTGGAAACAATAAAGACTGACTGATAGATCTGAGGAAATGAGCAACAAGCCTGAAATAAGTTCAACGAGTTTGTGCTTCGCTACATTTCAGATCACCAAAGTGTGCGTTACTGCGGTAACCTCTCCGAGTCACATCATCTGATCAGAAGGAGAGAAAAAATTGTGAGAAAGAGTCAGATTCTCACTTTACTGACATTTAAATCAGGTACATCGCACACACACGCACGCACACAGTACTTGGCAGTTCATGGTGACTCAGCGTGTCTGTGGGTGGAGTATCTGAGTCACCCTCAAACAACTACAGAGCCAATAATACATTCCTCCATCCATCCCTCCATCCCTGCACACCTCCATCATCCCTCCTTCAGCCCTACATCAGGTTTAAGACGAGGTTGATTATGAAAACTATTTTTTGAAATTTTCACTGAATGTTTGTCTTGGCAGATTTGTCTGTTGTTTGGTTTTGAAGCAAAATGTTGTTGTTGTCTTCACTGAACAAACAAATGTGGTTACATAACACAACAGCTCTTGAGTTGAGCTTTTCACCAGTGCGATCAGTTCATTTTCACACAGCAGAAGCTTATCCATTTGCTTATCCATTCCCTTGATATGACTGTTCCTTCCTCAGTCACTCATTCATTCATATGGCTGAACGAATGAATGAATGACTTCAGTTTATTAATGTCACTTGTCGTGCACTGAGATGAAAGGTGGTAAATAAAAAGTGGTCAGTCACACGAACAACACGACAAAGTCTCTGATAGGTCAAATAAATAATAGATGCTATTTGTGAATGTTTACAGATGTGCTTCATAGTCTTCTGTCAAGATTGCTCTTTTGTTTTCTACCTCCAGCCAGTGTCGCCATAGCAACATCAATCCCAAACACCAAACAAAGACAGCTGAAAACTTTCACTCAGTGTGTGTGTGTACACGTCTCTATGACATTACGTGGACCTTTTTATTTATTTATTTATTTAAAATTTTTGGATGCCATTATTGTGAGGACATTTTAAGCATTTCATGTTTAAGGGTTGAGACATTAGGAATTAGGTTAAGGTTGGGGAAAGGGGTTGGGAATGCATTTTGTTAATGAGTGTACTTACAGCTGTAGTTAGACATGACTTTCCGTGTCTTCTATGTCCCTCTATGGTATGAACACTCATTTTAGTTTGAAACAATCACTGTGAGGACATTTTGGTTGGTTCTCACAGCTTAGGGTTAGTGTTAAGTTATTGTTAAGGTAAGGGGCTAGGGAATGCATTATGTCAATGTGCATCCTCATAACTACATTAAAACCAATGCGTGTGTGTGTGGTTATGTAACAGGCAGTAACTCTTTGAGTCAGCCAACAACATCAACACAAGGAGAAAGAAGGAGCGAGGGAGTGAGAGGAGAAGCAAAGCCTTCCAAACAGCAGAGGCACATGGAACCACTGAGACTGATGCAGGGTGTTTGTGTCATATGGACAGGATGGTTGGAGACAGGAAGTATTCCCACGTTTATTGGCCTTTATGCATTATTTTACAGCTCATGGTGGTTACTGATTGGAAGTTGGTTGTGGGAGGGTTTTGTGCTGTGCACTCAGTCTAAATGTACAGTACTCTGTTTACTCAGTAGGCAACACTACCCACATCTCTGATTCGTTCAGCAATTCACACAGGTTTGCTTGTTACACTCATCCACCCCTGTTGCCCTCAACTGGCTAAACAGAGCTTTGTGAGTGAGTCAGTGAATGGGGATGGCCTATTACCTAGCTAGCCACTTAGCTACATCAGTAAAAATGGTGACAAGAGTGGATGAGAATGATGTAGCTACACAAGATGCTGTAAGGCAATTTGTAGACAAGTCCCATAAATGTATTTATTTTATTGTTATGCCAAACAGCAGCTTCAGTTTTTACTGAACATGAGGTGGACAGACAGGATGAATACATCCCTTGGTAAGTACAAAAAAGTACAAAAAGAAATCAGTTAGTTAACAAGCAAAATATCAGTCTGAATCAATGAGGTGGTTTCATATAATGAATAACAGTGAACACAGTTCACATATTTGCTTTAAACTATTTGTTTTTAATAATGAAATGATTCATTATTACAGTAAATAAGAGAGGCAGACAGTCAGTCTGAGGGATATGAAACAGTTTTTCATTTAGATGTCATTTGCACCAAAAGCCAGAATCTAACTGCACGTGTTCACTGATGAACAGAGCTTGAATTGGATTCACAGCTGTTTAATGTCATGTTGTGTCTCAACACAGAGGCCTCTATTTTCCTGCCAGCGCAATTTCTGCGTCGCATCAGTCGGATGCAGTTTTCATCGGGTGGATGTTTACTTTCTGTTGCGCGCATTGGCGTGTTTGGTATTTTCCTGCCATGAGTGAATGTGCTTACACCGAGGTGGGAGGAGAGGTGCAGCTGAGACCGTTTGTATGCTAATTAGACAGCGCAGTGCAATTTTGGTGCTTGTGTTGCCCCTAAGCATAACACCTGCTCAGACAACCGCTTATCACATTCTGAGGTACTTTAGCAGTTTTCCTGACAAGCGCATAGTTTTGGGAAGCACGAGATCAGGTACGCACATGTATTTTAATGACCACACCAACTTAAAATTAACCATTAAATGTACAATCGATCTGCTGGAATTCCATCTGAATAATGTATCATGTATAGTATTTTTAAATAAGATAAATAAACTAGTCCTCAGTGTGTGGCTATAGATAGATATGAAGATGGTCGGCGTTGGTGCGCGTCAGGACGCACAACGCAGCCAGAGGTGATCTGCACTCGTTGTTTGGGAATCCAAATCCATGTAAAAAATACACATGAAACCAGCTCATGAGCCAAGATTAACACCCTGCAGATTTCTCCATTAACCCTGTTACGCCGCACTTAACATCGGCTGCTGTCACTGTTAAGTTAGTTTCATTTCTTCAAACGAACGAGTTTCACCCAGACATACCTTTCGTTACTAACACGGGGATATATGCTGGGTCTGTTTTTGCATTTTATGGCGGTTTGATCGGCTTTGAAATCAGCTGTAGGTGAAAATAAAAGTGGGCGACACATCCACTGGCTGCGCGCTCTGGTGGACCACAATTATTTCCACCATAAACGCAGTTTTTACAATATGATTTTATTTTATTATTTTAAAAACAGTAAAACGTTTATAAGGTTACACGTGGAACCTCCACTCCATGTAGGAGTCCATTCTGAGCTTGTACCACAACCACGTGACAGGCTCCAAGGACTTCTCTGAAATTCGGTTTAAAGGATTCTTTCTCTGTCTTCGGACGGTCACATCCTGCATCCACATGGAGCAGGAGCGGGGGGAGAACACCAGGCCTTC
>NW_018127930.1:1621336-1631780 GCF_001952655.1 Monopterus albus
GCGGACCTGGGAGCCCTGAAGGTTGACTACAGAAACTTTGTGCGACTCCTGGAGGTTGACAGCAGCACTGTGACCAGAGTCATCTCCTTAGTCTACCGCTCTGAGAGCGCTTGACTCTGTCGCTTTACGTCTGCACAGTTTGCAAAGCCTCGAGCCAGAAGAGGTGGAGGGAAGACACTGAGGAAGAGAGCAGCAGAGACGTGCCTCAGAGTGTGATGGGAAGGCCCAGGATGTTCTCATGAACAAACCATGACATCCAGCAGTTCCTGGAGGGCCTCCATCTCCAGGGACTGTGCTGCTTTGATGACATTTGATCTGCTGCAGCTTCTGGTCATCTTGTGTCACCGTCTTTACTGAGATGATTAACTGTTTCTGCCTTTCTCTGTCATATGTCTTTTAGAGAGAGAAGAAGAGAAACAGCTGCACTGAACCATCTCAGTTAAAAAGATTCATATACATTTATTCTGAATTAATATCAAAATTCTTATACAGTAAAAATTTTCTTCTGGTTGATGAAGTTGTTTATGACCTGTTGTCTCTCTCGATGTGTCTTCTGTCTTTTGGATAGAAGCAGAAATGCATCCAGACCAAGAACACACAGACTTGACCAGACCGAGAGAGACATCCAGGAGACAGCTGCATTGTGAATCTTCTCATTAACAAAGATAAATGCATATTTATTTCATGTTGCTGTCAGTTTTGTTACTTATTAACAGCTGTTCTGTTTATATAACCTTTTGTTCCTTCTCATCTGTTGTTTGCCTTTATAAAGAGGCAAGGAAATGAATCAAGACCAGAGGAGACGAGAGCCGAGGACCCCTGTGCATTGAAGGCCCTCTTCTTTACAAAAATAAATAAGCATTTATTCTGTCATTATCAGAATTTTTATAGTGATCAAATGTTCTTGTGGTTGCTGAAACTGCTTATCAGCCTGTATCTAACCATTTGTCATTTGACTTTTAGGCAGAGGAGAGAGAAGAGGGTGTCACATTTAAAAAGATAAGTGAGATGATCAGAATTTCTATATTGACCAATAGTTGTCCTGTTGACCTCAGTGCTGAACTTACTGTGCTCTTCCCTTTGAATGCGTCATTAGACTTTTAGAAAAAGAAAAGAGCTGAGATGAGACCAGAGGAGAAGACAGGAGACAGCTGCACTGTGAACTGTTCTTATTGGAAAAGTAAATGTATATTAATGTGATGTCCACTCAGAATTTGTTCTCATTGGGAGTTTGTCTTTCTACACCTCTGAAGTTTGGAATGGTTACTCACCTTATATGCCATTTGTCTTTGAGACAGAACAGAGGAGCAGAGTCGAGGGGACCAGGACACAGTTTGTGCTGTGACCACTCCTATTGAAAAAGGTATGTGCACATTTATTTCATGTTATAATTAGAATAAATATACTGAGGAATATATCATCTGCTGCTCATGGTAACTGGTGTTCCCTCCGGTCCTCCTTTATCTATTTCCAGATGTGTCCACATCTGCAGCAGTTTGTTGTCCTGAAGATCATCCTGTCTGACATCATGCACAGATCCAGCTGGAGCCCAAGTCTCCACCAAGTCCACATGTACATGCATGGGTGACGTTTTACCTGGTAGCATGGGCGACCATCCTCAGGGAGTGAAACCACTTCACCTTCATTTGTTTGTTCATTTAATGGGTGTCCAGTGGAGAAGAATGCCCATTTCCATCAGCTGGTGTTTGTCTGATCAGCAGTAAATGTTAAAGATGAATTCAATGCAATTTGCACAGCACAGGGTGACTGTGTTTCTCAATATCAGTTTAACCATATTCAAGAAAAACTGAGCATACCATGAATACAATGTTTGAACTGTTGCCTTACACATTTCCAAACATAATTCCTACCTGGATCCAAAAAGACCTGTAAAAATCAAAGTGAAGGTCAGAAGTTAGTGCTATCTCTGTGATTTAAAAAAAATACAAACCCTTTATTATTAAAACTTTGTTGGCATTAAGTACCTAATCCACTGGTCAATGAACAAAAAATGTCTGCAGACACATTTGCAGGGAGCCTTGTTAGTGTCTTTTTATTTTCTTTACAGAGATGAGGTTCTTTTATTTACTTGTGGACATAAGTAGGGGAATGCAGCATCTAGCAAACATGCTCAACAGTGCCCTTTTTTTCAGATACTTGAAATAATTAAAATATTTTCATAATGCATTAGTCTTAAATAAATGGTCATTTAAGTTTAGCATATATTTTTCTCATTTGTCATTAAATTGTTGTATTTTATCTAATGCAAAACTAAAGAAATAATCAACATGACATCAGCATTACAAGTCGACCATCAACCTCCTCAGTTTTTAGTGAAATGCTGCAAAGGTGCAGGAAGCAAGACTGGACAACAGATGCCACATGATAGTCAAAATTCATCAAAGATAACACTTTATACATTTCTATAGTGGAGTTTAATGCCAAAGGACAGAGAACCTGTTGTAAGTGGAGGGCAAATATGAAGAATCTGGAAATATCATAATCAAAACTCCCACTTTATAATTCTTTCATTCGATTTGAAAAGTTCCTGTAAAGTGTCATGGTTTGGTGCAAAAAACGCCTTTTGTTCAATTTAAAGGTCCCTTTTCATAAAAAAGAGAAAAGTCACAAGACAGCTGAGAGTGCTGGGCTGAGGGTTTCTAAGCTGAAAACATGTGAAACTACAATAACTGGCACTGACGTTCACTGTCAACGCTCATTTATTCACAGACGTCTTTATTTTTAACAAACAGAATCATCAGAAAGCAGAAACACAGAAACAACAAGACAGCATGCTGTGTATGTGTGCACGTGTGTGTGCTGAGGTGTGGGTGGAGGGGGTATTAGTCACCAGAAATGGCACAGAGCCTCTCTCCCTCTCTCAGTTAAGTGGGTCACTCCATCTGGAGCAGAATATGGAAAAACAGCAACACAACGTTTTCTACCAAACAGTTTAACACAAAAATACTCAAATCTGCCGGCCTGAAGTCAGGATGAAATAAAGAGACTAGAGACTGTTGAACGTAAACTGGTCAGCTGGTTGGATCACTCCCTGTCTTTGAGACTCACTTCACTACCAACCAAAACATGAATCAATCCCTTAAAGGCCCTTAATGTCTCTTTTAAACATTATGATTCTGGAAGAGGTTTAAGGGTTTATTTAAGGATAGATTTTAAAATGAGCTTTGATAAGGGTTCATGTAAAAAAAAACATTAAATAGATGCATTTACTTGTGTACTTATTGGTTACAGATCAAAGGCGTCTTCATAAATCTTAAACTGAGAAATAAGGGATTTTGAGATTCATATAGTTTTAATGATGAGGCTTGTCTTCCCACACTTTTCAGTATATTAACTTTTATTTGGGTTTTGCTGTAGATTCAGTTCAGTTTTAATCAGCATTCATTCTAAATATTTATCACTAGTTCATCAATACATTGTTTTTTAAATTTATTTAAAGGCCAAAAATGAGCTTTCATGTTGAACGTTAGTAGATTATATGATATTTGGAAGATATTTACACATGAGCAAAGAAAGAAATGACATACAGTATTTTGGACAGTAGACCATTTACAATTGTCTGTTTTGTTTCCTCTGACACAGTATGTGAGGGGCAGAAGCCTTTTGCTTTCCTAAGTCCTGGCTTGTTTAGTCAGTGTTGCAAAGACTTGAATTCTTTTCGCCACTTGGAAGCAGCACAAACAAAATGTAAACATACAAACAGTGTTATCACCTTATCAAGTTAATTTGCTGAACATGTTAGCAAACATTTAGTCTATTTACACCAGCAAACACAGAGGAGCATTAGCATTTATTTGGAGTAATGCTTCTGTAAGCCCATTATTAACTCTTTTATGGCTTATTTCAGGGCTCCACCAACTCCTAGTGGAAATATCCGGCCCTTCTGCTGCTGTATGTTCCCCAGCTGGTCTCTGTCTGCATACTGTTTGAATGTATAGTGTGCACAACTGGGCTTGCCACTATAATGCACTCTGGACCATGAGCCTTTGTGCCACAATCACTTTTCCCTTATTTTCTGGCAGCTTTTTCTTCACATACCTCAAGTTTGTTACAGTACACTTTGTACTGGACAAAACTGATTGATAAGGAGAGTTTGACGAAAACTCAGTATGAACATATTGAAAACCAGATATGTTCATTAAAGTGTTTTCTTGATAACATTTAAAATGCAGACTACATGTTATTACATTTCCTGCATTCAGCAGCTTATTTGTTTTTGCACACTTGTAAAAAATAAACATAATCTTTGGGAAACAGGACTGGATCTCAACTGAACGTGGGCCTGCTAAATCTGATGACTAGTTAAAATGACCATAGTTTATTTGTCATGGGATGAAATTTGGCACAAAAATAAATACAATTTTGTAATCATTTTCAATGGACTCAAAGGTTCAACTGTGTGATCTCTGTACAGTAGAGGTCTGCATCTGTTTTTTGTTTGTTTTTTTGCAACACAAAACAGCAGGTTGACAGGACAGGACACTGAAGGCAAAGCAACAGATGCAGGACATTTACAAAAGAACATGAGGAGATTTTACTTGTGGTTTGTGTGTGTGAGGGTGTGATGTGTGGGTGTGCTCAACTCTGTGCAATCTGGTAAAAAAAAGTGTGTATATATACACACACACAAATACAGCCACGGCCAAAATATCAGTACCCCTGCATTTCTGTCAGATAATGCACCATTTCTCCCAGAAAATTGTTGCAAACACAAATTCTTTGGTATTCTCATGTTTATTTCTTTTGTTTGCATTGGACCATCACAAAAACGAGTTCTGCGTGGAATGTATCAAATTTGGCTTTTTTTTTTCTCAGCTTTTTTTTTGTGCTGGGCCATGACTGTATATACACACGCATATATGGGCAGTCTACTGGTATCTTTACTATTATATTATATTATTAGTGTCTTTATTATTTATTTGCACGGTCTGCATTATTTGAGTTACAGTACACAAAGTTATATTATTATTTATGAGTATGTAGGCTCCTGTTTCCCTCTGAGAGAGATTTTCTGGACAGACTATGTGTTTGCCTGATAACAGTCTGTCTGATATATCATTGAAAGATTTTCCATAAACACTGTCATTACCATAAGTGACTAAGATTATCTCTGACCTCAACAACAAACCAAAGATGAGTCCAAACTTTAACCCGTTAGGTCTCTGTTACTTTGAGCTGTATTCTGAGATTTCAGTCTGCATAGGATGTTGGAATTTGTCAGTTTGTTCATGCCTAGAATTTGTCAGTATCTTAATAATTTATTATTAAACTCCAGTTAAATTTAGACGGTTACTAAAATATCAGAAACCAAAATATGTTTATGATCCCAGTTTTCTGTAAATCCCCTGAGAGTGAGATCCCTCTCTACTGGAGGTCTATGGTTCTGCAGCACCTTGTGGCTTTATATGGAGGGGCTATTTCTGGGGTACTAACTAGCGCATTTTGTATGTCTCACACGAGAAGATCTTTAGTATCATTTGATTAAAGACTGTTTCACCTCACTGTCTCATTCTATAGCTAAGCATTATGTCACAACAAAACATCCTCATGCATTTATTTAAACATAGGTATGCCAGACCTTTGTTATCATGGTAACAATGCTAAACATGTGATTAAGGTTGCAGTGTGGTCACAGCTGGTTAAAACCTGGTTAGATTTAAGAAAAGATCATGGCTCAAAGAAACAACACTGACTCTCAGTTGACAGCAGTCTCCTGTGTAAAGGGCCTCCTCCAGATGCTGGCTAATAATAAAAGAAAGGTAAGTATGGGTCATAATAAAGCTGCTTGTGCAGACAACCTCTGGGATTGTTTTGACAGGAAGACAGTCTTTATATGTGCTGTTGTTCTGACTCAGTAGTTTCAAGAATTAAAGAGGTGCTTCATTTCTGAAGCTCTGATTCACAGAGAGAGAAATCACTTCATCCTAATTCAGCCTGACTCATCAATGAGTTCAACAAGTAAAACACACAGAAAAATAAATCGATACAGTATATAGCCTAAAAATTGTGGACAGCCCTGTTACACATCCTATAATGTACTAATGGCCTGAGTTTGTCTTGGATCCCAATAGTTTCCGTGAGAGCAATGACAGTGCACCAAAAGAATAAAGGTTTGGGCCATAAAATCAAAACAATGAGCTGAAAGATACTAAAAGCCTCTGTCAAGCTGAGGGGAGCTGCCAGTCAGGTGCTCATTCTCTGTGGCTTTCCCAGAGAATTAGATGAGTGGCGTTCAATTCCAGTGTGTTTTTCAAAAATTTTTGTTCCTATACATAATAATGCTGTTTTGCTCCCTAAACCTAACCAAGTAGTTTGTGTGGCAAAACGTAGTGAAATCCTGACTGTTAGGTTATCAAAATAGCATCAATATTTTAAAGATGATGCTTGCTGCTACCTAGCAGGCTAGCCATTGTATTTATGGATGTTTCCATGACACCAAAATTTCTAAAGCTTGGTAGTGCAACATAGGTTGTTGTAAAGTTGTTGCAATTCTGCTTGCTACTGTAGGGGCACTACCATATTTCACACATTGCATATTCTGATTGTTTAAAAATGTACAATCAGTTGAATTCAGCAGAGTCATTTTTAAGCAGTTAAATCAGAGACTGATGGCAGCCACAGGGGAGGCACCCACAAAGGCCAGCAGCACAGGCCCTGGATGTCTTCTGAAATTGGGAACTGAGCAACCAAGCAACTGTCATATGCTGAAAATAATAACCATGTACTAATACTACTAAGCATAATACTAACACTGATCTGAGTTAGCTAATATGCTTGTTGTATTTGGAGACTTTGTTACTATTACCTTTTTAGGGTAAGGTTTTATTCTGAAGGAGATTTTATTTTACAATGTGCTTTACATGTTTTTAGACTGTTAGCTTTTCTAACAGGCTAACATCACCCACACTTTATGTAACTTCAAATAGATTGTATTTTTAGGTAATTTAGCATGGCATTTCTTTCACACTGAGCACGCTTTGAGAAGGAATGAGTGTTTTCAAATGTGTAAATCATCAATAAAAGTAAGGTCCCCAGATGTGAGGTGCACAGTTGGACCTCAAAGAGGGAACTGTGGCCATGCTGGCTTCATTCTCATTTTGCAGACATCCTCATTAACATAGTTTATTTTCAGGCACAAAAAGCACTTTTAATTTATCAACACATTTGCAGTGACTTCACTTTAATTTGTTAGCAACTGTTTGGTGAATGTTTGTACTGTTACTGCCAAGGAAATAGCATGTGTTACTGTGTGTGAAATCAAACAGAGGCAAATACAGAGCAGTTAGCTAGTGGGGGTGCCACAAATTCTATTTAATGTAGACAGAGGTTTAAAAAGTGCTTTTGTGAAAGCTTGTGTTATTTTAATTTTTTTTTTTTTGAAATTCTACAAAATTCATAAAGCTAAAGAAACACAAACATGTAGTAGATGTAACTTTGAGTGTGCAGGCTGTAAATATATACAGTATAGGCATGCACAGTATGTTAGCTATGTTGTCCTTTATTATCATAAATTATTTAAAAAAAATGTTTATAGAGACAAATTATTGCAATCTACTGTTTGCTTACTGACTTGCTGACTGAATTAAGTACTGCACATTATAAATGAATTTACAGGATATTTGTGCATATTTAAGGTTTATGTAAAAGTAAGCTTGGAAGAATTGCTACTTATCAGCACTCTTAGGAAATGTATGTATTAATTAGTTTACTGGGGAAACTGTAATGAATAAGACTGACCGGATTGTTCAAACACTTTAAGTATACATTACAACTGAAATAAAACAGAATGGCAATAGACAGTTACAGTGAAAATAGACTTAATATGAACATAATGTTATATGTTGGCAGGGATGGGGCCAGGAGTAGCATGGGCCCTCCCTGAAATCTGACTGGCTGTTCTTGGTCTCTCTCACAGTCTGAAGGTCATAGATAATTATCTTATTAGTATCAAACTTTACATCAACATCATGCTTCCCAGTATGGGGCCGTTTTTATGTGTGGATTCCACCGTGCTCAGGAAAAAAATGGTGTATTTTCCCAGTAGTATTATCCAATAATAATAATTTAGGATTGCACTCAGTGGCAAGAAATCACTTTATTCTGCAAGAAGACAGAATGTTTTTGGTCATCTGGCCTTCATCAATGTCACAATCTCACAGTGCAACTGCTTGTTTAAACATTACGCAGATGTGAAAGCTCTTGAGTTAATTAGCCTGCATCTGGTCGAGTAAGCATGGATGAAACAAGCTGAATTCTTAGAACACAGGTAAAAGTGACAGTATATTCAAATCTATGTAAAGCCAAATAGCGGACTTTCTAATTTAACTGCATCAAAAAGCATCGATGTCAAATCAGGCATGTAGCCGTTCACTGAACAGTGGATATTAGAGTTCAGCAAGACAAACACTGTATGTTTATAGAAAAATGGCTGGGTAATATTCTTCATTTAAGCCATTAGGATACAGTGTTTTGAAGGTATACAGTATATCCAGAAGCATTTCCTTTTTAATAACAATTTCTCAGTGTCTCCACTTCTATGATTCCTTTGAATACATTTGAGAACTTCATAAAGTATCTCGCTACAGGTGAAGTTATGTCTTTTCTTCTACTGCAAATACAATGTTCAGTCCTGTTTTGAGCATACATAAAGTCCTTTCCTACATAATATTTTTACAGGGGCAAAACAAAAGCTCACATTATCTGTACTGCATGTTGCTTGTTTCATCCATGATTACTCAACCAGGTGCAGGCTAATTAACTCAAGTGGTTTCACCTGTGTGTGATGTTTAAAGAAGCAGTTGTACCGTGAGATTGTGACACAGATTAACTCCAGATGGCCAAAAATGTTCTGTCTCCCTGCAGAATAACATGAATTCTCTATCATAATTCATGATTATTGAATACTACTTAGTAACCACTTGGTATAATGTACCTTTTTACTTGGGGGTGCAAAAAAAAGGTAATTAGAAAGTAGTTTCACCTTTGTGCCGCTCACTGACAGGTTCACAGTTAATCAGGAACAACTTACAGTATATATGGAGGACCTGTACACCTCACGGGTCAAAAGGAGGGCGGAGAGGATCACTGCAGACCCCTCACACCCCGGATACAATCGGTTTGAACTCCTCCCCTCTGGACAGCGTTACAGGTCACTGTGCACTAAGACAACCAGGCACAGGGACAGTTTCTTCCCCCAGGCTGTCGCTCTGATGAATACTTAACCCACAACAGTATGACTGGACAATAACCCTCAGTGCGATACCTGTGTATATATACATTGTACAGATCATACAGACTCGTACAGGTCTCTAGTTTGTTTTAAGTACCCTATTTTTATCCCTAATTACCTCATTTTGATGAACATTCCTTTGTTGTCTGCGTTGTTTACTGTCTGCTTATACTGCTTTTTCTGCATTGTTTGCATTGTTTGTTGACGTTAATACTTTTGTTATATTACACAGCCATATGCTGGTTACTGTTTTGCACATTGAGAGCTGATGTACCAGAGTCAAATTCCTCATGTGTCCAACACACCTGGCCAATAAACAGATTCTGATTCTGATAATAAAAAAAAAGGTTGGCCATTACATTTCGATTCTGAACTACTCATCACCTAATGATTCATTATTATAGTACAATATCACCTAGTCTGTTCTCTAGTATCTCATTATCTACTATGTAGCTCTCAAAAAATCTTCAAGTTATTTTAATTTAATTTATTAATTAGCAGATCATTCCAGATTCACCCCCTCTCTGGTTCCTCAGTAACTATGAATATTTTGGTGTACCATATTATAAAGTGTCACTGAGCCTTTGTATGAAGTGACACATTTTGAAAAGTCAATCAAATGACTACAAAGAGGCACAATAATGGTTATAAAAAGACATAAAGGGTCCACAATGAGACACACAAAAACCAGAGAGTCACAAGATAACCCTACAAAGAGTTGCAAAATGATCGCAAACTGGCACAAAATTGTGTGACCTACCCCATCTTCAAAAGTTTATAAACCCAGCCCTGTTGTTAATGTTTTTCCGTTCAGCAATCTATTCTCAGTAAAGATGCCAGAGAGTAAACTGTATGTGGACATGTTGTTTGATTGTCTCCATTTTGAGGGTGTATCACCAGTGCATTAATTATCATTACTGCTTCCAGCCATATGTCATTTATATGTCAGTGGTCCACTTTTCACACCAGGTGATTTCATTTTAGTATTTTTACTGTAATTACAATAATGAAAAAATGAAAATGCCCCTCTGAACGACTTCAGGGCAATCGCCCTGACATCACACATCATGAAGACCCCGGAGCGGCTGCTGCTGCACCACCTCAGACCCCAGGTTTGCTAGGCGCTCAACCCTCAGCATACTAGGAGAAGGTGGGGTGCTTCAGCATTCTCTCTCTCACCTGGACAGGGGGAAT
>NW_018127930.1:1632532-1666629 GCF_001952655.1 Monopterus albus
AATCTGTCGTCAACCATGACACCCAGAAATTTGATTTCATATACTCGTTCGATGTTAGCACCCCCAATTCTCAATTGAAGTTCATTGTGGTCTACGGTTCCCAAATACCATATATTTAGTTTTCTCCAAATTCAAAGATAGTAAATTACTATCACACCATTTCTTTATCTTCACAAATTCCTCTGAAACCCTTCCAGAGAGTTGCTGTAGGTTTTCATCAGATGCCCAAATGGTAGTATCATCAGCAAACAAAACCACTTTGACAATTTCAGAAACCTTACATATATCGTTAATGTATAATATAAATAATTTAGGTCCCAAAACAGAGCCCTGAGGCACTCCACATACAATATCAAGCTCACTCGATTGGTATTCACCCAACTTCACAAATTGACGCCTCTGTGTCAGATAACTTCTGATCCAATGGTGCTATGAAGATTGTGTTTTTTGGGTTCTCCAGCACCTTCAACACCATCCAGCCCCTGCCTCTGAGAGACAAAGCAATAGAGATGGGAGTGGACTCACACCTGGTGTCCTCAATTACAGACTATCTCGTGGAAAGACCTCAGTATATCAGGCTGAGGGATTGCACCTCAGAGACGGTGGTCAGCAGCACAGGATGGACAGCACAGAGGACAGTGCTCTCCCCTGTCCTTTTCACCCTGTACACCACAGACTTCGAATACAACTCGTGCTACATGCAGAAATTTTCTATCGACTGTAATTGTGTGGCGTATTAGGGATGGACAGGATGAGTGCAGGAGACTGGTGAAGGACTTTGTGGCATGGTGCAAGTCTAACCAAGTCTAATATTAATTCCTCCAAAACCAAAGAGATGGTGGTAGACCTCCGAAGGCCCAAACCCCACCTGGAGCTGGTGTCCATCGAGGGGGTCTGTGTGGAGGTCGTCCAGACCTACAAATACCTGGGTCTGCAAATGAATGACAAAACTGGACTGGACCACCAACATAGATGCACTGTTCAGGAAGGGACACAGCTGGATGTACCTTCTGAGGTGACTGGGGTCCTTCAACATCTGCCAGAAGCTGCTACAGATGTTCTGCCAGTCTGTCATTGCCAGCATCCTTTTCTATGCTGTAGTGTGCTGGGGAGGCAGCATTAAGAAGAGAGACGCCTCCATGTAGCAGAGACAAGAACCCTCAGTAAGCTGCTGTCCATCCTGGAGAATGTTCACCACCCTCTGCACAGCACCACCACCATGCAGAGGAGTTTATTCAGCAGGCACCTCTCTCCTGCTCCACAGACCGAGTGAAGAAGTCGTTTGTCCCTCGGGCCATACAACTCTTCAACTCCTCCTAGTGAGAAGGTCTGATCTGGACCTTTGGAAATGGACATGTGGTGTCACTACTCAGCTTCATAATATTATGATCCCACTTCACTGCACTGTGCACCCTTGTCTTTACCTTTGCACATAAGGCTCATTCTTGCTCATGTTGGAATTTGTTTTTATCCTTAAACACAGTGTTCAGTCCTGCAATATTGGGATTGTACACAGGTACCCCATGCACATTTACTTGTTATGTATATCTGATGTATACTGTATACCTGGCACATGCTACTTGATATGTACTGTATGTATAGAGAGACTCATTATGGTACTCAATATGTGTATATATATATATATATATATTTTCTATACTCTTATTGTTACTCTTGTTTCTCACTCTTATTGTTACACTTGTTTCTCATATTTTTAAATACTTTTTTCTTGTATTTTAGTCTTACACTTATACATTTCTTTACTTTGGGTACTGTGATTTTGGTAATCATTGCTATTGCTACTGGATACCTGAATTTCCCTCAGTATCAGTCTATCTAGCTAGCCAGCTAGCTAATCCCCAAATTTCCCAATATGAAGACAATATCTGTTTTACTTGACAGCACTGAATTTACATTCTGACTGATTTTATAACCTTTATGTGATTTTTCTGACACCAAGCTAAAATCAGTTTGTCCTGTCTGATTAAGGAGTAGGGAGACGAACCCTCATTACAAACTGTGGCTCCACTCAAGTAGATACCTCATAACTGTGAATTAACAAAAGGCAAACAAGTAGCAGGTGAATATTTCATCACTGATATATTAACACAGACATCTCAACATAGCAGAACAGTGTGAAGGAAACATTTGCTGAACCACATGTATTTATGATAAATAGAGACAAAAGGTTTGATAATAGCAGATTGTACACACAATTCAGTATATTAATAGCAACTTTTATACATTTCTACAAAAATAGAATCATTACAGTTGTCAAAAGCCTCCTTCAAGTACAAAAAGTAAAAAGAAAAATAAATATTTTCTTGACACTCACCAGTTGTATTTTTGAAAGTCTCATGTTTATTGTCAGACAGAAAACATGTAACTGACTCTTCTTTTAATCCTTGAATGCTCATGTTCTCTATTGTAATGTTTTTGATATTTTTTATTATTCACAAAACATCTTGTTTCTTATTTCACTGTCTGCAGTTACATGTTTTTCTATCTGACAGCTGAAATGTTAAAATTGTAACATAACAAACATGCTGACTGAACAGTAAAGTCAGTGCAAAGCAGAATCCAAAAATAGAAAGAGAGCATTAGCTTCATGGCTGAAAATGTGTGAGACAGGTATCCATCAACACATTGCATGAACAACACCATATTTACCTTAAAGTCTGTCTGGTGAGTAAATCATATACTGTTCTGTAGCTATCACAGACCCAAGCTGTAATTTTTTCCACCACTGACATCTAAGGTGTAGTCACACAAATAACTTCAGTAAGAAAATCCAAAATCAAGTGTACAGTTATCAAACAGTAATGCACACTCAAATACAACACACAGTGTGTCAATACCATGACAACAGACTTCTGGTTTCTAATGGTCTGTCAGGTGTCTGCTCAAATTATACTGTACATGTGGACACCTGAAACAAAGCTAAGTTTGATAGTTAAACAACAAGGCCCTTCTTCTCTTCTCCGGGACATTAGGAACCCCTTCAAGAAACCTCCTTACGAACCTCTACAACCTGCCCTCAAGGATCCCTGGAGCCTCCTCAAGAACCTTAGGAAACCTGTCAAGGATGTCAGAAACCCTTCAGGAAACCCTTTAAGAATATTTAGCTCAATGAACATTATTTTCAAATAAATATATACAACCCAGGGTGTATTATTTTTTTGCCTGCAGCTCTGTGAGAGTTTTCCCTGATATACATTTTGAAGCACACTACCAGTCAAAGGTTTGGACACACTTTACCACTGAACTGAATGGCAAAGTATGTCCAAACTTTTGACTGGTAGTGTGCATTCAAGATCACACTCTTTGTTTCCAGGTGGGGTTTTTTACATGATAAAATTTATTCAATTCATCAAGTAATTCAAGTTAAATCTTGGTCTTGAAGGCTTGTTCTTCCTAAAGCAGAAGAAACACATTTTATAGCCAACTACAATAACTTTTTTGCAGTCAGCCTCAGTCTTCCTTAAAATGATTTTCTGTGCAACAAAACAAGCAGCAGATGAATTTGTCTTCCTGTTAGAAACGTGAAAGTCCTTCATTACTAAGAGGTAAAAAAGATGAAACACTAAGAATGAGAAAAAGAAACTAGGCAAGAATATGACTTCCTAAAGTCACAATAACTGCTAAGTAAAATAATGATACAAAGTCAGAAGTGTGACTTCACATGAAATTAATTTTCATTATTTCTGAAGCTTCATGTATGTTTCTGTTTTCCTGCCAGAAATGGGCTTCTGTGCAACCTGCAAAGAAACAAACCAAATGAATCCACTTATGTGAACAGATTTTTTTACATTGCAGAAATGGAATAACAGGGAGATTAATATTAACATTACTATTCAGGATATTATTCAACAGGTTTATCATGTTTACACAGTATTGTTATAAAATTAGAATAAAGAAGATATAAAACACTTCACGTTCACAATAACAGTCTTTTTCATTTTTCATTTAAGTCAAATATTTTTTTTCTGCTGCAGAAAATTAGTCAACTGCCAGTCAAATACACCTTGAGTATAAAAAAAATCTAAATCTGCTGTTTAAAGTGAAACTTGCTGAAAAGTATAAAGAATAAAAATTTGATGTTAAAACAGAGTTTAAAAGTCATTTGTGTACACATCAACTGAAAACAGACGCACCTGTCCTTGCCGGCAGAACTGAAATTGAAAAAATGTCTGAGAAACATTTCTGCCAGCGACAGATGAAATGCTAAACAGCTGGGCAACTGTAAATTTTAGTACATTGAGGGTTTTTTATCTTCATCCATGCACAGTGAAATATAGGTAAAGGGATTACAGCAACTAGATTACAAAAAAAAAAAAACTGCAGCATTAGCCATTTGAGCCCATCCTCATTCCCAGAGCATCAAATTCTGATGATATGACAAGCACCGTTAGCATCCACTCGCATCAGTTTTGACACCCAGGTCAAGATCGTGGTATATGAAGGGAGAAAGACCACATAAGGAGGTGGCTAGTGCCTCAAATAAAACGTGGAACTTTCCCACAGGAGAGCGGAGCTTGTGTCCAGGAAATGTTTTTTAATCACTAAGCCCCAAATTTTTTCACTAAAAAAACAAACTAGTTAGTTTGTTTTTCTGTGCCTAACCATTTTCACTTTGTGTACAGATGGAAGCAGTGAAAACCCAGAGCATGTCACAATATATGGACACCAAAGACGGCCTATAGCGTCAGTATGAGATGTAAAAAGTACTCAACAAAATGTCAGTATTTGACACCCTGAGAATGAGAACACGATGGCTTCCCATATACTGTCGATGACTGAATCAACTGAAGTTGCTTTAGGAGCAATCATTTTGACTCTGATTCAATTTACCACTGGTGGAAAATAATTTCCTCTGTTTCCATTACAGTTTATTTGCTGAGATGAAATGACATCTGAAAATAAAGAATATTGTCATTAGTTGTTCAAATTGTGCAAAACTACAAAGTTTTTTTTTTTTTTTTGCAGCAACTGGTGTTTCAGAGTTGTGTTTGTTCAACACACACACCTGTGAGTGTGAAACTGCTGCTGAACAGTCTGTATAAATTGAATCCATCACCATCTCTTCTTTACAAACTCACTGTCAAAATTCCAAATTGTCTAAAGTTTTTAACTTTGCTCATGTCAGAAATCCATCCCTTCTCCTGCTTCCTCTTATCACTAAACTCCACCTCCTCTGGTTGAATGATTGACAGTGGTTTACGGGGACTGTCTGCCAACCTAAATTCTTATTAAACATCTATCTGTCCTGTTGAGGCATCACTGACTCCGAGCAGTTCATTCTCTGCTCGCTTTGACCAAGAGCACAAGCAAAAAGCGCAAATTGTGAAAGTAATCCCTTGGCTTCTTTGCTCATTATCTGAAAGTCATTCCCCTGTTGTCCTGCCTCCTCAGCAGCTGGAGTCCTCGCTGCATCCCCCTCCCCCACTGGACTTGGTGGGGGCAGCTGACCCAACAGCAATTTGGCAGCCATTGGTGACGTGACTCATGACTTTCTGTTTGAGTTGAGCAACCTGCTCCCTCAGCATGGCAGCGGTGGAAGCCAGGTCTGAGTTTTGGCTCTTCAGAACCTTCACCTTCTCCTCCAGCCGCGAGATCCGCTCCAGCTTCCGTTTGCGACACTTGGATGCTGCAATGCGATTGCGGAGCTTCTTACGTTCAGCTTTGATTCGTTCCTGTGTCTCCAGGTCAATCGGGGAAAGGGATGGTGGAGACATGGGGTCGCCCGGTGGGTGAGGCACCTCAGGGACTGTCTGAGGAGTGTCCAGGACTCGGGTGTGTGAATGAGGGGCTCCACCGCTGCCATGGCCTGAGCCACCACCATATGCTAACTGCCCACCTGAGTATTGCATCTGACCAGGGTTGTAGCTGCTGAGGTTGGTGTATATGGGCATGTCACCGCTGGACATAAGATTCCTCTGGTAGGATGTCTGCAGGGAGACAGTGGAGGACGAGGGCGGGGACATGGGACCACCTCCCACCAGCTGGTTCTGCTTGTGAAGATCTGCCAGTGCTTTGACAAAGCCATCAGCGAATCCTTCTTGCTCATTGGTTGCCTGGCTGCGGTAGATGAAGGGGTTGGTGGAGTTGGACACAGGACTGGTGGTGACCAACCCCTGGTTGGACTGGATGATCAGGTGCTCCAGGTCAGGGGACGCCAGCTTCAACAGGTTCATGTCTGCCGAGGATGCCACTGAGGATGCAGCTGATGTCATCAGGGTGCTGTTGCCAGCAAGCCCCAGGTTGTTGGGGTTCCCACCTCTCCCTCCTGCTGCACCACCACCACCGCCAGGAAAGTGATGGCTGCCCACCACTGACATGGCCTTCTTACTCAACAACATCTTGTTTCCTGGGTAACGCTCATACTCAGTGACCTGTCCATAGCCAGGAATGGCAGGGGAATCGTCGTGGTAAAAGGGAGTCTCCATCTTATCTATCATTGACGAGGACGCGTCTCAGAAGAAATCTCCATAATCAGATTAACCCAAATATCAGAGGAGATTGAAACGTTCCACTGACGTTGGCAGCTGAAGGATGAAGGCAGGATGAACAGAAGAAGAAGAAACAAAGGGAAGAAGAACAGAAGACAAGTCCCTGCAGGAAAAACAAATGTTTCTGTGAGAGGAAGAGGCAGACCAAGAAGAAATTATTGAATTTTACTGAAATTACTGAAGTGTAAACTATGAAGTGGTGCTGATACCGCTGATGCAAGTACAGTGTTTGTGCATGTATATTGGTACATGTTGTGTGTTATTAACTGTCTGAAGTGCAACTGAAGACACATTTCCAGCTCTAATGTTCTAATGATGTTCCATCATTGGTTCCATATAGTATCAGGAAACCTTCAGCAGTGGTTTCTTTGTGGTAATTTTTAAAATCTGGAGAACATCAGAGGTTCCTGTGACTATACGCAACATCTACATCACATTCATTTGACACTTTTGTCCAAAGCAACGTTTCATGTATTGTACATACGCACATTAGGAGCTATGTATTTCAGTGTTTTGTTTTCAGACATGTTGATGTGTAGACAAGAGCAGCTGGGGCCAGTGTGAAACAAGCAACTGCAATGTGTATCACATTCATGTGCATCCTTGTGCGTGTGCATGATACATCGACAACGGGGACACACTTTTAAAAACATTGGAACTGGTGGTCAAAACCTCCACTCCACACGGTCTGTTTGATCAGGATTGTTGTGTGGGTGTGGTTTGATTACATTTATTGACACTGGCCTGGCAACGTGAGCAAACAGCCCCACAGCTGTGATCAAATGTTACTGGTGCATTCATGTTGCTTTGGCATAAATGGTTGTGTTCATGTGGGACTGCCCCACTCATACAAGTAACTGGCTGAGACAATGTCTTTACAGGCCCTTTGATGACTACACTTAGGTACAGTTCTGTGTATTCACAGAGTGATTTCTGAGAGTTTTTAAAAAATCCATTGATGTATATCTATGTGCTTTTGTATATATGCATATAACATAAATGTGTTTCTACAATGACCCTTTTAAATTGTACACATATGTACAGGTGTGTAAGCTATAAATATGCCAGTATGAATTTTAATGTGATTAAACATGATACTACAGTATTATGGTAGTAATGTTACTGCAGCGTGTTGACTATATACAGTAGGAACATAACGGCGCTGCAGGCTCTGCTGTGGAGAAGTTGGTTCCAAAAAAGAAGCATTTTTTTTAATTTGGAAGAAGTTTCATAACACTAAAGGACAGGTTCAAAGTTCTTTCAAGTTATCTTGTCTGTATATAAGGAAAGATTGTTTGCGGTGGCTGTAAAAAACAGATGTTTCTTAAGTGATCCCAGTCTAAGTGAATTCTTTCTTTTTGCTTCAGTGTGCAGTGTTTGCTTGCTACCATAGATGAGGGACACAACACAAAAAGGACATTTTTCACTAGAAGTCTGCATCTGCGGGGGATACTGATGTGTCTAACTCTGACCCTGAAGCTTCATATAAGAATATATTTTTACACGCAACAAGGACGGCGTGTTTGTCCCCTCATTACAGCAATCAAAACAATACATGAAAATGTGAATACTGTGACTTGAAGGAAAATGTAAACCTTTTGAGTTAAATTAGCAGAGGGCTTCATCACACAACAAAGGCCGTAGCCTACTCTGTCATCTTGTAACAAAACCACCCATGTGATGAGACACATGAGCATCTGACTCAGCTCAGGTTGCTCATCATCTCAAACATTTGCTTCCCGATAATGAATCACAGCAGTATATCAGGAAAAAAAGGAAAACTCATCTGAGCTTTAAAGGAAAAATAGAGTTAAACGGTCATCATAGGAGGCACTGTATGAGGCAAATTTAACAGCACAAGGCACGAAACACCAGGCTGATATCAGTCCCTAGCTGCATGGAGTTGACCGGCTGAACTCAGCTGATGAACATGTTTGTATCAGAGATCAGTGAGATAGCTCTCTCTGCTCCTCTACAACACCCTGTGGGTCCAACACAGACACAACAGACTTTTTACTTTCAAAAATACTGTACTGCAACAATATCTTGCACTATCAGGATATTATTTACAAAGGCCACGTTGGCCCCCCTCTACCTGTTAGTGCCCTCTGGTGGGCAACTAAAGCAATGGCAACAGTGTTTGTAAATTAAGTCCAACAAGTCAACATTTCATGTTGCTTACTAGCCAACACATACACCTATATCATGTGCAATAAGCTAAGTCAGTCAGTCAGTCAGTCTGTATATCAGCACTGCCAGCTGATTGGTCCATTCTATGGTACTTGTGCTTTACTTGAGTAGCCAGCCTATACTTCTTATTTCTGCTGCTTTACACTTCACTACAATTCAAAAGGAAGTACTGGACCTTTCACTCACTGTTATTTACCTGACTGCTGCTGTATAAAATAGGCTATATGTTCAGTTAATAAAATTACTAATTTGTAATAAGTGAACTACTCAACAACTCCATCTACACGCCATACAACATTAATAAAATAGGTAGGACAACACAACAGCAACAATCCAATAATATAAAGTGTTATAATAGACCAGTGAATTACCCATCTACAGCGCACTAAGCGCTTTATTTATGCTGACTAAAATAACTGTGGATAAGCTGTTGGAGTTTGAGCTCCTTTCTCCTCTCATCTCTCAGATCTACATCAAATGTTAAACCCGATTTAAATGTGCTGAAGTTCTCGGTACAGCAACTTCAGACCGGGAGAAGGCAGAGCCAGGCGGCGCCGCTGGATGAATTCAGACATACACAGACTAACAAACGAGTGGAGCAGCGGTTTGATGCACCTGACACACTAACGTCGCAATGTAACACAGTGGCTTGCTCTTAATACAGACCATAATAACATCTGATGAAGGTTAATACTCACAGAGAGAAGCAGAGTGCTGCTGCGAGATCCGAGAACAAACTGAGTGAGTCAGAGAGAGTCAGACTCAACTCTCTCTCTCTCTCTCTCTCTCTCTCTCTCTCTCTCTCTCTCTGATAAAGTGACTCACACTGACATTTTGTGTTCATCAGCTTATTAGCACCTTTTTAATGAAGTAATTCATTTGCGGTCATGTTTGAAATGTTATATTAATATGTGCTCTTTTTCAGTATATTTCAATCAGGCAATCTAAAGTATCACAATTCAACGGAATGAACTGAACACGGGGTTAATTCACAATGGACACTGAATAACACAGCAGCATAACAATAATAAGGGACTGTGCAAAATCGCAGGGCGGGGAGGAGAGCTAGGGAGCAGGGCAGCATTATTAATATCTCCTCTGGACACTCCTCTTGACCAAGAGACAAACTGCCAGGCCACATCCAGGTTATATCACACTATTATTTGGTACAGGTCATTTTGCCAACAGTAATAACAATTGCAAATATACTGAAAATGCTCTCCTCCAGTCTGAACAATAATGGAATAATTATTTTACACAGCCACCAAATCATGTAAAGGAAGGGGAATTACAAACACTACAACTATATAAAAAAAGTGGTGCTCTGATATTTTACAGCTGTATAATAGTGACAATTACTTGAGATATTATGTTGAATTAATCAAGATTCCACATTGTTTCAGCAAAAAAAGTACAGTACTTTTTGTAAAGTGCTTCATCATCATTAGATACTAGGCATTTGTTCTATGTACAGTAACTCAAAACAATACACAGTCTAAGTAGGGCTATAGTTAATATTTTAAGAATATCAAGTTAATGAAATTCCCCCACCTTTTCTGTTATTTATTCATTTATTTAGTTGGTTGGCTATATAAAAATATTATTTTATTTCCATATATGAAGGCCTACAAGCATAATTCTGTATTTTGCCAGGATTTGTTGTGTAATAACACAAAATCCCTTCATTTCACAACAAGGTATTGATTCTAAAGAATATCAAAACCTGCCATGTAATTTACCTACAGTCATAGAAAGCAGAATCCGCAGGTCATGGACATGACCTACAGTGTGTTACCTCGGTGGTACCTGAGAGTCAACACACAAACAAATGCAGTCAGTCAGTTGTTACCAACCCGCACATGTACATTAAACTGAATCCACCAGTCATACAGTATATTAAGTTGCTGGCTACAGTGTTAAGTATACAGTTCAAAGTGTGGTTTCCTGCATCAGTCAGCTGATTGATTAGTCATCATGTCAAATGTTACCATATTTGAATCTGTTTCTGAATTTTTATAACAGTCTGAAACCCAACCAACACGTAACCACCGTGTGTGTGTAATGGCAAATAAGTGTGTTTACTTTGGCAGGGTGAAGTAATTATAGTTCGTACTGTAGGTGGAGTAGACAACACACATTCACACACAGCTGATGTTTCACTGACTGTTTATGGGAAGATGAACTGCGTTATACTTCACTGGATGGAAACAGTATTGTGTTTATTTATTGTTGTTAAAAATTGACATGTAACTGCGGTGTGGTGTCAGTCTCACTTTAAACTCCTAACAGACATCACCTCACAGTGAATGTTTTTGGCATCAATCTGTAAACCAGACCAACAGTCTGCAGTCCTTCTAGCTTCCCCTGGAGACCGCGTTGTTAATTACAGCCATTTTACATCCATTATAGGCCAATTCTTGGTTGCAAATATTGATCATTTCTGTGTTAAATAGTGATGTCAAACTGTTTTATTTACAGTATATTGCTCAATATCTGTGTTTCAACACAGTGAAAGATGGCTTTGGAAAATGGAGGAAAGCAGGAGAAAGGTTTACAGAGCTCAAGAAATCTCATTTTCATCTGCAGAGGTGGAAAGTAGCAAAGTACATTTACTGAAATACTGTAGGTAAGTACAATTTTGAGGTATCTGTACTTTGCTTACATATTTCCATTTTCTACAGTATTACTTCATTCTTTGACTTCACTACATTTCAGAGAAAATATTATATTTTGATAACTTTAGCTACTAGTTACCTTTCAGAATTAATAAAATACAACACAGTATAAGCATGAGATTTTATTGATTGTCAGTGGAAAATTCACAAGTTTCCCAGAAGTATGTAAAGCACTTCCATTTATAAGCATATAAGGCAGTTAACATCAGCTCTACCTTTACCAGCTGCAACATTAAATGTGATGTACACAATAATACATCACTAATTAGAAAATTATAATATGATATACATTAATGTGAACTATGCCATTTTATATAAAGAGCACTTTTACTTTGGGCACATGAAGCATATTTTGATGCTAATACTTTTGTACTTTAACTTAAGTAACAATTTGAATGTGAGATTTTTACTTGTATTTTAACACTGTAGTATTGCTTCATTTCCTTAAGTAAACAATCTGAGTACTTCTTCCACCACGGTTCATCTGGAAGCCATAAATAAAATTGCAGGATTGCGCAGGAGAACACCCATTAATGCTCCGCTCTTGGACATGGTAGAAAAAAGAGCAATACAATGCTGTGACAGTTTTATTACTAGTATTTAGGTCGATTAGGTTCTTACCCTGGCAGGAGCTGCCTCTGAGAGGCCTATTTTGGCAACTATGCATCAGGAAAGAAAAAATGTGCAAAAACATTTTTGAGTTGTTTATTGGAGAGAATGACATATGTAGCACGTTCTCTTCATGTACAGCATGGGAGTGTGACTGGGTTCAAGCTGTAGAAAGTGATCTGACATAATGTGATGGGGAGACAGATCAGAAACAACTACACTGTGGCATTGAATCAAATCAAAGATGTTATCATTGCAATGAATATGTTCATGCACAATGTGGGTGGCACCAACAGCATCAAGAAGTGCCAGTAAGGCTTTACTTAGAGAATCACAGACCTAGTTTTCCAAAAACCAATCATTTCCAAGTTAGGCTGAAAAACCTGATAGCCCAGTATGGCTTTAGTAGACAGTGATCTGGACTGGAAATGGGAAAACAGCCTGGTTCTGTTCAAACGTTTCAAAATAAAAAAAACTACTAGCACCTCTAGAGCTTGCTAAGTACACCTCAGATGTTTTTGTTTAACCTGTACAGAATCTAAAGTGTAAAAACAAGCTGTGGTTTTACAAGAAATACGTTCTGGACTGTTTCTCGAACGGGTGCAATAACTTCCTGGAGTCTCATCCAGTTGCCTGGTAACCACATAGTGATGACAAGACACCAGAAAGTGTGATTGGATGGGATACAGTCCAGCAGGCAGAATGAAAAGACTCTGACCAGTACAGTATCAGACACACTGTGCGTCAGACTATAAACTGACTTCTAGTTCATTTCTACAGATATTGTTTGTGTCCAGTTTGAAACTGCTTTCCCCCTGATGTTATTTGGCTGCTCGGGCAAAAGTCAACCAAATGTAGTGGAAAAAATCTTTCTCACACATCTGAAAGCTATCAGCTGCCATGACATCATCTGAGCAAATAGGCGTGATGACATCATCCTGTGCTGGACCGAGAGAGCGAGAAAGTGAGGAGGAGACAGGCAGTCTAGAAAGAAAGAGAAACAGTGGACATGAAAGAGTTAACTCTTCATAATAGAAACCACCTTAAAGAAACATCCAAACAGAAAGTCATTTTAATTTGCACATATTCCAAATACAAAAACAAAAGACCAGAACTTAAAAGAAGCAATGTTCCTGGCTTCATGACTGTATGGACAAATGACTGAAGAAAGAGAAACATAACATGAAATTGCATTACAGGGTAGGTTGAGACTTTTTCCAAGTTTATACTCATGTTGAAGGAGTTACTGGTAACTATAATCATTCATCCTGTTCATACCGGTTGCTAAGTCATCTCTTCATAAGTTACCAACCCGCACATGTACATTAAACTGAATCCACCAGTCATACAGTATATTAAGTTGCTGGCTACAGTGTTAAGTATACAGTTCAAAGTGCGGTTTCCTGCATATATTTCTTATTGTCAAGTGAATTCCTGTGCAGTGTTGGGAAATACTTATCACATGTTACAGTAATGTGTGATTACTTCTTTCAGTTACAAGTAGTGTAAGGAATTAGAAAGTCAGGAATTACATTACATTTGTTACATTACATTCACTTGTTCTGTATCTTACCTGGAGACCATGATGGTGGATTGATATCAGCTTTGTTCTCTGTCTTCCACTGACAGTCTGGTCCATTACACATGATCTTGCTGCAGGGTTAACTTTGGGTGAGGAAGTTAGCCTCCACCAAAAGAGGAGAGCTGCGACTCCAGATAATTTCAAAGTTGTCTTACTTAAATATTGTGTGATCTCATCTAGCTTGCTATCATTAGCCATGTGCACATCTAGTCACTTAGTTTTAAGAGTTGAAGAGGGGTGTGAACCATGCAGCTAAATTCATTCATTACATGACTCATTCCTGCACACACCATCCAGTCCCACAGATATGCACTAGAGCACCAAATGTGGTTTATACCACTGCTGAAACTAAAACGCAACAAAAACCGTGTCTATTTATATTTTAGGAATGTTTGTTTAAAAACGATGGTGGCTAGCTGTTGTAGGAAATTACTGAGCTGTTTTTTATGTTTTTAATGTAATAGAATATTTATGAGCATTCTTTAAGATGTATATCTTCAGTAGGAACTAATGAGTTTGGAGTTAACCAATACATCCAGGGTGGGTTAGGGCAGCCTGGGTAGTTAGAAAGTGAGGAAACAAGTTAACACATTGCTGGTTGAACATTGGTCTCTTCATAAGATACAGCTTGAGCTAATGGGGCTCAAGCTGTGGCAGCTGCCTAAACTGTGACTAGAATAAAGTTTCTGCTTCGTGATGCTGAGTGAGTTTTATTTATAGGTCTATTGTAGTAATGATGAAAATATTCTGATCATTTGTTTTTGTAAAAGTAGCAAAACAACAGCAATATAAAATACTCAATTACAAGTCAGACTGAAAGTTTTACTTTGTGAGATTTGCAATATAAGTATGAAAAACAAAAGTCAAAGTTCTGCAATAAAATGTCCCTTATGCCTGGTAAATATCTATTTATGAGATTATTAGATTTTTAATATTGATGCACAACAGTGTGTAAGCAGACTTTTATTGATGTAGCTGCTGGTGGAGCTAGTTACTACTTTATCTACTTGTTTAGTGGTTCCAGAGGTAGGTCACCAGATAAATCTGAGGGGTTGTGAGATGATTCATGGAAAAGGAAGGTTCTGATATCAAATATATATTCATGTTTGACCTCAAGTTTTTGTTGTGAAGTAATGAATCATTTTAACAATTATTTAAAGGAAACTAAGTTTAGACGGCAACTGTCTCTTTGGCTGAACTCTCAACAAGTCATAGACATCTGAAACATGACAATGGGCCCTAACTAGAGGGGTCACAAAACAAAAAATGTTGATCTTTAACAATTTGATCTATTTTATATCAGTCACTCACCTTTCTGGAACTCTAGACTGATCTGCCACCAAAACCTGAAGCCTACCTCCACTGCCTCCACTGGTCAAACCTTTGGTTTCTCACCATGCTCCTCTGCCTCCCTTGTTAGCTCTGTGTGTTTAAGCCATTTTCTCTCACAGTGCATCCTCCCATGATACTGTCAGCTCCACAAAATCCACAGTCTGCTGTGTTTCTGATCACAGCACAAGATCTGGTCCTAGTTTAGTGGTAGTTATCTCCTGAGGGACCATGAGCTGTTTTTTTTTTATGTACTCTCATCTGCCAGTCTCTCCCTGCCTTTAGCTGTCTTGCATAATTTGGTTTCAAAGTTATATGGTTCCCAACTTGTTTACTCTGGAGTACAAAACAATCCCATCTTGTTTCCCTTTTGCTTCCTATGAGTGGCGGCTGCACACCTCAGTACTTGGTTAAGTCAAGGTGTATCGCCCTTGAGTCAGGCTTGTTCTACACCCTGATAAAATGTGCCACAGACACTATATCTGAACGCAAAAGACATGTTGGGTCCTCACCTATTCATCTTCTAAAATTTTGAGGAGATGGAAGGTCATACTTGATCCCAGCTTTATTCTAATTTCACAAATCAATATGAAAACCTTTCTATTTTATCTAAGATTTAAAGTTGCCAGTTTATTTTGCAGCCCTCTTTCTCACTATCTGTAGCCGTCCATTGCTCTCTGAGTTGTCTTTACTCTTAGACAAACTGATCTCCTGCTGCAGCCTCAACCTTTCCACCTATGATACAAGCTTTTTCTATACTCTCACATACCTCAAACCATTCCACCCTGTATTCATAAATAAAATTTCTCATCTCATCAACAGTTCCTCTGAGCCCGTCTAGTGCAAATGATCCAAATGAAGAGTTGCACATACTCCCTGCTAACCAGCTTTTGACAACTCCTTTTACATCTCTCGTTGCTCTCCTTCCATGGTCTACTCTCACCACTGTCCTGGCCGCTGTTCTTTTTCATCTTCTGTGGTTAATATCTTGCACAATTGATAATACACAATTAAATGTACCAAATAATGGGTGAGCATTCTTGTGGAAGCTCAGTGTTCAAGTTAAACGATGTTTCATCATTATTTGACCCCAGAGAGGGGGGTATCAGGCCATGCTGTAATAAATCTTCAAGGCCCCATAATAGGTAACACCCCTTTTCAACCCTAACGTAACCTAAATGCGCATACAGTGATTTCATATGCACACTTACCTGGGACAATATTCTCCCCTATCATAGCCCATCTGTACTCTGACCTTAATACAAATAATCTCTGAATCCTATCCTCAGCCAAGCAAACAGCAGTTATTTAGTGGCTTGATACACATTATCTGCATTGTATTTGCTCAGGTTATACAGTGGCTGGCCCAACTGGCTTGGTAGGCAATCACATCTGTGAGTCAGGCCCATTCAGTTTGCAGCCACTGTCACTATAGTACCAAGATCATCAATCAGAAGAAAAATATATTAATAACAACCCCACTGAATGAATAACTGTATTATCATTTTGGCTACTTGTCTGCCACTGGATCACACCCATATGATTAAAATGGAAATAAGGAAGTAAAGTACTTAAGGACTCTAGTAACAGTCTCAGTCCACACACATCCTCACCACTAATATAGTACTAGCTCCCTCTAGTGCTCATGAGGAAAACTGTCAGAACCAATCAACTTTGTCACATATTCTTAATGTCAGATTTTAACTGATATTTATTGAAAGTGTTTCTCTCAGAATAAGATGAAACCATTTCAGTAATACAAATAAACAGACATTCTTTACAGAAGTACAGCAGAAACTTCAGCAGACTCAGAACCCAGCCGTTAATCCAGTAAAGACACTGAAATAAATGGTAAATGGTCTTATACTTGTATAGCCTTTCTATGCTTTTACAGCACACTCAAAGTGCTTTCACATTATTCGGCCATTCACCCATTCGCACTCCCAAGCACTCACGCATTCACACACCGGTGACATCACCGGGAGCAACTGGTGTCTTGCTCAAGGACACCTCGATATGTTGACTGGACAAGCCAGGAATCTAACTGCTAATCCTCCGGTTAGGAAACGACCCACTCTACTTCCTGAGCCACAGCCGCCCCCCAGGCTGGTGGGTCAGTGATATGGCTTATTTTAAAACAACACAACTTAAAAGGTGCATAATGTTCCACAAACTGCTTTTCCTGTACAAAGTTTGCAATAAAGCATTTTTCATTTATGTTTTACAACACTGTAAAAAGTAGATGTGGCATTTTTTTACATTGATCATTATATTACATTGATTTGATGTAATTGAAATTTATACAACAAATGTCATAATACTGTTTGATACATCTGCTCTGCATTGCCATAACTAAATCTGGAGTCTTTCACCATTTTCTGTATTGTTGGTTGCTAATTTTCTATTTTAAAAATAATAATAATAAAGATAAGATACAGTGTCAAAGATATTAACTCAGTGTTCAGTGGTGGGAGTGCCCTTTCCATCCATCCATCCATCTCCATCCGCTTTATCCGGGACTGGGTCACGGGTGCAGTAGTCCGAGCAGAGCCTCCCAGATTTCTCTCTCCCACACACACCTCCTCTAGCTCCTCAGGAGGAACCCCAAGGCGTTCCCAGGCCAGCCAGGAGACATAGTCTCCCCAACGTGTCCTGGGTCTGCCCCGAGGCCTTCTCCCACAGGGACATGCCTGGAATACCTCCCTTTCATCAAATGACAACATAATACTTTTTCTGCATTATTTCATATACATACAGTCTATGTGCATGCTACTGCTTGGAAGGTGACTGTGGTAACAAAATGTAAGTGGAGACACAGGACATAGGACTCTCTGGAGCCTCTTCTCTTTGGTTTAACGTGAAGGCTTCTGTGTGACTCTGAGGCTGGTATGCACTGGAGCTTCTCTCCAAACATGTCCCTTCATGAATCTCAGGCCCAAATTTGGACTGCTGATCCCCAGTTTGCATTATCAGGTTGTATGACAGGTTAGGAAATACACCTTTTAATGGAGAAAGTGGTAAACCTAACTCCGCTGGGGTGACTTTAGTGGGTAAAATGAAGGGTGGAGGACTGCATTTTCTGTGCGGCTGGTTGTAGTAACCCTTTGGAGTTTGTGCAAAAACAAAAGGCTTGTTTGCCTGGCTATTCACTGGTGCTCCTGATTTAAAATACAGCTCTGGAACATCCATGATATCTGCTTCAGTGTGCTGCTGATCCATGCAAAGATGATGACAACTGTGTTTACCCTGGAAAACAGAAAACATGACCTTAAGTTCATAGAATAGATGGTTGGTAACTCCGTTTATTATAATGTTGCTAACAGGGAAACCAATAATGAACCATAGTAGGAGCAAATGTTGCACTATAAAATTTATTTTCATCACGTATTAAAGGGGTAATCCACCAGTTTGAGCTAAAAAATTTGGAGACCCACAATAGATAGTAAAATAAGACTACTCTGTCAACTTATGCTGATATAACTTTATGATCTAAATCTAGTCTGGTTTGATTTCACTCTTTCTTGTCTTTAACTTGTTTTTTGTATAGCTTAGCTGTCTCAGCTAAAACTAGAATCAGGAGCCTGCTAGGTTGCAAGTCAGCCATAGTGATGTCAATAGAACTGAATCATGTACTGAATGACAGCTGTGTGGTCCCAACCCTAACAGTGTCTATCTCTGACTGGTTAGAGAGGGCAATCCTGGTCAGAAACCTTTAGAAGAAAATATCTCTGCACTGCTGCCAGGCTGTCTGATGAGTGATCTTTCTGAGTAAAATTAGTGGCCTATATAACATGGTTTAACATGGCCCATATAACATCACCTACCGGTGATGTCAACCACTTGTCAGTCAACTCCGGTTTTGGGATTGTAGGATAGACCTTCTGTTTGATGCTGTCGGGGGACAGGAATACATGCAAATAAATCACAATGGCAAAAACATGCGCTACATTCAGAGTAGCATCAAAAGCAAATTGCATAGAAAAGTAATTGCTTACCATGTCCAGTGTCTGTAGCAAACAACAGTGAGGAGGGCAAGGACAATAAAAACTGTGACCACGGAAATGAAGACTGCCTTAATCAGGTTATCAGCTGGTGAGTAAAGACAAACAGGTCAGATCAGGAACAGAAGTCAGTCGAATAAAGAAAAAGCTGATTTGTTTTAATAAAAAAAACAAGGAGTCCTACACAGAAAGAAACAGTGCTCTAAAAGTGAAAAGAAGCAACTTACTGAGGGAATTCAAGGTGACACTTATGCTTGCAGTGCCACATTCTCCCACTGCCGTCTGTGCGTTCACTCTGAATGTATAGGAACTGATTATCAGGTTTCTTGCTGTCAGGCTCGTGGCCGTAAGATTGCCTTAACCAAACAAAATAAAACAAAACACTGCCATTACTACTAAGTAAGTAAGTCATTGGTACCAGCATTGGAGAATGCTTCTGCCTTTCCATTAGTTCAGTCAGAGGCTCTGCATAGTATGAGTAGAAAGCAAAGCAAGATGATATTAATAAAGGTTTGCAAAGGTGTATCTTGACATGTGAATATGTTCTAAAATCTCTTATTGCAGAAACTGACTTTCCACAAAGTTGCAAACAGCTGGGCATGACGTTTTTTTCCACTTATAGCAGAAAACCAGAGTTCAGTTCTTAACTTTCACATATAGACAGCACATGAGCTGATTGAGGCAAGTGTATAAAGACAGTAGCACAGAACCTTTCCATTATGAAGTCATTATTTTAATCTTGAACTGGGTCAAGATTCGAGTGGGATTTCCAGCCTAATATATTTCTGGATGGCTGTCACCTCCCTAACGTCTTCCTCCCTGAAAACACGTTTGACTCCCTGTCTGTCTCAGCCCACCCCTTCACTGTTTCTGTGGCAGAATCATACCATGTTAGCAAAAACCAGGTTAGCAAGAAACTGTTGTTAGCTTATTTTATGTAAAAATACATATATATATACAGTATATATCCAAATGCTTCAGTATAACTAGTCAGTGTAGATGGGTAGAGCCAGGAACACAACTCATTCAGTTTTGGTTGAGGCGGTAGTCACAAGACAACAGGAATAAACTGGGTTTGCTTATCTAAATAATTTTAATAAATGGGTGTAGCCAGAAGTGTGCTCTGTTGCACGTTATAACCATACCCAACAGTGGTGTCATAGTGTGCTGACACATTCTGATGTCACTGAAGCAAAGTGAGACATTAAACCACTGTGTGTCAGCCAAACCAACATTTTCAGCTTGAGTTAAGGTTCAAAAACAGTGACTATATAGAGTGGGTATTTTGTGTATCATTCATAGAGTCCAAGCAACTAACTTAAGGTATTTGCAATTAAGTCAGTATCAGCATTTAAAATAGCTGTTAAACAACAAAAAATTTAGCCAAATTTAGTTAAGCCAAAGATAGGAGCTTTAGTTCTTTTATTACCAGTGTAAATATTGTGTAGGAGTCACAATGCCACTCTCGTCCACCAACATACAATATATACATTTGATGAAAAAGTGGGATTTGCTAAACTGCCATTATTATATTCTTATTAGTATTAGAACTAGCTTTAGCTAACATATAGACAACCTGACTAATACATCAACCAAACATTTGCATATGGATTGTTTAGGTATGTGAAATTTATTTGTGCAACATAATAACACCTTGAATCACACATACTGTTTTTAATTATGTTGGTCACTGATGAGCCACAGAAGCTCATTTTCACATGGCCTTAAAATCCTGTGTCGGTGGGGCTCTAAACATTTGTAGCCATTCATCTGAAAATAACTGGGTGTCACAGTACCTGTGCTCACATTGAGGATTTTGTTGTTGTTGTTGTTTTCCGACCAGTACAGAATATAACCGTGGATGAAAGCAGTCTGTTCATTTAGAAATATTGGAGCCCAGGATATCTCAACATCTGAATCCTGCTGTTGCCATTTCAATGTTTTGAAGAGGCCATCTTGTATTCCTGTGTAACATAGGTAGAACATTGGTGAACAAAATGTACTTCTGTGCCACTGACACATTAAGCAAACAGTACCGAATGAGAAAATCACACATTTGCATCTTACTTTCCTCTTTGACATAGCCTTCTCTTCTTTCCAGCAGCACTGGAGCTCCCTGGGTGCAGGCAAATATGGACAATGAGTATCTTACTCCGTCTTTAAAGTTTTCTGGGGGTAGAGAGATGACAAAAAAAGAAGTGTTGTGACACAAGGAATTGTTATATACAGTATGTGGAACAGTTTTGTGGGACTTACTTGAAAAAATAACGGCATTAGTTTCATAGGAAGGCACTCTTAGCCAGTCCACAACACAGTGCCCTGAGGTAGGACACCAGTCCACTATGTAGCCACAGCTGGCTTTAGGACTGGCAGACCAGGACAGGCTAAAACTACCGTTGTTCCCAATGATCCAAGACGAGTTCACACTGGTGGTGGCTGAAAATAAAGACTCTGAAAGTTAGATTAGACTTTTGTTTGGTTTGATGATCATACAGCTGTGGGCCATGTGGCTGTTTGTTGCTGAGAAGATAATTAAAGGTATGTTCTAATTTCATGTGTTTAAGAATAAATAGAACAGAGCATTACTATTCACAGCCTCAGTGATTCAGTGAAAATTCAGCTTTCCAAAACAGATCAAGAGGCTGAGGTTCTGAAAGAACTTAAATAAAGGAAGAGTTTGGCAATTTGAGACATTTACTTCATTTCTTGCAGAGTGAGATGAGATAATTGATAACTACTTTCATCTCTGTAAATATGAAGCTAGAGCTAGCAGCCACTTAGGTTAGCTTAGCTTAGCATAAAGACTGTACAAAGATGGAAAAAACTAGCCTGCTTTTGTCTAAAGCTCACTAATTAGAATGTTAGATGTTATTTCTTAGTACAAAAACTGAAACATAAACATGACAACTCGACAAGTCTAGGCCTGCTCCCAGCCAGGAAGTATTCCAGCACAGAGCCCCAGACAAACAAGGTTACATGGGATCAACCCAGTTTTTATCTAGCAGGAAACTTTTGGTCGAGATCAAAACCCAACAAAAAGAAGAGTGAATATAATATTGTCATTCAGGTGGCCAGAAACATCACTTCAAAGGAATGCTAATAGGCAACTCTTTCACACACGTTTGCCACAACAACTTTATAAGTAATAATATATAAAACCTAAACTGTAAAAGAATCACATTAGCTTTAGAGCAAGAAGTGTGGAATTTTTTACCATCACTTAAGCTAGAAGCACATTAGAAATGGATCTGTACATAGCTAATAAAAACAGATTTGCATGATTCCAGCACCCAAAACCTGTTTCAGTGTTCATATGGGTACTTCCCTTTATAAAGAGTTTATATATTGTAAATAATGACTTTATTAATGGTTAAATTATTTGCTATTGCTTTAAATTTAGAATGTTTTAGTTGCTATGTTGCTATGTGAATGTAAAAAAAATAGTTCAGGCTAGTGATTAATTAATAAAGGGTGGAAAAAGTCTTATTTTACTAATAAGGCATCAAGTTTGGCCATATTTATGCCATTAATAGGCCTTTTGCTTAATTTCTCACCTAAATTAGGTGTCTCTTACCTGTAAATATAAATAAGTGGTGAATAGAATTATTGGTTCAGATGTTATGCTGTATGTTTCCAGCACGTCAGAGGTCAGGTAGTTCATTAGGGTGGTCTACTGCACTTGAAGAGTAGCTAAAAACAAAGTGTCCTACTGGAGGAGGGCAAACAGCAACCAACATTTTTTTTCACATTCGATCAACCCAGAATTTATTCTTATTAATGGCTAATAGCTTGTTTGTTAATTTTAAGTGAATTTGTTTTTTTATCATTAATAAAGCCACTAATTACATCTTGTAAAGGTTTTATAGAGGATGCCATGTTAAGGGGCACCTGCTTATCTGACTTACTTTCCAGATGATTGTGGTTTGGTTACCCTTCATCTTCATCCACACATCAAGAGCATCTGGAACTGTGGAGTACACACTGTTAAATAAATTGCCAATGCCAGTTTAAATTTTGAGCAAACCAGTGATTTGCAGTGCAATTTCACTGTATGAATCAGGTACCAATAAAATATTGACTAGGTCCTACTGATACCTAAATGTAGGTACCATTTCTCCTTTCTGCTAAAATGCCCAGCTGTCACCCCCTTGTTCCCCACAGCTTTGTTTTCTTGGGCTGTTCCTACATTTAAGCATAAATGGCAACCTGTTTTTTTTTTCATATATATAAACAAATAAATAAAATTAAAGTGTAAATCACTGTATTTATCTTACACACTTACCATCACCCTTTGTGTGGAATTTGACTGTTGAGCTCCAGTCACTCCATTTCCAGAAATGTTGGGTTGCACATCGTACTGTGACATTATACGTCCAATTGGGTATCAAGTCATTCAAAACTGCTAAATTAATGCCAACTCCAAAGTATTCATTCTGGGAACACAATATGCACAGGTGATGTCATATAGGAATTTTACTTTGAAAACCTTACTAATATCTCACCCTTTCTTTGTCAACTCACTATGATATTTGTTCCATCATAGCTAACATTTATTTGGCATGTTATTTTGAGATTACGGTACTGTTGCACCGGCCACCCCCATTCCAGGCTGACATTTCTGGCATTCACAGTTGAAGCTGCCACTCTCTCTGGAGCAAACATGTGCACTGAAACAAAAGACACAGGATAATCAGCTGAATTTAATGATTTGGAAGATATATGCAAATCTTTATAAAGCTGTACCTCTTTTAGTCATGTCTGCCCTGTCGGAGAGCTCCAGCTTCCCAAGCCGATTTTCTGCAGTTAATGTCCAGTTTCTCTCACCAGCATCTACTTGCACTTTATGCAAGCATCTCCCGTTAAACCCATCTACACATGGACTACAATGTAAATGCAAAGAGAGAATAAGTTTTAGTTCAATACATGTAAATTGCCTAATTCTTTCCCAGCATAAACATAGAGACTATCAGGTCAACTCCAGAATAGATGCAAGGAAAGGCCAAGAATATTTAATGTGTAAGCAACTGAACACCTAATTATTAAACCAAATAACCACTGAATACTGACCATTACAATTTACCATAAATACCAGTGTATCTATACCAGTTTATCTTGAACACTATCTATCGGATTTAATTTAACTGACAGAATGTAACCTTATCACCGTGAATATAGGGTTTGAATTTCACCAAAAAGTCAGAAAAATGGATCTCAACAACTTTTTCAGGGATTGCCATAACATTTTGCAAACACATTCATGTTTCCCAGAGGAGGAATTGTACTAACTGTCATCCTCTAATAGTCCATCCAGCACATCATCAGATGTACGTTTTAATCTGTCCAGTACTTTGATTTATGACTAAATACCTTCAAAATTACAGTATTGTTCAAAATAATAGCAGTACAATGTGACTAACCAGAATAATCCAGGTTTTTAGTATATTTTTTATTGCTACATGGCAAACAAGTTACCAGTAGGTGCAGTAGATTCTCAGAAAGCAAACAAGACCCAGCATTCATGATATGCACGCTCTTAAGGCTGTGCAATTGGGCAATTAGTTGAAAGGGGTGTGTTCAAAAAAATAGCAGTGTCTGCCGTTGACTGTACAAACACAAAACTATGTTGTACAAACGTTTTTGTTTCTAGGATTTAGCAATCCTGTGAATCACTAAACTAATATTTAGTTGTATGACCACAGTTTGTTATAACTGCTTCACATCTGTGTGGCATGGAGTCAACCAACTTGTGGCACCTTTCAGCTGTTATTACACTCCATGATTCTTTAACAACATTCCACAATTCATTTACATTTCTTGGTTTTGCTTCAGAAACAGCATTTTTGATATCCTGAAGAGGACATGCCCTTGAAATGGTTGTTTCAACAAGACAATGACCCCAAACACACTAGTAAACGAGCAAAGTCTTGGTTCCAAACCAACAAAATTAATGTTATGGAGTGGCCAGCCCAATCCCCGGACCTTAATCCAATCGAGAACTTGTGGGGTGATATCAAAAATGCTGTTTCTGAAGCAAAACCAAGAAATGTAAATGAATTGTGGAATGTTGTTAAAGAATCATGGAGTGTAATAACAGCTGAAAGGTGCCACAAGTTGGTTGACTCCATGCCACACAGATGTGAAGCAGTTATAACAAACTGTGGTCATACAACTAAATATTAGTTTAGTGATTCACAGGATTGCTAAATCCTAGAAACAAAAACGTTTGTACAACATAGTTTTGTGTTTGTACAGTCAACGGCAGACACTGCTATTTTTTTGAACACACCCCTTTCAACTAATTGCCCAATTGCACAGCCTTAAGAGCGCGCATATCATGAATGCTGGGTCTTGTTTGCTTTCTGAGAATCTACTGCACCTACTGGTAACTTGTTTGCCATGTAGCAATAAAAAATATACTAAAAACCTGGATTATTCTGGTTAGTCACATTGTACTGCTATTATTTTGAACAATACTGTATATTCCCATCAGCCTCAGCTGTACTTTGTGATTATGGGCGAATTGTGGTGAATTATAGATTATGGATCATGTGATCAGCATAGCACACCGAAATCTGTAAATGAACTGTCCATCATTAAACCAACAATGTTTTAGGAGTTCAGCGCTGATGATTGTGATTACGTTTCATTTCACAATTATGTATTCAGTTGCTTTGAAGATTCAAAGCATTATGGCCTTTTTTGTTTTCGCACTCCAACCTGTGGCAGCAGATATTGTTTCATTATAATATACCTTCCAAGAAGCTGATAAGCAGTTGCCAGTTTGGGCAAGTGTGTGCTTCGCCATACTGTCCAGTGACATTCAACTGATTCCAGATCCCGGGTTTCACACTGAAGATCCTTATCCCCAGGTGGGTCTGAGTCATGTCAAGTATTAAAAAAACAGCCATCTTATATAATGAATGATTTAGAAAGACATATTTTGAACTCCTATATAACAAAAATCAGCACTACACTAAGCCATACTTACAGCCAATATAAACACAAGCCCCACTGTCAGATGTCTTTGATTCACATCTTACATCAGTGCAACTGGCTTTTGATGGCTGATTCAGGTAGACAGTCAAGGCATATGTCTGATTGCTGATCTTGGTAGTGTTCATATTAACGTTATTAGAACCAGTCAGATACATTTTGTCCAAAACATCCCCTGCTGGCAGAACGCAGCAGAAGGTGACTCTACTGCCAACCTTAAACACTCTGTCCTGTGGATAAACCATTGGCTTCTCTGAGTTATCTTTTCCTGCAAAGGCATAACAACAGTATACAGTAAGTATTTGATGAAATTCCTTGACTGTCAAATACATAAGAATTACAACTTGAATATTTCTGATAACAAAATATGAAGTTAAGTAAGCTCAGTATTAACTGGGAGCAATATGTTCCTGTTTCCAGGGACTTGTATAGTTTTTGTGTCTGGTTCTTAGCCTGACTGAATGAGAAGTGCACTCCAAGGACAAATGGGAAGACCAGTTCCAGAAGTGAGTCGAGCCTATCTGGTCAGGCATCACAGCAACTTCATCCTAAAGCATTTTCATAAACAAATTAAAGGTTTGTTCATTTGGCTATTCCAGCTATTAAAATTGCACTTGGCAGCTCTGGTGTAATACAAACCAGCTCGTACATAATGCACTTGCTTATCTGCTCTGAGAACCAGCAACTCATAGATCAGCACATCATGTACTGCAAAGCATGAAGGGTCATCTTCCCACGTTAGCAGGATCATCTGGTTAGAGGTGCTAAGTGTCAGATTCTGAGGTCCACAATGCAAAACACCTAAGGAAAATGAACATACATTTAAAATTTTAAAGCTTCCTTATCCAAAACAGCAGCGAAGATTAATAATGAGGACATCACCTGGGGCACCGTGAGGGTTACAGCAGCTAAAGGACACTGCAGCAGCAGTCCAGAGGCTTTACTGGCATACTGTGTGGCCTCACTTCACAAGTGGAAGTATAAGTTTGTAATCAAATGGATTGAGGCGTGCAACTAGATCAGTCCCTGAACTGAACTCCACTGTGTCCTTGGATTATGGTTTTTGTTTTGCTTGCTTGCTTAGTGTTGTAGCCTATTTGTTGTGTAAATGGTGACCAAATAAATTTTCCCCCTGGGGATTAATAAAGGAAGGCATGTGATGTTATACAGTGACTAATGCATATGCCTTTGCTATATAGGAGGACCCGTACACAAAATCTACAGTAAATGTAAATGTAACGTTTAGAGGTAAGTTGTCTCCTTTCACATACAATGTTATTTGCAATGTAAAATGACTTGGAAATAGGGCAACAGTCGTATGCTGTTAATACACTATATCAGATACATTTTACTGTAAGGTACAGTATGTCTTATATGTTGTTTATGCTGGCAGACTATGAGAAGATAGAGGACAAAATACTCACAGGTTTCTTGTCCATTTGGATCTTGTGTGCTCTTGCAGAACAAAGAGACCAGTAATAACCATGTGATCATTATCATCCTCCTTACAATGACTGTTTGTAGTCAGTTGTTATTTCTTGATGGAAGTCTTCTCAGTAAGTCTTCACAGCTTCAGCACACTCATCATAGAAAAGGCATTAAAACTAATCAAGCTTGCTACTTGTTGAAATAAATATCATTTTGGTCAGCCACTAAACTAATATATACTACACTGAACAGTGTATTCTGTAGCTATTTCTATAAATAAGAATTAAAATACTTACATAAGGAAGCCTGACTAGTTGTTGCAGATCTTACACAGGGATTAATTTAGTTTGTAAGCTATGAGAGATGAGAATCAAACAGAAAAAGGAAACAGAAGAAAGTCCAAATATCAAGTTATTATCCTTGAAGCGACACTCCCTTCCAAAGTAGCCAATGATAAATGCTCAGAAAATCCATTTGTTCCTGACCTCAGAGTGATTGTGAAATCCATGTGGACCTCAACGCAGGAAATGGAGTAGGCGCTTTCTGGCAAGCGTGAGTCACCGTGGCCAGACATGCCTAACTTGCACTCAGAATGTTTTGATACTTGGAGATGACTTTACAAATGCAAGTTTCAGCATGACAGTGTAGTAGACTGGCACTGTAAGAAAACTGCTCTTTGTTTATTAGAATTATTTATCGTGAGTCACAGAGCCAGTACGGTTGTGACAAATCGGTCATCTGTACAACTTAAGCAAAATACTTATCAGCATTTCCACAGTTCATTTGGAGAAAGAATTCTGTGATCCATTGTTTTAAATAAACCAAACAAATGGTTTCATACAAAGGATCACAATATTTTGTGTCATGATCCCGGTTTTTGTCCTGTCTCTGCCCCTTGTTTTCCTTGTGGAGTTAAATCCAGCCCCTGTCTTTTTTGCAGTTTTCCCACTCTCTTGTTTTGAATGGTTGATTCAGCTGTTTTCTTCTTGTGATTTGTGGTCAGGCTCTGGCATTGGTTTCATGTTTGCCTTCATGGTTTGCCATATGGACTGTGGTTACTCCCTGGATTTGATTATTTGCCTGCTCTTGTCTGAACAGTTTGCTTGGCCTGCCTGTTTAGAGATGAACTGTTTTGCCCCTGTGATCATGATTACACCCATTCATTATCCCAACTTGTTTGTTTACTTGCTGGTGACTCTTATATGTATATTCATTGTTTAACATTTATTTGCCTGCTACATACCTACCAATCGTCTGTCTTTCATATTACTTACATTGTTGTAGTCATCTGAGCCTGCTAAAATACCTGTACTGATGTAGTCCTCTGAACCAGCCATAATACCTGTAGTCTTGTGTTTGCTTGTGTCAGCCACTATTCCTGCACTTCTATTACAAAGCACCGTCTTCTTATTATCAACATAGCTTACTTGTGTCACTGTATCTGGGTCCTGAAGCTAAAATACCAAAAGATTACCATTTTGAAGAGACTTAAATATACACAAACTATTTACCAAATTCAGAATGTTGTCTGGCAAATATAAGATTTCCATCAAGATCATTTAAATATGTTTCTCAAAACAGTTTCTTCAGTTGGCATTTTACCAGAGGAAAGTAAAAATAAAAGAGGAAGCTGAATCTGCTGAGTACAAATTCAAGGAAAGGGAGAGTATCTTCACAAATCCTCTTCTGTGAAACACTATTAACAAATACCATCCAGATACGGGGTGTGTGTGTGTGTGTGTGTGTGAAACCTGTTAACACACTCACACTGTGTGGACTCAGTCATCCTTATGGGGACCAGAAACTAGTCCCCACAAGGAAATCATTGAATTTTAGGGTGGCAAAATAGTTTATGGTCTAGGGTTGGATGAGGTTAGGTTAAATGTTAGGTGTTAGGGTTAGGGTTAGGCAAGTAAATGGTTAAAGTTAGGATGAGTCTACAGGAAATGAATGTAAGTCAATGTAAAGTCCCCACAAGGAATGAAAACACAGCGTCTGTGTGTGTACAAAGCAGCAAACATCACATCTCTCTTTGACTAAAACAATGTCAAAATAAGCAAAAGAGGCTCCAGCTACCTGAAAGGAACATGCAGCATAATTTCAAACACTCTCACTGTTCAGTTCATTTCTCACTTCGTCAGAAGTGGAATAAAGCATAATAACATTATCTATTAAATAAGACATTATGAAAATACTCATGAATAAAAACAAACTAAATGTAATAAAACGTGAAATTTTGTTTCATTTCCAGCACTTAAGGTGTCCTGTTTCATCAAAGTGACTTGGATTCATGTCAAATACAGTGTGAAGGGATCTTAGTTTGGGAGTTGTGTAGTTTGTTGTCAGTAAGGAAAACAGACAGAGCAGCTGCAGAGGATGTGGGGGAGTCAATGACCGTTCAGGAATGGGCTGGGACTTCACAGGGTGACTCATTCTAAAGCTGGCAGACAGAGAAATGAAAGGGTGAATCAACTGTGAGAGCATGGAGCCGAGGCTTTCTGCTCTCTGCCTCGTCAGTCACCATGTATTTCTATAGTATTTTCCATAGGTGTCAAATGTTACTGATTGTTACTCTATTACTGACCCCCCCACACACACTGAGCACAACAAGGGACATAAGCATGAACATGAACAAAGACAAGGACCGGAGGAAATCCTTCCTCCACTCTCTGGTGGGGAACAGCCCAAGGGTGAAACCAAAGGTGTGTCCTAACACTGAACTACACACTAATTCTATGTTCACACTGACAAAACCTTTTTTCTCACAAAGCATTAGAACTGAATTGTGCACTGACAGACTGGCAGACTGATTTTTCTTATTATTTTGAACCCAATTCAAACAGCAGTCACACCAAAGCACAAAGTGTGTCGAATTTTTTTTGCAGGAGCTCAAAGCAGCAGTGATGGGACATGATGGAGGACTGAGGAAGATGCTGAATAGAGAGTGAGCAGTATCTCATGCCACTGGCTTTGCCCAAAGTGTTGCCTTGTACAGTACATACCAAAACAATAACAGGTCCAGTAACAGGGGGTCCAGGAAGGTGGGTCAGTAAACTCTGAACTACCTGCAACCATAAGATGGGAAACTCTGAGTTTCTGGTTCTGATCAGAGATATTTCAATTAACTCAGAGTTTAATAAATGGTAAAGGGCTGGAATCCTACTGTTTGCTACATTCATTTTAATAGGCTATTTTTATTCAGCTGTAAGCTGATGGGAACATGAGATGGGAGCATGACTCGCCCTGCCATCTGTTCTTGTGCAACTGCACCACCTCAGACACCCAGTTCATGAAAACCACAAATTTATTTTGCTGAGTGGTGACTTGAGGACAACTTTGCATGTGAGAGAAAGATAAAGAAAGAGAGCAGACATGGGATTAAGTGATCTTTTGTGTCTTTTTGGTGTTTGTTTTGCATCTCTTTGTGGTCATTTTGTATTGTTTTGCTGTCAGTTTGTGTCCATCACATTAATGAAGTTACTGTCAAAAAGGTAGCTTCTGTTGGCATCATCCTCAAACTTTACCCAATGAAATATTGTATATGAGCACATTAATGACCTGTAGACAAACTCCCCACACTCCTTCAAAAACCTGGTACCGTATTTGTTAGAAACAAACATGCATCATGAAACTAAACATTTCTTGAATCTTAGGTTCTAACAAATTTGCCTTAAGTAAAGATACATTATTAAAAAATCATCTCTAACATTAGGTTCCTGCTGCTTTGTCATCTGTTTAAGATTGTTTTACTGCTACAGTCTGATATTCCCCCAGTCTTAATAAAATGGCTGTTGGAGTTTTTAAGTAGCCATAAAATTCAGGGGTTTTTCAGTCTCCAGGCATCACACCTCATGTGATATGTGCTGGTTTTCTTAGACTTTCATTATAAACTAAACAGTGACAAACGTCTTTCGATTTTGGACTGTCAATAATTACAAAAAAGGCTTTAGTTAATCAGTTAATCTATTAATTATGAAAATAACTGGCATATTAATTGATGATGAACCTAATTAGTTGCTGCCCTATAATAGATGACAAGCTTAGGCTCAAACATTAAAACAGAGTAGAAAGTACGTGCTTATGGCCTAACATCCTCTAGTGCACACAACCGGAAAGTCAGGGTAGTATTCACTCAGTGGTACAGGCTGTTTATTTTGTGTTCAGAAGCAGAGATATCCTGTTTCTTAATGCAAAAGAATCATCTGTTTTCTGGAAATACTATATATCAGCTGATGAAGATCAGCCTCATGACCTCATGTGCAGCCTGTAAGAAAGGGGTTTGTTTCCCTGCCCTTGCCCTTATGTAAGAACCATCACACCCACTGGCAAAATGAAAACAGCTTGATCATAGGTGGCCAGAAAAGAAGTGGGTCAATGGGTGGTCCCGCAGACCACTCATCCAATCATCAATAAAGGCTACGCAAAGTAGGCACGGCTGCAAGTATTGTGAACATTGACTGGTGCAGTTTTGTGCAGTTGAGTCCACCAAGCAGCCAGTAAGTCGTTATGTCATTCACAGTAAGACCTTGAGACCTTGGAGATGAGCTTTTTTTTTGTTTTTAGGTGAATGTCAAAAAGTGCAGTTGCATATATTCATATATTTCAAGTCTTGTGAAAAAGTCATAAAAACGATAGTGATCACAGTATAGTAGGCTGTTAATTTTACTTTTGAAATTTGTTTTTGTCAATGCATCTTGGGTACCATCTGTCAGATGCAATTTTTGGGAATTTTCTAATATAATGTGAGCAGCTGGACAAAGCAGAAGTCTGGCTACCTGTCATTTTGCGGCGGGTGCTTCTGAGTTTCTCCTGAGTACCTCTGAGTTATTTTACATTTTGCTACATTTTAAGCAATTAATCTTCAGGGATTTCAGTCAGGTACCATGCAAATAAATAACAGGTTTACATTTTACTGGACAAATTATCTCCATTATCAATAACTTGCATTTTGGAGGCAAACGGTTGCCTCTAAATTTCCCAAGTCAACTTGTCTGGGTTAACAGTTTATCATCACAACATGTGAACTGCTATGCAGTTTGCTGTGAAAACTGAGACAGTGCAAACAGGTCAGAACAAAGCAGTGCTCTGTGCTCGTTGCTGATGTGGGTGTTTAATTTACAAGGCATCTATTTCTGTTCAACTTTAGAGAAGTGTTATACTAATCTCTGGATTACTAAAACTGCATGGACCCTGCTGATATCAAACATGTAATATGTCAAAACAGTTCTGAAGGTAGGACAGTGCTGCTATTCTAAAACTTTAGAAAAATGTTAATGCAAGGACAAAACCAGTAGGCGGAAGTGTGTGAACCTACTATGTGTCCAGTATCTTGCACAGTAAAACATGGAATAAATGCTTGCTGGCCAACAAGTCAATAGGTATAGTTTATTAATGAAAACAATCATTACATTCAAAGGGACAAAAAATATGACATGGCAGTTCACAGAAGAAAGCAGGATCGCATCACCTCAAATCATTAGACTGTGGGTGTTGATTCCTACTCTGGTGACTCCTAGTGGCAGAATAAATGATTTATACATGAGGACAAAGTACAGGGCAGGAGAGCTATTTGGGGATACAACAAAAAAAAGTTAGTATACCATGGCTAAAATATTGACAGACTTTTACAAAATTACAGTTCCATGGTTTTACTCTGAATGCAGATTCTGGAAAGTCAAAAAACATTGATACAATCTTTTCACATGTGGGTACGGTTTCTTAACCTGTGCAAAATGTTTAGCATTTTGAGCACATGGGTTAGCAAACCCCGCTCAAGGAGTTCCACAGCTGTATTTCTGTAATGTATGACTGGCCTCCATATAGTACAGCAATGTAGAGTAGCAATCAAAGACTAACGCTAGTACAGTCCATACTGGCCAGGTTTCAGAGATTAAGCAACATGTCACCTGATGCCACAGTGCCCTAGAAGCTGCAACTCTTGAGATTTTGCTATTTTCCCTGTAAAATTACATGATTGATTCATCATATATTAAAATGCTTGTTGCAGATCATTTCCCTTTCCAATCATTCTAACATTTCAATCAAAACAAATGTACACGCACACACACACACACACACTGTATGAATTGTATCATCATTGTATGAATTATTGTGACTTTAAATTCATGTGTGTGCATTATAATACCAGATGAACAGCACTTCACAGCAGGCAGTGCATAAAGTGCAGGATGATAATCAGTAACATGCTTAGAAATCAGAACACTCATTAGGACTTGATAGTACTGCAGCAGGTGTGGGGTACAGTCATTTGAATGTCCCTTGATCACACTGCAAGTGGTTTTCCTATCAGGTCTGACTCGCTGCATTCATCACTGAGGCTAGCCCTGGAGCCTCCACTTCATCTACAGAGGTTAGTAAAGTCTGAAGGAACTTCACAGTTTGGCTCTTGGAGTTTGTTCCAGCAGTGTCCACATGTCCAATAGTGCGCGCTCCATAGACTGGGCCAGATGTGCTCCATTTGTTTCTTTAGAGCTGTTGAAAGATGACACAGCAAAGTTGATGTGGTCGTTCATAGGGTTGTAGCATATGCCGTATCCGTTGGGCACAACTGGACCGAAGCACATGAGGCAGTCCGTCTTAGATGGTACCTTGTGAAAACATGAGCACATAGTGGTTAGTCAGCAATCAGGTTTAGTTATAAGGTTAAATAACAAGAGCATATTTTACACTACTGCTTTAATTACTGAGCTGCATATATATATAATTGTTTTAGCCCCAAACAAGCACTTTCTTTACTATGATTTTTTTTTTTTTTTTTTTT
>NW_018127930.1:1666650-1692016 GCF_001952655.1 Monopterus albus
ACTTTGCCAATATACTGTGGCATTTTTCAGGACACAGAACACACTGGTGGTAGCTAAGCACTCATCCTTTCTGTTGTCAAAATACCAAAAGTTATCACATTTAAATGAGTCTTTTTTTCCCTTTTCTCGTGTCTGAGACTAAACAGAGAAAGTAAAGGAAAGACTCAATAAGTGACGTGTCGACCGTGGAACAAATCCAGGTATTTTAACAGCTTGGAACCAGGTACAACATAGAACGGGACACCAGTACCCACACTTAGTTTCAAGCCTGGCCCGTACCTGACTTGTTGATAGGTGATAGTGTAAGGCTTTAGCATAAGCAGGGTCTTTGAAGATATTGGGTACGGAGAGCTTTTCATCAATAGCCTGCATCTTAAGGCCCAGGAGGTGTCTGTCTATGGCCTGGCCACTGATTGCCTGTAAAGAGGGAAAGAACTCATTTATCTGTGGTGTTAGTCACTAGATGGAAACTAAGGACAAATGAGGGTTATTTTATATTTTGTTATTGTCAACAAGTAGCAGTAAAGACAATACAGCAACAATTGGAAAAGCATTTTAGCAACCTTTGCTCACACAAGAGGAGACTGTATTTGCTGGGGACTATTTTCCAGTGGGTATAAATCCACATTTGGTGCTCTTTGGCAGCTGTGTGTGTGTGGTACTGAGACACAAACTACAGTGTGTGTGTGTGTGTTCATGATAATGAAGAACATTAACAAAACCCTTTGCAATGGGTTTTGCACAACAATTTACTTGCACAGAGCAGGGGTTTTCAACTAACTGTGACCCAGGGACAACCATTCAGCACAAGAGGTAACCTGAGGACCACCGTTTGAAAACCCCTGGCACAGTGGAATAAGATGGATAAGAACATTAACAAAACCCTCTGCAATGGGTTTTGCACAACAATTTACTTGCACAGAGCAGGGGTTTTCAACTAACTGTGACCCAGGGACAACCATTCAGCACAAGAGGTAACCTGAGGACCACTGTTTGAAAACCCCTGGCACAGTGGAATAAGATGGATACACCCATTATACTTGTTAGTAATATAATACCTGCACAGAATATCACCAGACTTGTTTTTGAATCTCTGCCAAGCCTGCTGCTGTGAATACTCACCATATTAGTGTATGACTTGTGTGCTTTTACAGCTTTCTCCATTAGATCAAGCTTCTCTGTGTTCTGTCAAAAACAGGAAGACAAAAAATATCACAGCACATCTACACAGATCAGTGTACTGTTCTTGTTCACATGGATCACATTATTCACATTCACACTGTAGGTTGAAAAAGTATATGTTACACTCAAAAACTGTCTCAACACATGACACAGCTATGTATACATGTTATTTGAATAGCACTGCACGGTCACTGAAAGTTTAGGTTGGCTGATAAACCCAGTCTGATCATGTCTGAGATCCTGGGTTGTAATCTGAGATTGTCAGTTTATTGCCAAAATAGGTGCTGTCAGTGATGAACAGAACTAACTGTCCCTCTCATCTGACCTGTAGTCTGGGGTTATCAAATGCCTTGACAAAGGCAGCTGAGGCACTTGAGGCTGATCTGATTGTATCTGTACGACCCAGTCTGAACATACGCAGCGAGGCACTCTCATATGTGGCACAGCATCGCTGGTACATCCTGCCAAAACAAGAGGAGAGTCAGTGAGAACACTTCAGAGACTTTCACTGTTTTAATTTAAAGAGTCACTGGGGCCTGAGTGTATAAAGCTAAGGGTAGTTGCTGCATGAACTATTTTGTGTGTTTATATTTGAAAGAAAAACAAGAATGATGATTTGATCTCAGGTGATGGATACAACCACCTCTGTAGTCTAACCTGTGGGATCAATATTTTTTACATGAAGACTTTGATAATATTTTAACTGTGTGCAGTGAAGTTAAGTATTTGGGTCATGTCATTAATGACTGTTTGTCTGATGACGGGGATATATATCGGCAGTGCCGCATGTTGTATGTACAAGCTAATGTACTGGCACGGAAATTTGGTGCATGCTCGGTTGGAGTAAAATTGGCTTAGTTTAAAGCTTATTGTACTTCCTTGTACACTGCCCATCTGTGGTGTAATTATAAAAAGGGCAGTCTTCGGAAACTGTCAGTAGCTTACTAGCTAAGGATATTATTGAAAAAGCCTAGATGGACGGGTGCTAGTGAATTGTTCGTGTCATCTCGAATTAGTACATTTTCCGCTGTTTTAAGAAACCTGATGTTTAAATTTATTTGTCGGTTGAATGGTTCAAAAAAATCATATCATTTTATTGTTGACCAATGTTGCACACAGTGACATGCGTTTTACTTCTGTTCTCTGGAAACACTGCTATACCTGTCTTTTAAAGGGGCAGTAGTTTTATGGGTGTTCTTTTGTTCTCATTTTTATGTATTTTCTGTTTTTATTGTTTCATTTTAAACTGTTCTTTTATTGCTTTTATTTGTTTTGAACCTGGACCTTGAGTCCGTAATAAAGTGTCATTCATTCATTTACAACTTAGTTGCATTTGGTGTGAGTGCAAAGTGTAAATCAGTTCCATACAAAGACTGTCCATTTCCTCATGACTTGTCAACATCTCACCTGTAGTAGGCCAGCTGTAGTGCTATTTGGATGAAGGCATCAGGGCTCATCTTGTGGGCCTTTGGGACATTTTTCCCAAAGTGACTAAATACCATAACCCTCATATCCAGATCCTGGGCCAGCCTGCAGTGGAAGAAATGACAGTGAGACCCAGGATATCATAGAGCAACATTTGATATTTAAGAGATGTGATGTTTGCTAATTTAGGGTTACTGGTCTTTAACCCTTAAAAGCATGGTAGTTTTTCAACCACTCCTACTAAATGTATATTCAGGTGAGGTACAGGCCACTGAGTGTGGTTATAGAAGCTGCCCTCACGTGTTCATACTCTGCTTGGCCTCCTCAATGACCTCCTTGATCTCAGGCGTGATACTGAAGTGTAGTATCTGAGGCATGGGCAAAGGCACTGTGGGAGACTGCGCCATTTCTGGCTTCCTCCTGTTACCAAACGTGAGAACAGAAAGGTTTGAAAAGATTAACCTAAAACAAATGTAGTCAAAAACATTCTCTAGCATAACCATTACTAGAGCTGTAGTTAATAAAGTCAAGGGTTTTTATTGCCTTGCTGCTGGCCATAAAAGATGTTCTAGTAAAGAAAAAAAAGACCTACAGAGCCTAAATTATCTCTGACCTACTACTTACATGTATTCTACAACATGGTCGATCAAGGCCACAATGGGAGGGCCTTCAGCTGGGGCATGCTCATAGTTTGCACCACACATCCCATCTTCTCCAATAATAAACTGAAAGAAACATCAGAAACTATTAGAGAACAAAAGGCAAAACAAGAATGTGCACTAGATCCAGCCTGAGGAGTGTGTTTTGAAGGTTAAAGCAAGTCAAGTCCTTCAGGAGAAGTCCAACTCAGGTGGCAAGTTTTTTTAAGAACTAGGGCTGGGCAAGATAAGGCGTTATTTTCGCGTTAACACATTACTTAATGCTGAGAATTATTTTATTGCACATTAATGCAGTTTTGTTTATTACTATTATTACCATTTTGAAAGTCCGTTGCTTACTGGCTCTGAATACACATACAGACAAACCGTGGGCCACAGGAGGGGTGGGATATTGATCAGTACTGGCTTGGAATGGGGGTTATCACACGTCTCAACCAATGAGGGCGTTTGGGGTGGGCCTAAGGACTACAGTGACAGCATTACAACGTGCACCAACTGTTGCTCTCACTGGAGGCTACTGGACATCGCAGGGTAACCATAATTACCTCGGAGTTAAAGTGCATTATATTGATGAACTGTGGGAGCTGCATTCACATGCTCTAACTGTAATAAAAACAGAAGAGAGACATTTTGCTGAAACAGAGCATTTCATTCATGTTGCACAGCAGTGGAACGTTTCAAATAAAGTCAGCACACTTAGCACAGATAGTGCAAGAAATATGATGGCTGCTGCAAGACATCTGCCTTTTGAACACATCCTCTGTCTCCATTGTTCTGTCACGTTTCTCTGCAGAACAGTTTGACAATGTCCTGGTCAAATGCAGAAAGGTTGTGGACCGCTTTAAACATAGTGCTGCAGAATTAGAACAACAACAAATTGGACACCTTATGTGTTTAAAGTGTTTGCAAACCAAATGTTATTGCACTTTTTTCATATAGCAGTATTTTTAAAATAAAAGTGCACAATACACTACTTTTGAATTCATTATTGAATGCTGTTCATATCAATGCAGCTAATTGTGATTAATCCCCAAAAAATCATGCAGTTAACGCAATTAGGGATTTTAGTTGTTGCCCAGCACTAGTACGTTTATCATAATGACTAAATATATGCTCTATTTGTGAATTACCTCTTTATTGTGAAGGAGGACTAAAGGCTGTGATGTTGGGATCTATAACTCCTCAATGGTCTCCCAAGGCAAATTAGTTGCAGGCATAGGGCCAAACAAAGTGCTTTTGTAAGTTACTCAGAGTAACCAGGTATTTAGAGATTGCACTTACTTACTCCCTGTACACACACTATAGTAACCCAGTTACTGTAAAGCCCCATATACAGTACAGCAGCATTTCATTAAACAGATTTCTCTCCTATTCCCACAACTTATTTTGGATGTATGGCTCATAGATGTAAAATCTACCTTGACAAGGCAGTTTTCTGCTGTTTTTAACCCCCTACCCCAATTATAGTTTCCAGGTTTATCATTTACATGACAGTTAAGAAATCAGCTTAATGAAGAAAGGTGATGTAACCTGGTTACAGTGCATACAGAGCAAAGCAAGAAGAGGAAATCTGCAGGTCTGGGATGGGGAAGGTTTAGAGTATCAGGCCCTCTTGAACTCTGTAGACGAGGTCCTGGAGAGGACACCACCAAGAGCTTCAAGAGTTCTGCAACTATCTGAGCCAGTGTGGTGTTTTGTTACTGAAGCCTGTCATGGACTGTCTTTAACCAGCACCATGTTTGATCAAACACAGCCCCTGAGTTTTGTTCCAACTCTAAACAAAAAGTTGTTTAGAGTTCCTCACCAAAATATGGTTGCACTCTCTTAAATACAGTTTTGCTTCCTTCAGCACTGGTCCTCTGTAAAGCTACTAATGTCTTCCCATCCTCTGTTCCATAAATAACATTACCCTTATCTTCCCTTATCTGCCTCTCACTTTTCTTCATAACATACAGCTCCTGTGATTTACAGCTAAATCACTGATGTATCAGTGGACCTGAAGCAAGTAGTAAAATGTAAAAATAAGTTAAAATTGTAAGAATCACATCTGATGTTTTCACGTTATATTTGTTAAAAGTAAGTGTTGGGAAAGACAGACAAGCCTTATGCTCTCAACAGAACTAACATCTGTGGGAAACATTACATGAGCTATAACAACTGCTCTTTTACTAAAGAAAATGTGTGTGCGTGTGTTTGTACAATGCTTCTGTGGATCACCTGCAGGGTCTTGTCAAACCAGCGATTGCCACTGTTCCACTGGGCGCCTCCTCCGTGCAACATCTGGATGGCAGCACAGCTGCGGTGCGTCTCTTCAGACACTTGAGGCATTGCTCCATCCAGACACACAGTGAAGATGCTTCTCTGGATAGCTGTCACAGATTCTTTGTTGGTCTTATCTGGACACATTAAGTACACACACACACTAAGCAAGCTTACTGTTATTATGTAATCAGAGTGTAACAGTTTTTGGGATGCACAAGTTATTATAATTCATTTCAATTTTATTTTGAAATGACACTTGTCATTTAAATTCTACAAATGCAGTTATACCGAGTTCACACCTTCCTTTCATTAAAACTTTGGCTTTTGCTGGAGTTTAAAACACCACTTTCTCTTCATAGAAACCACTGTACAGTATTTATAAATTTCAACTATTTTAACAAAGGCTGAAACAAATTTGAATCTTGTGAAAAGCCTGCCTGTTTTTCCTGCTTCCAGCACTTCAACTTCGAGGACTGAACGTTCACTTGCTGCCTAAAATACTCCAAATACTGATAGGTTCTATTGTAATAAGATAATAAATGTTATTCACTTCACCTGTCTGTGGTCGTAATGTTATGGTTGATGGGTGCATATGCACATTCATGGAAGTTTTTTAATGTATTTAATCATGGATATGTTCTAGTTACTTCTTCCTATGGATTGTAGGAAGAATAGTGGTTACTTTGCAACAGCTAATGGGAGCCAAACAATAGCAGATCTGCCACCTCAAAGTCATTCTTCCTAGCACTCTGTACACGCTGCTGTTCAGTAGTTTGATAAGGCTCCAGCATCCTTTAGCTCAATGCCAGTTGTCTTAGCTCACCCTTGATGAGGTTGATGTAGGCCTTGCCCCAGGAATCGCGACGCAGGGTGGTGAGGATGCCAACAGGCTCTGTGGTGGTCTGTAGTGAAGCGTTGCAGATCCTGTCCAGCTGAACACAAAGCTGATCAACTGTCAGTGGAGTCCCATCGCTGTTGTACACATCCAGCACAAAGAACTGATTCCAATTGGAGAAAAGACAAAAAAAGGCTCAATTAAACTTTATAATCAACAACTCTCAGTTTATCAGAGGAAAGAACAGCTGTAGCTATTTAAAGCTGAACCAACAAGTCAAGAAAGAACAGCTATTTAAAGCTGAACCAACAAGTCAGACAAAACTAAATACTACAGTATTATTTATGGCCAACGATAGGTTTCTCAGAGAGAAACACCGAGTTCAGAAGCTCAGTATTTGTTGAATAATGACCCAAGAGTGTCTACAGAAACAAGTATCAAAAAACATGTTTATATTCCTCAAAGTGAGGCACTGCACAAAGTACATCAGTTTGGTTGTTTTGGTCCTAACACCATGCTTGTGCATTAAGGACATTTTCAGAATTATACATCAGACGTGCTTAAAATACCACTGAGCTGTTAAAAATCCAGCTTGTGCAGATTTAGTGTTTTCAGTATCAAACAGCTACAGCAGGAAATGACCTTAAGGTTATGTCAGGAAAACTTTTTAAAGTGGTCTCCTGGACTCCAAGACCTTAAGAAACCCAAAACAGACCTAATAAATTGTGAAAATAATCTTCAAAAACCTGAGGCCTGTATCATAAAGTGAGATTAGTGGGTTATCCAGCTGTCTCTGCACTTAACTCAGGTTTTTCTGATATCATGAAAGTATCACTTTTAATCAGATTGGATCACGACTACGACTTAACATGCTCCATAACAAGTTAGTAAACGATGCATCCACTCTGGGGTGTGATGGGTCTTGTGTTTTACCTCTGCTTCTTATTTTAATGTCTTTGTTCATCATCTGTGATGTAAAAACAGATGTTCACACACTTAGTGAAAGTAAAAGCGTGCATCCTGCTCATAGCTCAGTTATGATGTCCTAGATTACTGTTCCTGTTGAGCTGCTCTGGAACTGAATTCACTGAAAGTCAGCCTTGCAGTGGTTCTTCCATCACAGTTAGTTGTAAAATTTACATCCTGCCAAATCAACTGGGGTCAAATCAACTTGTCCACTGAGTCTTTTACTTTTAAAATAAGCACATTTTAATAGAACAGTGTAATATCTTTGCTAATCACAATAGCAGAAACAATTATATTTATTGGAGCCGTCCCTGGTAGGCTAGTGGTTAAGGCGCAGCCGGGTTCAAATCAGGGTTGCGTCAGGAAGGGCATCCGGTGTAAAACACGTGCCAAAGGTCAACATGCGAGTCGTCAGTGTGACGACCCCTAAACGGGAAAAGCCAAAAGTGACTTTCTATGTGTCCACTATGGGATTACACTAACAGCCTAATGAATGGTCCCAGTCCTCACTACACTACTCAGACTAGACTAATGAACATGTAGAGAATACCAACCATAGCCTGAACAACTCAGAGTACACTGTGCTTGTTGAAAACCAGTTCCATAATTCCTGGATCACAAATGTCAGACACAGTGAAGCCAGGTAACCCAAAGAGAGCCAGACCAAGTTGACCTTGCTGTGTGATACAGGCCCCTGGTCTCCAACTCAGCTCAGACACAGACATGTGATTTGGACCAGTGCTCCTCACCTGAAAGTTGTGTACTACAATGATGTGCTTTGGGGGCTGCGAGCTCTTGGCGTGGTTCACCACTGAGTCTCTCTTCAGGCCAGGGATACGGCAGGATGACAGCACCTCGTAATACTGGTTCATACATAGGGGCTTTCCTCCCAGGTACTCCACTGGAAGTGACTCACTGCGAAGTATAACACATACTAATCTGGATGCACAATACTTGATGCCCAGACAGTATTCCTGAATAAAAATCTATTAGTTAAAGAGAATTCTATAAGCATCATAGGCATAAAAATTGTGTTAAAAGGGCTTTATAGATGTTTTTCATTATGTTACATACAACTCACGACTCTTCAGAGAAACATATTTAATATTTCTGACCTAAGCAAATTTAAGAAGCATGACAATCGTTTCAACCAGCAGAAGAAAGCTTATGACAATTCAAACTGAAATGCATATTATTCAGCTGGGTCCTTAAGTATTGACTGTAGAGTAGATGAACATAAATACTCTCAGAAAGACACAACTGATACTTTTTTATGGTATGATGCATTTTTATATCACTACATTTCAAAATATATTACTTTACTCCTAGAATACAGACACTACAAAAAGTTGTGTGATGATTAAGCTCACATGCCTGGTAGAAGGATATCATTTTGAGCTCAGTACTCACTTGTCAATCATTGTCTTAAAGTCCAAAACACCAGCTATCAGTTTGGCAGCAAACCTAAAGACAGAGCATGAAATGTTAACTTGTATAAGTGATCATAGCACATAATGCATATGTGGTGGTAACTATGGCAAAAAGTGATGATGAGACATCCTCTGGAGCTGTTAAAACTTATCAGAAGTTTGGCCATTCCTGGGTAAATATGTTCCTGATTCTTGGGGCAAAAATAAGTAAATAAAAATAAAAACCTTGCAGCTAGCATTCTTCAGATATTCCAGGCTGTTTTACACACACACACACACACACACACACACACACACACACACACAGCATGTACGAGCAAGATGTACCCACAGATTTGCAATGATGTTCAAGTCAGGAGACAGTGAGAGCTGTTCAGAAGCTTCAGCTGGTGTTTCTTGAAGTAGTTCGTAGTGGATCTGGACATCTGCTTTGAATCACTGTCCTGCTGTAGAAGCCTTTCTGGACTGACTGCAGGACATTTACATCTAGAATTTGGTGATATTTAGCGGACTCCTTTCTTTCATCTGTGGCTCCTGTGCCACTGGCTGCCACATTCCCAAAACAGAATATTTTCACCCTTATGCTTAACAGTTGACAAAGGGGAGGCAGGGTTAATAAGTACAGATTTTTGCACATGCCACAATTACTGTACTATAGTGACATTAAAGTGCATTAATTACCATTTGAAGAAAGGCTGCCAGTCTATTTGCTGAAGGGGTAGGTTTTAATATTTTTTCCCCACTTTTTTAAGTTTGAAGATCAACCCAGGGGTACCCAAACCTTTGTATACAACTTCCAGTGAAATGTGTACATCCAAATATGAGCAAGACACTATCTGATATAGTGTGTTCAAATAGCTTCAGTCTGTCAATAAACACCAACTTTGTCTTCTAAAAAAGGTTAATCGAAGTTGTCAATGGGTAAAATATGTTTTAAAGCTGAAACTCATGACATCTTTTGGTTGTCTTAATTGCTCTGTGCCTGATCACCTTATTTGTCCCTGCTTATCCCTGAAGTTCATGCGAGGCAAGACCAACCCAGGATTTGAATGGACCACCACAGGCGACCGGTAGTCAAGATAAGCAACCTGCACCCACCACTCTGACAACTGTAAAAACACAGAGACATATTTATGGGCAGAAAATTGAAGTTCATTAAAAGGAAATTAAAAGTAGTAGTGTCTGCTTCATTTGAGTAGGAAATAAAAGCAAACTGGTGTGTCAGGAAAGCACTGTCTTACAGTCCAGACTAAATATTTGTACAGTTACACATTTTTTGTTCTTCAGAATCTGTGCTTCAGCTGATGAGAGAGGAAACCCATGCAGGCACAGGAAGAGCATGCACGATCCACAGCCAGAACCTTCATGCTAACCGTTGTTCCACCATGCCGCCCCTGATCGCACATGGTTTTCCATAAAATACTGAATATGGTTTGACTTCATGTGTATCTGTCCATTTCCTTTGGCACCCCTAAACCTCTGGCACTGTGTGTTAAGAGCTAGATCTCCCACACAGTTCCTTCTATACTGATGTAAACATCCTCAAAGCTGAGATTTCCATTGCCATTTCCATTATTTCCCATTAAATGTTCTCAAGCACAGAGACTGAATAACAAAAAATGTGTACATATTGTCAGGACTACATACTGTATTCCTACATCACAATACTTTTTTTTTTATCCAAAGTGCTCACCCAGTTCTCAGTATTGCTCGCTCTCTTTTCCAGGCCTCTCTGCAGTCTCTCTCCAATGCCTCCTGGTTTCTGAAATTCCTCCACCAGCTCTTTAGTGTGCTGCAGCTCATCCACCTCCACAATGGGCTCCAGAGCAGTAATGTACCGATCACAGGTCTGCTGCAGTGGTGGTACAGGCAGGTGGGGCAGGCTATTCTGGTGAGTGAGGTATCTGCCAGTGACCCGAGTAGGTGATACAGGTTTTACCAGGTGACAGGGTTTCACTAAGCCAGAGGGTTTTGCCAACCCCAGCTTTACCTGAGAGACAAAGGGGTTTAAATTAATAAAGAAACACGTCACCCAGTGCAGCGGTGTGTTTACCTGATGTGTTTTTAATTGCTCTTGAACAACACAGAGGTCTACGGCACAGACGAACAAGCTAATCCAGGACTGACACCGCTGACAAACATTAACTAGAGGGAATTCATTGTTGGTTTTACTCTCTGTATGGGGAGTATTAAAAATACTGTTAATATAGAAAATGACTGACCTTATTGTTTGCTAGACTTTTGTTTTAAAAATTCTATACAAAACATTTTTGTTTTTAAATGTGCTAAATAAACAAACTTTTTGTACGCTTCTTGTACATTTCACAAAACAACAAAACTAAAAATACAATATTTAAAAAAACAACAAAAGAGAAAATATGGTATTTTACATTTTAGAAAATGTAGGCAAACTTTTTCTTTTTGGCCTGTGTTTGGTGAAATGTTGTTGTGTTTTCATTAATGTGTTTAAAGAGTCTCAGTAAGATGTTGGGCTACGACCTGCCACCAGAACATCTTGAATCCTCATTGGCATTGATTCTCCAAGTCTCCAAACTCTACTGGAGGAATGGACCCCATTCTTCCAACAGATGTTCCCTCGTGTGATGTTTGGATGATGGTGGTGGAGACGCTAACATAGTGCACCAAAATCTCCTAAAGGTGTTCAACTGGGTTGAGATCTGGTGACTTTGAAGGCCACATCATATGAGTCACATCTTCATCATACTCATCAGACCACTCAGTGACCACTCCTGCCCTGTGGATAGGGGCACTGTCATCCTGGAAGAGACCACTCCCATCCAGATAGCAGTGTTTCATTGTAGGATAAAGGTGATCACTCAGAACAACTGTGAATGGATTTCCAGTGACCTTTCCCTCGAAGGGGACAAGTGGACCCAATATGACATCATCTCCATTTGTCACGTTTCTCCACTCATTTATTCAGGTTTTTCCTTAAATTTGTCTCTCGTCTATATGTCCCTTTTAAAAGCTCCGGTAGAGGGCAGTCTGTGCTCACTTTCCTCTTGAAAACAGTGAGGAAACATAACCAGGCCACTACCAAAAATTAGTTTGTTCCTATGTCACGTCGATTTATAATAAATTGTGACAGCTGTTACAGCCTTGGCGGGTTCCTGGATTGTCGTTTACGTTATGTCAAATGATATCCCTTCTTTAAACATTTTTATTCCAAGCAGATGTGTTTGCCGAATAGAAAATCCAATCTGATGACCAGTAACATTACCGTACTTTTACGATATGTTATCTTCTCTCAAGGCACAACACTTTCAGGGACAACGCTAGAGCAAATAAAGGTGAATAACATTGTCTATGTCAAGCTAGTCCTCGGTATCTTTTAGCCTTTCATAACCTTGGCTAGCCACAAATAACCTTTGACCCAGTTACTCTGGCTCTAAACTAACGTTGCTTCAGTCCATTAAAGTTACGAGCTAGCTAACTTTGCTAACTGCTAGTTAGCAAACATTGCTAATCAAAATCACCACTAGGGCCGTCTCATGTCGGTGACAGTAGTTATCAAGTCAGTGTGTAATTAACTGTTACTGTCAGCTAAAGCTGGCTTTTGGACAGAGTATATTCGTATAGTCAGCTGACGACCCGTTACTCACCATAGCTCTGCTGCAAATGCCCCACATTCTGCAATCAGAAAAACTCCCCCAAATCAGGTCCGAAGCTCAGTCCAATATAAACGTTTGGCTTTTAGCTAGATGTACTAGCTGTCTCACTACAGACAGTCTAGAAGCAGACAACTTCACACCGGCTATACAATGCAATGGCTGTATAAGGCTAGTAAGCTGTTTACACCGGTGTCCGGATGTCATGGGGATAGAGTGGGTGCGACCAGAGAGTGATGTGTACATGCACGGTCTACACTTCAATAAATGGATACTGAGCTAAACAGCGTCATGCATAATATATTGCACATATTTATCATAATACATTACAGTGACAGAGAGACTAAACAGGATTACACAAGGCGTACTTTTATGTGATACTTTAAGTGCATTTTGGTAATAACGCTTTTGTGCGTAAGTAAGGAAGTGAATCTCGAATGCCTGACTTTTATTTATTTATTCATGTATTGTGTCACTAGGAAAGAAAGTGGTAGAAAAGGAAAAGGTTTATTTTATTAAGCTACAAACTAAAGAAGTGATGTAGTTTATTTTGCGAACAACAGGCGGCAGTAGTGAACCACCGCAGCTTTAAATCTGCCTGAAACCCATGAAGAGGACTGACAGCCTTCGCCATGGCGGAAACAGATCAACCGTCAGGTAAAGCGCGGCTGAAGGCTTCAGCTCAGTATTCATAAGTTCTGTATCATTTTTGCTGTTATGCTGAAACATAGTATCTTTTGCAAGTAGCTTACACCACAGTACTGCATGGGTCATAGAGCAAATTATCTTTATTTGATAGATAAGCCCGGAAGGCTTCTTTTTCCAGGCAAAGCTATCATACGATATGTTTTACTGTCCGGGAGGATTAGCTAGCACATAACTTAGAGTGAATTTACAGGAGCCAGTTTCCAGTGGTGCACCACTGCATTTCAGTCATTTATTAAGAACATAACAGAACAGACTCTATATAAATGTCTTGGGGGGGGTTCAATTAATCAATTCTTACACTTTACAAACGCAAATTAGCCTTACACAAACACTGACATGATTAACGAATTTAAGCAGAAGCAGATTCTTCTCAAATTAGTTAAATTGAAAACGCCTGACAGGTGTTTTAGCAGGTGCATATAAATAGGTCTTTCAGTGTGACGTCTGTCTGATGGTGCCTGACGAAGATCTTGTATAGATGGAAACGTTACTGCTGTTGAATTCAATTATTGGGAGCTTAATACAGTGTGTGAATTTTGTTTGGTTTTTCCCTTCAAGCTGTTGGTTCAGCACCTGTACATTTTTATGTGCATGTTCTCTGTTCTTTAACATATTTAAATAGTCATATTTATCAACATAATTCTTTGTGTTCTAATTAAATGGCTACTCCAGCAATTTAATTGTCTGATAAAAATGTAAAGAGACATAACCTCATAAATAATACACCCCATGTTTCCCCATACTACTACTACTCACTCTTCTTTCTGTTAGACCTTCCCTGCCTTGTACTTATTTGGAAAGCCTACATTTAGCTACCACAAAATTATGAGTTGTTTTTTGTTTTGTTTTGTTTTTTTATAAAAATCCATATTTTAGGATCCACCCCTGAGGATGAAGCACCTGAAGTCACAGCCAGTGTCACCTTCATGGTGCCCAAGAAAGAAATCAGCATGGTGCCTGACATGGGCAAGTGGAAACGCTCTCAGGTAGGTTCCTGCTTGTGGTTGTATGGCCATATTTCATCATCCTGAAGATTTTTGCCTGACTTGCCATGTTCTGTACAAAAAGCACCTAACTACATAAAGAAGAGGGTCAGAAATGGCATGTAAGCCTCACTCACTTAATCTACTGGTGTCTTATGCACCTCTCTTTTTTTGCAGGCATATGCTGACTACATGGGCTTCATTCTGACACTGAATGAAGGTGTGAAGGGAAAGAAGCTTACATGTGAATATAAAGTGTCAGAGGTATGTCATCCTTAACATAAGACTGTTTACTCAGGGGCATAATGTAAAAGGCTGTCAACTTGTAGTGACCTGGAAAGTTGGTTAGAAAGCTTCTCATTTGTGTTCTCTGTTGCACACTAATGCCTCTTAGACCCATGCCCTTGTTTTTAGGATTCACTTTCCAGAAGTAGTACCATGGTTAAGATGTGAAACTAGCATTTTCTAGCTACCAGAGCTTTCAAATACACTAAGTTTTCATGTCTTGCCACTGCTCAGTCACTGGATAACATTAGTGAGCCTTAGGTTACTATAATGGTCTGTCAGAGTTAAAAGTGAGCCAGCTCTGTAGTACTGGAAAAATTGAGTTAAGCTGGCCACACCATTTATTAATATTTTATTTTAGCCTGTTGTATTTCGCATAAATGTGGCTACTGCAACTCACACAAAACAACAAAAGCTATTGTTCAAGTGGTAGATAAAGAACCTCAACAAAAGCTCTGCAAGCCCCCTTCAGGTTTCCAAATACACAAGATTTTTACATAAATAATTTCAAACACATCTCTTCTTTCATGTAGAGTCAGACCCTAAGTAAATACAAGAAGTACCTGCCATGAACGGCCATGATGGTTAAATGGACAGGAATCTACATCCCACGGCTACTTGCTGCTTCACCTAACCGCCCTGCCATACTCATCCACACACACTGGTTTGTTTACATGTGTGAGGTCGGCTTTCACTGAACTTATAGTGACTTCAAAGAAAACGGTTCTATGTTGAATAACAACAAAACATGACAAATTTAGCCAAGTGTTAATATTATTCAAGCCACTAATTAAACATTTATATTAAAGGGCTACTCCAGCTATTGATAATGTGCCTTCATGGAGTTGGTCAATGAGAGAGAGATTTAAGCAAGACTGGTCAAAGTGGAAGCTATAGTGGCTGAGACATGCTGAATTTCTTTACCCTTGTCAAGCTCTAAAGGTACTGGATCCTACATTTCCTATAATGCAAAGACCTTCCTGCCTGGTAATCACCCTCAACTTTTCGGGTCCAGTTTGTAACAGGCTTTCTGTGATAATGGCAATAAAGAGAGTGCAAAATTTTAAGTTCACTGCCACAGAATTGCAGGACACTTGCTTCTGTGTCTGAACTGTAGTAGGATTTCTAAGGAGACAATTTCCTGTTACCTCCGAGCACTTATTTTTATTCCTCTGTGCCAGAAATAGCTGTGGCTGGAGGCATATATTAGGGTTGTCCATCCACCTGTCTGTCCAATTTTATTTAACCTCATACAGTGCCTTGCGAAAGTATTCGGCCCCCTTGAACTTTGCGACCTTTTGCCACATTTCAAGCTTCAAACATAAAGATATAAAACTGTAATTTTTTGTGAAGAATCAACAACAAGTGGGACACAATCATGAAGTGGAACGAAATTTATTGGATATGTCAAACTTTTTTAACAAATAAAAAACTGAAAAATTGGGCGTGCAAAATTATTCAGCCCCTTTACTTTCAGTGCAGCAAACTCTCTCCAGAAGTTCAGTGAGGATCTCTGAATGATCCAATGTTGACCTAAATGACTAATGATGAATGCCTTAAGGGAGCTTTCTTCAAATTTTGCCACAAATGTCCACTTGGACTCAAGAATGAACTGATTAGATTTTGGTGGTCAAAGGTCAAGGTTGGTGACCTCACATCTGTCCCATTCCTGTGAATAGGACTAGTTTGCAGAGGGCATACAATCATGAAGCGCTAATTCTATGTCTGCATCGCTGATTACACAGTGCATTTGCTGTCTTTAACCTGTATTTGTGTTTATGCTATCAGATGGCATCACTGTGTAAAATAGTGTTTTGATCTACGTCTCAGTACAGCAGCACAGGAGATGCGTTCTCCTTTAAACAGCATTTATGTTTCATAAAACAATCACTTTTTCTACAGTACTTGGTCTTTGTCTGAGAACAAACTCTTCTGCTATATTGAACAAAAAATAAGTGATCACAGAGTCTGTCTGATTATACCAGCGATGTCTGTACCAGGTGCATTGATTTATTGGCTCTTTCTATTTATGGTCATTAAAACTATCATGAGGATGTTTATTAGCATAAGAGTCAGTTACAGTTTTGTTACGGTTGTCATATATGATAGACAGTGGAGAAGTTACTAGACCTTCTGGGGACTCTGGACCAATGGATAAATGAGACCCCTCCTGTTAACCAGCCATCACGCTTTGGTAATAAGGCCTACAGAACCTGGTATGCTAAACTAGACCAGGTTAGTACACACACACTTTCTCATACACATTCATGCATATGGCCACATGCTCAAGTGAAGCCTTGCAGCTTACAGGTGGTGTGTGTCTGTGTAGGAAGCGGAGTCCTTGGTGTCAGCAGTGCTCCCTGCTGACAAATGCGCTGCAGCTCCAGAGATAGCGGTCTATCTGAAAGAGTCTGTGGGGAACCCCACCAGGATAGACTATGGAACAGGTAACATTGCTTTGTATTCATGTTTGTTTCAGTTCAGTACAGGAGTTCTATACAAAACACCTTAGCAGAACTTATGAGACAAAAAATTTGGCAGTTCATGAGATAGGAAGGGGAAACAAAAGTTTCTTGCTTGGCTCAAGTTCTGAGATTTTGTGCCTCTACTAGGGGAAGGAGTTCGATAGCATTTTCTCAAATGTGAATCTGCTTATTGAATCTAAATCCTGTTGAGTCTCTTATGAAAACTACTTAGGTAGCTAATTTGGTGGGGTATTAAGATATCAGTTAAATCTGGTATGTTCAAAAAAGTTTAATAAACTGTTCATTTAGTAACAAAACCAGTTTTTTTGTGTAATAACTGATGTAACTTGGTCATTTTAATTGTGATTTAGGGGTAATGACCAGACAGCTGGATCCTACCCCTGATAGAATCCACATTAATTAACTATCGAACCTAAATCCTGGTCATTCTGCTGTGCTGAAAGCCTTGTAGGATTTTAACCACATATTAGATAACAGCTCTGTGCCATTATTAACCCTGCCCTGAGCTAAAGTGAAAGTAGCAGTTTTTTAATCATTCTGTGAATATCAGTTAAAGAGCCCATGGCATGCTTTTCAGTTTTTTGACTTATCTACAATGTTACAACGATGACTTATCTTTAAAGTGACCGAAAGCTCAAAAAGGTGTACCTATGTTGTACTTCTGTGCAGAAGCAACTCAGTTTATGCAAACTTGCTGGTGAGGCTTTTTTCCCCCAACTTTGTAAAGTCTTGCACAATAGTTTAAGGAATTCCTTGAATGATCATAATCTTCAGGCAGTGAGCAATTCATGTGAGCTTGCCTGACATCCACTGGTGCCATATTAAAAGCGGGATTTTTCAACTACATGTGTGTTTTGTGGATGCATTTTTACCTCCTGCTGCTGCACTGTGACCAGAGGATGTGGTGAAAATTGAAAGGTCTGAGCTTACTGCATATCCGGGAATGTTCCTGACCGGGTGTTAATGTGGCGTGAATGGAGTGGCTGGAAATCTACGATCAGCCGGCCGGTGAATGATCAACTCATCGATGCTGGATTCCCCTGTAGCACAGTAGCTGTTTGTTTTGACTGTTTGAGGCCAGTGTGTCTGCCACAAGTGATGTGTTGCCAAAGAATTTGTGATTGCAACAATTTTCCTAGAGAAGTGGTGCATTATCTGACAGAAATGCAGGGGTGCCAGTATTTTTGGCCATGACTCCATATGTTAGACAAGTGCAATGCCACACTGCAATTGCTTTATTTTTGTGCAAAGTAGCTTGACCCAGATCATTACAAAATCAGCAGCCATTTATTCCTATAACAAGACTCGCAGCTTAATTATTGTTTTTAGTTGATGTGTTAACAGAAAGCAAGGTTGTAATGCTGTTTAAAAAAAAAATTAAAAATCATTCAGTTCGAATCAACATTTTTATCTACACGCAGGTTATGTTGATGTTTTTGTGTGTTTGTTTTTCAGGTCATGAAGCTGCTTTTGCTGCATTCCTCTGCTGTCTCTGTAAGGTTGGAGCTCTCAGAGTAGATGATCAGCTGGCTATTGCTTTTAAAGTTTTTGACAGGTGAGCTGTTGCCGCTGTGGGTTTCAACATGTTAAGTGGAACCAAATAATGTCATTGATCTCTTTTTGGTTGCAATATTGGTTGATTGCTCCAAACTGAAATATCCCAACAACTGGTGGATGGATTGCCATGCAATTTTGTGCAGACATTGTTGGTCTCAGAATATGAATCCTAATAATTTTGGTGATTCTCTGACTTTTCATACAAAGTCATTATCAGATGAAAATCCCAGTTTGTCCAGTACTTTTTTGGTTTATCTGTTTTAAGGGTTTGTATTTTCTTTACAGTCAGCATTACAGGCTCACAGAGCCACTAGTGTAGTTATAGATACTTGGGCTGTGTTGGAAATTATTTCTCTTCATTATAAGTAATTTATTTCCCCTCTGCTATGTGTCTTGAGTTTGAAGTGTGAAATTTATTAAATATACAGTGTTGTCAAAAAATTTCAACAATGGAACTGAGGAATGTAGTGTCTGTGGCATGTATGACTTTCTGCACTGCATCTCACACAATGCAGTGTTGCATTATTATATTTCCACAGTACGATACTGCATCTATCATTGGTGACACAAAATTGTCATAAGCATCTGAAAATCATTTTGCTGCTCACTATAGAGCAAGCTACTGAGTGTCTGTATATAGGGAATAGTGCCTGAGTAAACACAGGAGCCATTTTGAACACGGGTAATGTCTTGTTCACACAGTATATGCAGTAGGATCTAATGGAGCATTGTTACAAACATTTATATTTTTTACCCTGGGTCAGCTGTGGCCATTGTGACCATGGATCATGCTTCGTTTCTAAGTGTGTTGTTTGGGGCACATTATTTCCTAAAAAATGACTATTGCTTGTCTTTGAAGCCATCTGAAAGTAAACGCAGAAAATAGCCCCCTCCTTTCCCTAATTAGTTTTTTTTTTCTTCAATGTATACCAGACTGCAAAGAGTTGAATACACCCTCATACACACAAACCAAATGTAAAACCCCCGACCATATGCCTCCTTTGTAAATATGTCTTGTCTTCTCTGTTATGTCCTCTGTCCTGTAAATGTGCTAGTTTGTGTTGCATAAAAAAAGAGAAACACAGTATGAAATGTTTTTATTTTTTCCCCAAACGCCCCTGGGTGAGCTATTGTAGCGAGCTGAACTGATATTATGATAGTAATGTTGCGTATTGGGTTGTTTTGGGCAGAATTGCTTTACGCCGTTTTGCATGAATGTATGGCAGGACCTGATTTGTCAGGTATTTAATTTGACATTAACTAAAAACTGACATTCACATTTGATTAAGTTGAAACTTTTTCTCAGTTGCATTATATTGTACTATATAATGATAAACTGCACATAACATTATTGCAGGTTGTCACTTTATCCACACCACCTCCAGCACAATACCTGTAATCTGACCCTCTTGTCACATCCTCCTCTGTGTGTGTGTGTTTTCAGGTATCTCTTATTAATGAGGAAGCTACAGAGGACCTACAGAATGGAACCAGCTGGAAGCCAAGGGGTGTGGGGACTGGATGATTTCCAGTTTCTGCCCTTCATATGGGGCAGCGCCCAGTTTATAGGTAAGAGCCTCACTACATCAGGTCAATAAAAATAGAAAAACCCTGTCAGAGCTGTCTGTGTATCCCTCAGACAGCGCAGAGTAATGGATGCTGGAACATGTAGGCATATGATGTTGGTGTTACTTTCAGAATGGGGAACAAAAGTGTAATTTAACTTCAGAACTTGACAGAGTGCAACTGATTGCCAGAGTCCCCGTTTTAATTGTAACATCCTAAGTTCACTTTCGTAACAAGTTGTAACAAGTGGCACAGTAGCTGGTGGGAATGGATCACACACTTTAATAACTATCACTTGCTTTACCCAGCTGTAGTTTAACATTAAATCTGTGAGTGCAAAAAACAAAAAGTCATCTTCTTTGTTGCCCAGTGAATAGGCCCTGCTGCTTGATACTGTCTGTACATTTATGCTTGGCCAAAGGTGGTTTTGTCAACTAAGAACCACCAACTTATCATTTTGATGGAATAGAAGAATGGACCTTGAGACCTGCAGCAGTAAAACTGATTTGGCAGAGTTTGGATCATACTCAATTGGGTCTCAGTTACTCAAAACCAAGTGAATTGGTGAATGCCTCTTGTTTACACTACAAATACAGAGTTGTAGTTTTTGTAAATAATTGCAATTTCAAAGGCAGTCAGTTTTTATTTAAATAAAAGAAAAATCACAATTTGATATTTTCTAAAAATCATTCAATGGCTTCTTCTCTTCAAATGTCCCAGTAAGTCATGACAGTGAGCCTGTAAGCACAATACAAGAACCCTGAAAGTGAAGCAGCTAAATGCAATTCAGCCATCATACTTTACTATGTACACTTGTGCTTTTTTTTAAATCACATGTCAAAATGTGAAAGTGTGAAAAACGTCTATAAAATGTGTCTGAGGGTTTTTGATATGTAGAAACATACTAATAATAATGAGACAAAATTAAGGCATATAATTTATCACAAGATGGTGTCAACTTCAGAAACAGGAAAAAGAAAACCAATGTCATACATTTAAGTGTGATTTGGGGCATTCTACAACGGTAACAAATTTGGGTACATGGAATAATCAAAACCAGATTTGTAATGGCTATACAGTATATTCAGTTTGCTCTCTCTTTCTGTGAAAGCAGCAGCAATGAATAAGAACTAAAACGACAACAAAATGTCCCTGTTGTAGTTCTGTTCATCCCATGCAGTGGTTAATGTTCACATTTAAGACCATGTTACACTGATAAATGTTTAGTCTGTGCATCTCTGCAGTGCTAGGAGCTGAGTTTGAACTGTAGGTCTGACCTCATTTAATGGGAGGTGAATGGTGACACCTAGTGGTCAACATGTGCACTTACACCTGAATCTTCTCCAGATCACCCCACAATTGAGCCTCGCCACCTCCTAGAGGAGAGAGTGGTGAACGAACATCACCCAGACTACATGTTTCTGGACTGCATCAAGTTCATAAATGAGGTGAGAAAATGAAACGCCTAACAAAAAACAAAATACCTGGCTTTGTTTTCCTTAGGCAAATGAGAGTTGATACATTATTTTTTATGAGGCACTTGTGGTTTCTGTCTGTATTGTCATACCTGATTGTTACTATTTGTTATAGTAGCCAAAGGCACAGCAAGCAGTCAAAATACCAGGACCACAGTTTAATGCATTTCAGTACAAAAGTAATGCAGTACATCCTTGAACCACAGGATAAGCATCTGTTTTTGGTAGCATGGTACCACACTCTACAATACCTTCAAACAACTCTAATTAGTATTTGTATATTTATTGGAAGGTACCAATTCACTTTATCTTTCCTCACTCCACTTTCATCTAAGATGGTATCTTCCAGCTTCTGACTGGCTGAACACACCTGAGCCAGATAATCAGCAGCAGGTCAGGCAGGGATAGTTGGAAAACAAGCAGGACAGTGGCCCTCGAGGACTGAAATTGGCCACCCCTGAACTAGAGAGACAGACATTTCCCTCAGGAGTTGGTGAAGAGCAAAACAGAATTGTTAGAATGATTACTGGACTTGTATTCATTAGGTGGACTTGAACACAAATACAACTCCAAATGAATGCTGCTGTGTCAGCTGGATTTGTTATCATGCAGCTTTTTGCAATAGCATCTGTATGCAATAAGATGACAACATGCCACCGTTTGCTTTAAACCTTGTTGTACACCCCCCTAGTGGCCAAAGATTATTGCAGAAGAATTCAGACACCCTCTCTTTTGTCTGTTGTATATTGATATTTTTTGTTTTTGTGGGCAAGTTCACCCTAATTACAAAAATAGCTTCTCACTTAGGTTTATTGATATTTTTGGATTAAGATGTTTTGAGATCAGCCTCTGAGATTTCTTCCTCCGTCTCAGTCCAGTGGAGGATTTGAGTTTGTTTGTAGTGCTCACTGCCTTGAAAACCAAACCAACTGCAGCTAAGCAACTTTTGATCCCTTAGCTTTTGGACACTTAGCACTTTGTAGTAGTGTTCATATTTTTAATTTAAAATTGAATGTACTGAAGCATAAAGTCTGGAAAACAACTGTCCTAACCCAAAATAATTCACAAAACACACATTTGACAGTTTTTTTTTGTTTGTTTGTTTTTGTTTTTTTGAGACTACAATTTCAGTAGAAAGTAGTTCCACTAAAACCTCTTGTCAGATACTACAGTATGATTTTTGTAATATTTTGGTAAACCATTCCCTTTAAAACTTTAACTGTTTTGGATACTCACCTTAGTTTCAGATCATTGTCAGAGGAAAAAAAAAACAAAACAAAGGAAGCCAGAGGACCTTTTGAGGTAGACCCAAGAAACCTACATATCAGAAAGTGAAGTTTTTAGCTACAAGTTAAAAAAGTCTAAATTCACAGTAAAGGGGTTAGTTTTGTCAGGAAACATGGCATCATTCATCACTGGGTGACTTCCAAATGTGGTCTGCTGCCCCCTAATGAAGATTGCCCTCGCTGAAATATTTAAAGTTTGTATTTTTCTTGCTGTACCCTTATGTTTACTTTTTAAATTGGTCACTTGAGAGATTTAAGATTTTTATTTGCCAGTCTAGGCATATAGGAATTCTTGTGCAGGGCTCTCCTGGAGTCAGGTAAGGAGTTTAAAGCCAAAAGAACAAACGCCTAGTCTAAGTATAAGATCACCCACGAGTACAAAAAAACAAGAATAGCCAAGAATACAAAATGGCTGATAAAAGTGTGGATACAGGAATAAGATGGCAGGTAAAATATACCACCATATATTTAAAATACTGACATTACACACGGTAAAGCATGTATATATTACTTATTTAGATATTTTACATTTTGTAGTGATTTAGCTGTTATTAAACTGGCTGACCTAGCTGAATGTGGGTTTGTTAAGGAGGAGGAAGATGAGGAACAGGCAGATGGATTCTGTTGGTAGAGTGCCAGAGCAGGAACCGTGTGCTTTGTTTTTTGGAGGAAAGGGATGGGAGGAAAATGGAGGAGGGCGTTGGTGGAGCACCTACATCCCTTTCCTTCTTCCCACTCTCTCTCTCACACACACAACACAACACAACACAACACACCACACCACCTTCCTTCTTTTTCCTCTTCCTACTCCTGATGTACTTAAAACGATGCTGCAGGTGTGTCAAGAAGGGCCTCTCTGGTTCTCCTCATCCTTTCTGTTTTTTGACTTTTTTCATTTTGTTGACTTTATTCTTTCATTTATGGAGATGTGCTTTAGAGCTTAAGCAATTAGTCGGTAGCAAAAATGCCAAACATTCTCTGGTTCTAGCTTTTCACAGATGAGGATTTTGCTGCAGCAGGGATAGGGAGACTGGTCATTGCTTCATTCTGCTCTCCCTCAACAAAGTACAGAGATATAATCACCTTTATTTGGCCAAATATGTTACACACACACAAGGAATTTGTTTCCGGTACAGAACCAAGGCAGCCATCTGCGGCACCAACTCACACCGATGGCTCTAACCATCAGGGGCAACTTGAGGGTTCAGTGTCTTGCCCAGGGACACTTCAACATGTGGACTGCAGGCACCGTGATTCGAACCTCCAACCCTCCGGTTGGAAGGCAATTGCTCTACCCACTGAACCCCAGTCACCCACAAAGAATCAAAGAAAACATGCTTTGAAGCATGCAGTACCTCAGACATGGCTCAAGGTTCACCATCCAATAGGACAGTGGCCCTAAACATACAGCCAAGTCAATGCTTGAGTGGCTTAGGAACAATTCTGCCAATGTCCTTGGCCCAACCTGGACTTTAACCTAATTGAAAATCTCTGGATAGACCTGAGAATGGCTGTTCACCAATGGTCTCCATTCAACCTGACAGAACCTGAGGATCTCCAGAGAAAAATGTCATATCTCCAAATCCAGATGTGCAAAGTTTGTTGCATCATACCCAAGAAAGATTAAGGATGTAATTTCTGCTAAAGGTACCTCAACTCAAAGTACTGAGTAAAGGATCGGAATACTTTCAAATGTGATATCAGTTTTTCCCTTTTTAATAAATTTGCTACAATTTTTAGGTTTTCACAATGTCAATGACATATTTTGAGACTAGATAAGGGGGAAATTTTTAGCATAAACCTTATTCAGACCGGGTTTCCACAGTGTTAGACAAAAAAAAAAAAAAACAGCCCTCTTTAGTCATTTCTATGGGGGATTGCGTTCACTGCAGCTGACACCAGCACCGCAGTGGGATCCGGCAAAACGATGCAACCTCCCGTGGCAAAAAAAGTTGGATCTGGTCCACTTTAGCTGCTCCAGATGGTGACATCATCTGGCAAAGCTGCTAGATTGACCAGTCACATGCGGGGGACGGTAGATGCCCACAGAAAGAAAGATTGACCAGTCACATGTGGGGGACGGTAGATGCCCACAGAAAGAAGAATCTTTTGTTTACCTTGTTACCGTGAGCATTCACTGCTCTTCACTTTCAAATTTGGGTCACAGGTAATGCACCATAATGGCACGCAATGCATTTCTTGTTGTTTAGTGTACTAGATGTTGGTGTTCTTATTTCAGTGCAGATGCACTGGTGATAGAATTGGTGCTAACAAAGAGTAAGCTACGTTAGAAACATGGCTAACAAAAACGCAATGGAAATGTGAAAGAAGCCACGTCAATTTGTCGACGTGGCTTCCGACGTGGCTACCTCATAACTGTTCGTAATGAAAGATATCTCCCAGTCCTTTTAACCAGGAACTCAGAGAGACGAGGCGGACCACTTGCATATAAAAAATAGCCGTGCTGGTTTACTCAAAAGATCACAGGTAAAATTAACATTACACGTCCAGGTATCTTCACCTCCAATACTGCACGCAGGCAGACTGAGAATGAAAGACCCCGAACCCAACAGGCCTGTACATTATATCTGGTTTGGGCTAACCCCATTCTACACAGCGACGTCAAACCGTG
>NW_018127930.1:1692304-1710239 GCF_001952655.1 Monopterus albus
TAATACAACAAGTATCTAACCAATTTCTATCTGACTAAAAAATACCTAACTGTAAGCTATTGCTCTTTTGTGGGCCCATTTATACCTTTAACAGAGGAGGGCTGAGTGACTTTTGCCATACAAATAATAAACTATCATAGCTTACTTGATTTTGGATTATTCAGCTCTCTATCCCCTTAAAGTCCAGCATTGTATGCAAGTCAGTTTGCAGAGATTACCTTCACATCCTTGAGTGGACCCTTTGTTTAGACCGCAAAGCCATTTTACATTTAGTTTAGTAGGGATTTATTAATTTTCTAAGAAACAATCGATCTCATCAGTCTATTCAAATATATTTGTAGCATAGCGCCTTAAATATCTAAATGAATGACTTCAGCAAGTGGTATAGAGTTTACATGATAGACTCGGAGGTGTTCTTAGCTTCCAAGATTTGTTGCTGGCCTTATTCAGTTTCACTGCAGGCTTGTTTTTCCTCTTTTGTTTAGAACCTGTGAGCATGCAACACTCCATAATGCACCCAAGAATTTTCCTCATATTCATATACGTGGATTCCTTTTTTTTTTTTTATTCACACACAAGGCTCTAGTGTGCGTGCATGCGTTGCCCTAAACATGAGTCACTTCCTTCCCCACATGCTGCTGTGAATCAGTCCTTCCTCTAGGGAATATGGGCTGTGTCCACCCCCTTTCCTCCATCTTCTGTGCCCTTCCCCCATATGTTGTCATGTGAGGCCCTGGAAAATGTGTGCGTGGTGGTGGGTGGGGGGGGGTGGCCAGCGATGTTAGATTGATGCCTCTGGGTTTGGGTTCCTCAGCCTCTTGGGGGAAATGGTGGGAAAACAGTCTATAGTCCTTGTTTCAGTCAAATATTTATAACTCCATACATTTGTTCTCGTCCGTCTTTTTTTACAGTGCAAGCTTACAGGTTTTTCTGCACATTTTTGTCCTGTATTATCATTTAGGTGATTGCTGGCACAATAATTAGCCTTTTGTTCTGCATGGTCTTCATTATGTTGCTGAAAGTGTAACCAATGTAAAAAGAAAGCAGGTGACGAATCTGTTGATTTGTCATGACAAGTGACCTTTTACTAACAAGTAGTCGTATGATCCAATGGTAATATAAAAACGTTGATCTAGCTACTTTTTAGGTCTCAGGCCTCCACAAATTGGCACTTTTTTTTTTTTAAGCGTTTACATAGTTTCAAAGCAGTTGTCGTCTCACCCTGGCTTGTGGGATAAAACACTAGGAATATTTTTCTTTGCTGCTTAAAGTTAAAGATCTTCCTTTATGCACAGTAGGATCTGATCCTTGACAGGACAACTCAACTGTGTACACTTCCTTCATTATCACCACTGCTACATTTCTCACATTCTCTGGCAGGACTAGTTGTGCTTTTCAAAACTGCACCAAAAGTGATATAAAAAAAGGTTTTCAAGATAGATATGAAAAGTTTTTCATTTCTTTGTGAATAGAATGAAGTAGCTTCAATCAGCTTGAATTCATCTTATCTACTTTGAGAATCACTGGTGACCCATTTTCGATGTGTAAAACTGTATGAAATGTCTCAAATCAGTCCTGCAGTCAATAAGCGTGGTATTTTCCACACATTCGGTTCTTTTCTGCCATGAATAAAAGACGTAATTGTAGTGTGCTGTAACTGACTAACCTCATGCAGCTCAAAACTTCATCATGAAGAAACTCAAGTTTTTAAAGCTACTTTTTCAGCCCACTGAAGGTTTGATCCTCTTAAAAACTGACTTTGGACACATCACTTTGATGTTTCACAAGGACAAAACGTTTATATGCTATAAATTTAAGCTCGTTATTGAGCATCACTTTGTGACTGAAGCTTAAGCACAAACGGTGCCTGCTGATATTGAACAGTGGATATTCTTTATATCGATATCCTTCAACTCTCAGCTGTGTGAAATTCGGTGTATAATATTTATTTATTTATTGGAGCTTTATCATTAAGTTCAAGTCCTGTCTGAATGACTTCCACTGGATGTATCTCACTTGTCCCTCTTTTGCCTTGTCTTTGTCCTTCTGTTCTCTAGATGAAGACGGGTCCATTTGCTGAACACTCCAACCAGCTGTGGAACATCAGTGCTGTTCCTTCTTGGTCCAAAGTCAACCAGGGCCTGATCAGAATGTACAAGGCCGAGGTACGCCTGCTTCATTCTCTCTCTCATTCCCACTAATCATGCCAGCTTTTCAGTGTATAATCTGTCCATTAAATAGTTAGTTGTAGAATAGTACATGCAGGTTTTAAAGCATCAATTCACCAAAAAAGGCACCAAGTTAAAAGGACAGATTGCAACTCAATAGAAAACCACAAAATATCTACTGCACAAATAGAAAAGAAAACAAATCTAAATCTTCATAGTTTCCTTTGCAATTTTTCAACTGTGCATTTTTTTTTTTGTAGATTTCACCAAAGTTGAAAGCTTGAAGAAAATTTTTGTTCCTGCTTGGAGCTGTTTGACTGTGAACTTCAGTTTCAAGTTGGAATTAATTCTTTCAGTTTAGATACAAGAGGCATTGCTACATTTAAGCATGTCTGCTTTGCTCACTCTGCACTGCTGTCTGATATTTTCCCTGTGAAGGCTTTGAACTACATACCCAAAGAAAGCCAGTAAAACACCCAGTCAGGCTAAACATAGCAAAGAAAACTGGAACTGGAAACAAAAATGTAGCTCAACCAATTGGATTTCTTGTAATTCTTTGCCCTGATTATAGGAGCTGTCTTCTTGTGTACATGACATTTATGAAATCAGGTTACTGTAGAAAGCCAACTGCCTTACTGACTTGTTCTGTGGGTAGAGAGGCAGGAAAGGGTTAAGTTTGGAATGGAGAGAATGGATTTGTGTGTGGGCGGTTAAGGGTGGGGTTTGGGGGGATGTCTGAGCCCGTTCTCTCCCGCCTGCCCACATCCTGTGTTTTCCAGAGCAGCCTGTGAGTCTTCCCAAAGAGCTGAGGGGCCAAGCTGTCTGCCTCCCCCTCCTCTTCCCGCTTCTCCTCCTCTGCCGTTCCCTTCATTAAATCCTCCCCTCCCTCTGTCCCGACCTTCCTCCAAGCCTGGAGCAACCATCAGCAGACTTGCATTCCTCTCTCCCTTTTCCTGGCCCCACACAGGGTTCAGGCAGAGAGTTGTAGGCCTACAAGGCCTAGAAAGAGCCGAGTCCACCATTTTCTGTCTGAGAGCGAGCTTGATTCTGGGACACTCTCGGCAGTGTGAAACAAAGTGAAAGGGCATTAAGTGACAAACATGCTCAGGGAAGCGATGGTAAATGGACTTGTAAAGTACAGTATGTCTTGTTTATAAATTAACAGCATAGGAAACGGAAAACACATTCATAGAATTAGGATGCTGCTGTTTTTTTTTATTGGTAAAGTTAATTGAATTTGTTAATTTCATCAGCTTTTGATTTAATTGTAGTATTAGGCATATTTAGGCAACCACACTGAGTCAGTTTTATGTTGACTAAAGACTATCAAATGCGATGGCATTGTGTGTGTGTGCTCTGGCATGGATGGCATGTTTAACAAACTTGCCTTCAGCAGGTTAGCTAGCTTAGCTAAAAGGGCTACTGACTTTTCAGTGAGGACAAACCCTAATCTGGAAGAAGTATAGTAATGTCCTTTTTATGATCTACCGATAACATTAAACCACTGCTTTTAGTTGTTGCCTTAAAATGCTTGTAACGTTATTTAACATCTTAACGCTAGGTTCCCTCGCTTACTGTGGTGCTGCTGGAGGTGTTTTCTGCAGGCTTGTGAGCATCTTCCCATCTGTAGCTACAGGGCTTCTCTCCCAACAATACTACAGTCACTTTTTCTCTGGGCACCATCATATTTCAAATTCATTAAATGGAAAAAAAACAACCTAAAATTTAAAACAACCAAGCCCCACTTTTGCCGTTGCGTTGTATTTTTTAACTCCACTTTAGTGACCTATTTTTCACCAACAGTATTGTCCGTGATTGTAGAATCTCAATTTCTTCTTGACATGTGGAGGTCTTCCTGGGCAAAAATGTTGACTAATTAATTTGGTCACAGTTTTTATTCACATTAGCACTCCAAACCAAAAAAATGACTCTTGACTTACCTACTGTCTCTGGCTTTCAGTTCTGTCCTATTGATGATGTATTTAAAAACAGCTCAAAATATAGTTGCATTTAAAAAAAACAGCTACATAATTCCCTCAAATTGCTGGACACTGTAGTTTTCAGCAAACATTACCCAAACTGAAGAAAACTGCATTTGTTGGGGACTATTTTCAGTGGTAGATGAATCCACATTTGCAGCTCTAGTGAGTATTTGGGGCACCAGGATGGTGTCTGTGGCACTGAGTCAAAATAAACGTGTGTGTGTGTGTGTGTGTGTTCATGGTTATGAAGAACCAAGTCACCCAGTTGCTGATTGATTTGTTTTTAATAGTTGCTGGACAACACTGGAGCTCTATGACACAGAGGAATAAGTTGGATCAGGCTTTGGATACACACACAGTACTTGTCTGCAGGATGCATTCATGGTTTTGGGTGTTTTTGTTTTTTTATTTTTTTATGGTGTTTGTTGCCAGTAGAGCAAATATCAAAAACAGTAAAGTAAAACTGGGAAAATGGTAAAAGTAATTTAAAGTTCATGTGACATAGTGAAGCCATTTAAGATACAAAGCACAAATGATTTAATAAAGTTTGCTATTCAGCTCTGTTAACCAACTTATGTGGATACACTTTTTTTAAGAGTCCGGTTTCCTGTTTTTACCGACAGGCACATGAAAAACTATAAAGGCCTTTGTTGTTTGTTTTTGCATCAAAAGTATATTTCTGACCGGTCACTGTTTGCTGGCTTTACGGATTTACCACTGATGAAGTGTTCTGACAAATGTTCACTGAGGCTTGTTTTCCACCCCAGATCTGTTGATCATGACCGATATTGTTACCACAGACTGCACAAGATTTCAGTTCCCCCTGCTCCTCGAAACTGGGTCCATGTCAGTATGCACAAAGAGCTGCTGCTGGGCTGGTCCACAGCCATTTTGAGCACGTTCAGAGTGAGAGACCAGTGGGCAGAAAAATTCTAACACTCTTTAGGTCAAGGTGAAGTCTCTGGGTTTGAGTTGGAAACCTGGTTTGTTTGACAGTAGCCCCTTTTGAGATATGCACTCCTACCCAACAGTTTACCTGCTATTTCATGTCTAGGAGTAATGCCTGAACAAAGCCCTGAGTAGCTGGCAAAGTGTATACCTGGGCAGACTTGGTCCAATAGCAGTCTACTTTCTGTGTGGCTACATGTCTGAACTGAAGTGTTCAAATTGCCAGTAAAAGCGTGCTCAGGATGGTGACTGTAAGATGCAACATTTAAACAAATCGGCATCAAGTAGGACATGGCGTATGTAAACTCTGGTATATCCAGTGTTTATTTTGAACTGGTACAGAGAAGACAAGGTTTAGCGACTTGAGCTAATGCAGAATGGCTGGAAATTGGTCCAACCTAAAAATCCACAAACGGCTCATCCTGCCAGTGTTGCTTTGTGTCTCAAGTGATGTCAGATGTTGCATGAATATTGTGGCTGTACCTTGATAGGCCCTATGTTTGAACAAAGCCTTGCCCAGAACTCCCCATACAGCAGCTGTGTCTGAACACCCAAAAAAAGCAACTGCCACATGTAGCCCACAAGTTCACTGGTGCCGTGTCTCAAAGGGGCTAGTGGCTAATCAGTTTGAAATGAGCAGTAGGCTCATTCACAGAGAGGTGATACAAATATGACTTTGTGGGGCTTCTTCTATACTGACAGTTAGCAAGCAGTCAGAAAGCTCATTAGCTTCGAGAGCTTTTTTTGTCTTCACTGAAAACTACTGAAGGAAATGAAATACAACCACAGAACAAAAAATGCCTTTGAAACATAACGGAGGCATCAGTCATCTTTTAAGTGCTTGGCTGGGTTTTGTTTGTGTTTATTATTTGTTGCTTATCATTTTTCTAAAGATCCCTCTCTCTTCCTATTTCCAGTGTTTGGAGAAGTTCCCTGTGATCCAGCACTTCAAATTCGGTAGCCTGCTGTCCATCCAGCCAGTGAAGCCTTGACTCTCATGGAGGAACGCCGGGCATATGATGGAATGACCAAAATCCCGACCTTTCTCTGGCATCCTCATGTGCAAATACAACAGTAGCAAAGATCAACCACATGTAGTCTGACGCGCATTCCCACACGTGCACGTGGGTCATGAAAGCTTAGAAAGGCATCCACAGGTCAAGGCAGAGCATGTTATGATTGTGATTTTGGAGCTTGGATTTTTATATTTTCTTCATTTTATTTATAATGAATAGAGTATGAAACGGGCTCCTATTTGATAGATGAAAGGATGTTTTTAGGCGTGTGCTCATTGATACTTAATGCTTGAATTTACCTCAAAGTTTGGATTCTCATGAGCAGAAGGGTCCTTCAGCGTGGGGTGATACAAATCAGACTTTATGCGAGTTCTTCAGTCTTTTGTCATAATTACTACTACACTTTGTTATATTCTTGGTTTAGCTTATAAGGCCAGATATTTTAATTAGTGATGCAAATGTTGCATATTTTCATTGACCACTTTTTCTCAACGTGTACATCACCTTAATAATTTAATAAGAAATAACTGTGTTCTTATAATGTCTGGTAGTTCAGGGACTTGCTCCAATTAAAGGACTGGGTATTTAAATGACAGCTCATCCAAAATGTTATGTACAGAAGTTCATTCACCCTAATTTCTTTAAGTCACTCAGTATCTTGACATGAACTCACTCATGGTAAGTTTTAGTTCAAGTCCGTTCGTTGCTACTCACTGTCAGTAGTGTATGACCAAACGTCGTGGTCCCAACTCGCCCTAGACCTAAAGTTAATTTAACCTTTTTAGTTTATCGCTTCAGCTATGGTAAACACTGTAAATTAACAAACCATACTTGAATAAATTCTTGTGGCTGTGCTGTGCAAATCTTTTTCCTCATCTAGGCAAACTTTTGTAGTTATTCTCCAGTTGACTCCATCTTAAAATGACTGCATTGTTAAAGTCTGAATGTTTCATCTGCACATTTCAAATATAACTTAAATTTCATTAATACATTTATTTGGCTCCCCACCCCAATTTTACATGACATTTGTTCTCAGTTTCTGTTGTTACATTAAAGTATTAATGCAAAATGCATGACTTAAAAAACATGCAACTTGAAATTGTCCAACTGTGGCTACCCCGGTCCTGCTTTAATGACAGCTCCATATTTGAAAGCTGCTATAATCCCAAAAATTCTGCATGTTGCATAAAAAAAAATCCTTTCATCCTCATTCAGCTGCATCACGTAAGCTTCGTTTTGGGTGATCATCCATAGTTGGTTATATCTTTAAATTTAAAAGTCTTTTTAAAAAGATCCGATTGGCCCCATGTTGGAACATTTTGATGTTGTCATTCAACTGCTCTGTTACTTTTCTCTGGTTGTCAGATCAAGCGCTCCAAGTCAGATTTAACAAGCTCTCTTAAACAAACTGTCTTAGTCAAACATCCTCATTTGTTTGCAACCAATCATCATTAATTAGATGTTTGTAAATGTGATCTTTAGCACTGACCCCCCACCCCAAGCTATGTATATAGTCACTGTTTTTCATTCACAAAAATGTTACAAAGAGGCACATAATAAATGTAGCAGTGTCAGTGGTCATCTAGAGGACTTGAAGCAATTGGACAATAATAAAGCTGCCATTGACATGTCGTCAGAGCTGTGCTGTGACAAATATAAAAAAAGAGCGCCTTCAGGTACATGAATTTAGGTGTTAAAGAAACCTCTCTAAAGTAAAGCAGTCCTCATGACATACATGGACCTAGTAGACAGGGATAAAATAAAATCTACAGAGACGAGTCAGCTATCGGAGTGAGAAATTCATCTAAATGGCCTTTATGTTTCACTGAAGAACAAATCCGTTCAAACGAGTGTTTGCTGTATGAGGCCAAATGTTTCATTGGAAATACTCTTTCCTGTGACCCACAGATGAACCCAACACTGAGGCAGATGGATTCTGAGATGAAGGGAAAAAGTACTGAATATTGCATGAGTCAGGATACTTCATGTGAAGGATGATGTGGTTAACAGGAGTATCAGGGCTTCATTTCACATGTACAATTCAAAAACTGTACAACAAGCCTTAAAAAAAAAAAAACTACCACCAGTGCTCTTGAGGACTGAGGTGGAATTCCCCTTGCATACAGGATGTTGGATTGCCAAGCTGAGAGCGGTGGAGTCGCTTGTTCTGCTTAACAGCCTGAACATGTTGCTCAATACAATGTGCTGGTTGTTAGAGCAACAGTCTCTCAGCATATTCAACTAATCAATTTCATATGTTCTTGCAATCAACTTAGTGGACTTGAAAACACAATACTGTTATGTGTGGTACTATTAGCTCTGCAGTTAAGCAATTATGCTGCAGAAATTTAAATAATAGTTTGTCAATTACACATCAAGTTGAAGTGAAAAATTCACAACTAAAGTAGAGTCAGGGTAGCACACAACCTGTTTACCTCTGAGGTTTACTGAACATTTTCCTGGATTCTGAATGTGGAAATTGCTGACAATGAGCTATGGACAAATGCCTGAATTTACTATTCACAAGTGAGTGCATGTGATGGATGTAGGGTACAGAACTGAGGAGAAAAGGTTGAATTTGCTGGCCTCATTTGGAAGAATGTTTGGAATGGGACAGCTGCATCGACCTGTTCTGACATGTCAGTTAGAAACATGAGCTTAAGTGGAGGCAGCTTCTGAAATGGGATGCGGCTGTAGACTTCAGATGGTGGAGAGCAGAGGTGGAAAGGAACCACAGTATGTACACTTACTGTAAGTAAAGGTTGTAGTACTTGAATATTTCCATTTGAAGCCACTTTTTACTTTTACTCCAGACCATTTCAGAGGGGCATGTTACTTTTGACTCCACTGAGTTAATCTCAAAGCTATAGGTACATTCCATGATCAAGATTCTACATAAAAAGTTTATTAAAAACAATGTATTGGGACTCTCTTTTGAAATGTTTATAAAGTCTAGTTGTTAGCAGTTCCACTAAAGAGTGATATGTCCTCTGAATGATTCCACACAACTAATTGTTCAAGGCTAAAAATTACACAACGTTTTACAAAAAAGAAATCTAAAATTATAGAAAAGAAAAGTGAATACAAATTTGTGTATAAGAACTTTGTTTTTCTTCTTTCTTCTCCCATCAGTCATCTCATGACCCCTCAGTTAGGCATTAGTTTAGTCATAATATAAAGAGTTGTGCAAGAACAATTTTGGTAATTGATTTTAATATTGCTATTTACCACTAAAAGAAAGTGAGATAACACTTCTATAGATATATCATAATAGTGACAAACATTGGCTTAGTTTGTATGGTAGACCAAGTCTTGCTTCTTTAAATGCAGTTTGATGACTGATTTGGTAAGCTGTGTTAAAGGTATCTTGACTAACGGTGCACGGTGCACAATGTATAAAATATACATTATTCAAATGATTGGCTGAGTGCTGTGATTGCAGTTATGTGAGGTTGTTGTGTTGAGAACTCTCCCAGCATGCAATGGGGGAATAAATTCATGAATACAAATCTCTTTTTATGTGTCTAACCATATTATTAGTGTCATTTGACAATGACACTGACAATGACACTGGGCAAACAGGACAGTATTGCATCCAGTTTGCTGCCAGTGTATAGGCTTGCATTGAAAATAATCGGTGCAGGTGTTTTGATGTGCATCAAAAGCCGTCTGTGTCTGTTGCCCTTCACTAATAACAATTAGGTATTACTCCTAAGGGTAGTAAGACTATGGGTAAATCCCAGTTTTCTTATTTGATCATTCCTTGTTCCTCGCTCCTCCTTTGCTCAACCTGAAATCCTGAAGGACATCCTAAGATCTTATTCCTTCTCTGAGGAGCAAGGATCAAGGAGTGAAGAGGCTGCTGGAGGAGCCATGAGCAAGGATACATGAGTGCATCCTTCACAGAAGTCTTTAGAACCAACATTCAATTTGCCAGAAATCAGAAATCATTCAGTCAATTTGCCAGAAATCAGCTGGTGACAGATGAAGGATCGAAGCAGAGGAAGTGTCATGTCTCTAAAAACATGTTTCCTCAGATCATTTCTCCGCCTATTTTTTCCTTGCATTTTTTTCTCGCATCTTACATGGGGGGACTAAGACAAAAGGAAAAGACATGAAGAAAACATGGATGCAATTAAGGGAAATGGGATATACACTGAGTAATGTTGGTGCATGATTTGTGAGGCAAAGAGCAGCTTTAATGGTATAAACTATTTCAGCAAAGTAGGTTCTGCAGTTAATTGTTTCATATTGTTAGGTATTTTTAGTCAGATAGAAATTGGATAGATACTTTATGTATTAGAGATGTTTAATCACTTAATCAACAGACACACACATTGATTTGCTTCATGTTTTGACTACTGTTATGACCAGCTGCAAAGCTGGTAAGAGAGACGTCTCGGTTGACGTTTCTGTGTAGTATGGGGCTAGCCCAACCGAGGTGATATAATGTATAGGCCTGGTGGGTTCAGGGTCTTTCATCTTACATCTGCCTGCGAGCAGTTTGGAGGTGCAAGATACCTGAGCGTGTAATGTTAATTTTTACCTGTATTCATGGAATAAATCAGCACTGTTTTGTAGTTACTTGGACTGTCTCGTCTCTCAGAGTTAGCAATGGTAAGAAGAACCATAGTCCTGCAATATGTTTGATATGTTTTAGTGTTCAAAAGATAACTTCCCATTTAATATCAAATACCATGTAGCAGTCAGAGTCAGGGTTGGTTGTTTTTAATTTGTACAAACTAGTTCATTTATATTTTGTTGATTTTAATTTAATTTTGTTTTATCATGTACAAATATAGGTATGAAACTATAACTGTCCTATAATTACACCAACAGGCCATAGTAACTTTACAATAACCTGCATCTTTTCATTTAAAATTAATGTATGGACAGTTTTTCATTAATCTTGGAAAGGCAGCTCCAAATGAATGCTCATATGCCCTGACAACAGCTCCAGGTAAAATTTAAACTAGCTTTATAGAGCTAAAAAATCCAGATGCATCATCAGCATTCTAATCTGAATTGCTCATTTATCCACGTATGATGAGCGGAGCCCTGGTTTGTCCCCGCCCTCCCCCCACAGACCTCTGAGCAACCAGGCTGACCTGTGTGATCTCTGCTGCCACAGTCTGCTTCCCCCTCTCAATAGCTCTATTTCCTCAAGGCCACCAGCATGCCTCCCTGCTTCCCTGCCCCCGCTAACCCCCCTCCAGACTGCACCTCGCCCCCTCCCACTACTGCCTTCCCCTCCTCCTTATCCTCCTCCCGGCACCCCCACACACCACGACACTCCCCACCTCCCTCATGTTACTCCCGCCACCTGGTATTATCCTCTAATGTGGGTCAGCTGATCAGAGAATTCAGTGATTGGTCAAATAAATTAAAATATTCTGGAAGCAAGTTAACTTTTAGTGTTTCTGTGTCATCCTTCAACTTTATTTTTTTATTTATTTTTCTTTTTTTTTGTTTGAATTTATTTTTATTGTCTTCAAATATCCTTTCAGATATCCATGTTTCACAATACTGAATCAGTATTCCTTGTTGTGTCTATTGTACATACTTGCCAGGTACGTTTTCTTGTGTTTTATGACAAAATCAAACAAAAAAAAGTGCAGATGCATATCTAAATGGCAAATAAGGGAAATTAAATAAAGGAAATATCACTTATGCCAAGAAAGGAAATCAAAAATTGTGTGTGTGTGTGTCCATGGGTGTCAGCCTTTCCCAGTCCAGATGGAGGAGCTGTGTCTACACCATGAAGCACAACCATTGTCCACAGCATTTGTCGGTAGCGGAGAGGGATGGTGTGTTTCTGATATTGTTTCAGGCTTTGTTGTAATCTTTATTTTCTAGCAAAGGTTTAGTATTTTAATGCAGTATGGTGTCTGGAAGTCATCAGATAGCAAATCATCCTGTATCTCATTTTTGTATAATTGCACAATGTATTGTTTAGTGTCTCATCATTTCAAATACAACACCTATTGCAAGTTACTACAGGTACTGGTGACTACAAAAACCCTTCGGAGCTGGAGGAGCAAACTGGCAGCAATGATGGATGTGGTGTGTTGTGGCAGAGCGACGCTTCACACCAAGAGGCAGAAAAAACGAGCCAGGCAAGAGCAGGAGGAGGGTGTCGGGGGCTGGTGAGTGGAGAGTGTGAGGCAGGGTCAGTTGTGATAGCTCTGCTCTGCATACACACCCCTTCAGATATCTTCATTCGCTGACATTGAAGAACACCACCAAGTGGCACGGAGCAGAGTTAACAGGACTCAAGGTTGTGTTAGGGCAGGAATTCCAAGTTGAGATGGGAAGTGTAGGCTAAGTCACATACAGTGGAGTCACTGGAGCAGGAAGCAAATGTAGCATATACTAAAATGTAGTAATGTTGCAGTAGCCTATATGTAGTGTAAGCAAAAAAGCAAAAATCCCTGTATAATCTAATGCAACCAATACAACAGCCCTGCACTAAGTCCTATCTTTATTAACTTATAATGTTCAACTTATGATAGAGAGGAGTTGGTTGGACTATGTGTGTGATTTTACAGGCTGTAGTTTGTTAATTAAGAACTACTCCTTCAACCAATTAGGACATGTCAGTAGTGTTGTATTGACAAGGGTGTATTGCATTAACTGTGGATAATGGTTTCAGTTTATAAGAGTTTACATGTTTTATCTAATTCTTTTATTCATGTTAAATTATTTTCAAATTTATAAATCAGTTATAAGTCATTAATAACAATGACTTTTAGGTTGCCACGTTTTAAAAAAAAATGTCTATTTGTTAACAACTTATTCCAGCAGTTGTTCAATATTTTGAGAAACACACACATTCACTTTCCGGGAGAGAGTTAGATGAGAAGATAAACATCACTCTCATACCTGTCCAAAATATACAACAGCCAGCTGCCAGTTAGCTTAGCTTAGCATAAAGACTGGAAGCAGGGCAAAAGAAATTTGGCAAACTGTAATAAATCTGTCCACCACTACCTCTAAAGCTCACTAATTATCATGTTACATCTTTGTTGTTATGGGTAAAAGAGAAAGCTAGTAGCCTATATTGGACTATTCCTGAGCTGCGACCAGTAGCGTCTAGCAACTGCTTAAAACCAAAAAGCAACCAGTCTTTGTGCTGAGCTAAGCTAACTGGCTGCTGGCTGTAGCTCTCCATTTCACTCTCCGACAGAAAACAAATATCCCTGTTTCCCAAAAATGTCCATTTATTTCTATAACATTTACAACTGCAGACCTACTTTATTATTGTAAAAACCTTGATGATTTCATATTTCTTAGTATGCTCAACACTAGCAAAGGAATTTTTCACTGTGTTATGATCACAGACTATTATAAGTGATTGTAGGCCTGTATCTCAGTGACAAGAAGTTTCATAACTGCATTTGACAGACGAACACAACAGTTAAAATGAAGGGTTTTGTTTTTTATTAAGATTATAAATTTTTAAACAAATATTTTCTGAAACAGTTTTACCCGGTGATCTACAATTTATTAAGCACAAAAATACAAGAATAACAACAAAATATGTAGAGAATGGCTGAATACTCTCTTTATTTTGGTACACATAGTGCTCATAAAGCTAATGCATGGATTCTCAGGTTATGGCTAAATCATGAGTTTGCCTTTTTAAAACAAAAGGACTAAGGACTAAGATCATTCTTTTACAAAACAAAGTAAAACTCACAAAACCAAGAACAGGTTGGAGTTATGAATTGCCATGAAGGCTTCGAGCAACAACCATGACCAAGAGAGGACTGCCAAAATGACCCAGAGTGTTTACTATCACAAACTCAGAGTGGAGGTGGAGGATAATGACAGTAATAGCCCAAAAAGTGTTACACAGTCGAATTGTTGGCACCCCATCAAATGATATGAGCTGGTTCAGAGTCCATGTACCTCAAAGGTGTTAACACATGACAACAAATTGCTCCGAATGTGCAAGTCCCATTTGCAACAGGAGGTGGTGTTTTCCCACAAAGCTCCTCGGCCCAGGACAGAAGAGACAGCAAAGACATTCAGTCACTTTCAATGTATTTTCAGGTATGACAATAGCTAGCAGTAGTGTGTTAAGGCAACAAAATTCAATCTATTTCATCAGATTTAAGTCACCAAAGGTTTCTTTAGACATGTATCTTGGATTCTGAAAACAGGAAACATGATTCTTATGGCATGAACCTCATTCCTCGCCCTGTTGAAATTATTGTCAATAAATTGTTAATTTTTTAAATAGCTTTTCTTTTTCTTGCAAAAATAAAGTCAATTTAGACATTATAGGAGAGACCGGGTCCAGTTGTAACACCTACATTTCTTCCAATCAGAAGCAAGTGTGAGTGATGTCGCCTATAGCGACTGACCACAGTCACATATGTTTTAGATTTTTAAGACAAAGGTGTGCTTTGAGGTATCATTTTTGATTAATTCAACTCTTTAACACATTGAAACACTGTTTTTGTTACATCTGTGTGAGAAACTACAAGCTACTGAGATTAGCTTATGCCAGAGTTGCTGTGATTTTAGCACAATATTTTACCATGGCTGATACTGTGGGGTCAGTTGTAACACATGCTAAAACGTATTTAGCTTAAAATTAATTGTTATTATTTAACATATTGAATAAAGAACATTGGCGACGTTTTTTAAATGTAGTTCAGAATTTGCCTAATTTTGATATATCAGATATTAACTCATAAACTTACACATCCTACATATATTTATCTGCTATTTGCACATAAGAAAGATGTTAAAGAGCATTTCCCACTTAATTTGGAATGCTTCCAAATGCCATGTCATTTACTTTCCAAGAAAGTTCTGGCTTGATTTATTAAAAGAATATTTCTGGAAGGTTTCAGAAACTTTTTTCCACATAAATATTATCAGGGACAATCACAATCACCCTGTGGTCTTCTTAAATGGTCTCTACAGAGCATTTGCTGAAAGTTTCTTGGAATAGGAACGTTTGATATACATATTCCGTACTATGCCTAGAACAGTGCAAAAGCTGGCAGTAGAAAACGGATCTTGGCTTTTGTTTACTAATATTTTGTGGGGAAACGTGTTACAACTGACCCCGGTCTTCAGTGAAATAAAGTGTTTGATTCAAAATGCCACAATCGCCCGGGTCCATGCTCCAAGGCTGGCCAACGCCTGTTTGCTACAGATCTGTTCCAAGTCCGTCTGTCTGCTCAGCAGCCCTGAAAACCCCGAGCCGAAGATGGAGATCAGGTTTGAGATGTTGGAAGTGTCTGTGTATTCCGGGTTGGAGTAAGAACAGTCCTCGCGTTTCGCCCTTTTGCGAGCAGCTGTAAAATCAGATATTTCCTCCACCTCGGATATGCAGCAACCGAATTCAACCTTCCGTTTCTTGGCCGGGGACTGCGCGCCCTGGCCGCACTGGAGCGCGTCACAGCAGCAGTCCTGGTAGAGATAACCGTTCTCCACCGTGGTCACCACATGCGTGTCCAAATCCAACACTGTCGTTTTATTGCAATGTCTGTCTTGCAGCGCTGGAAACTGGTCAAAGTGGGACAGAGGGGACGCCTCCATACAGCAGCTTCGGTAGTCGGACGGCTCCGGTTCTTTGCCGCCGTCCTCGATAGGACAGCCGCTGAGGAGAGCGCTCGCTGTCCGGGCGTGCGCCTCTGGTTGCGCTGCGCCTCTTTGGCATGCAGCGTCGCACAGACTCGCCTCTTCGCCGCAGCAGGCTGCCCGCGTCTGCTCCTCGTCGTCGGTGTCCTCTGCGTCCAAATCCAGCGGGTTGAGCTCTTGGATTTCGTTGCAGACCGTCATCACCTCCTCGTACTGCTGCATCCTGTAGATCTCCGCGTATTTCTCCTTGATGTAGACCTGCCTTGCGTTCCTCAGCACATAAGAGACAAGCAGGTTTTTGTGCAGCTTGATTCCCCCTCTCTGCGTCCTGGAATTGTGGATCTTCATTAAGGACATGGAGATCAGGCTTTGCGCGTCCACTGCGCATTCCATGGTGCTGATCATTATTGTGTTCCCCTGATCCACCTCCCGCTCCTCTCGGGGAGAGGAACACCAACTCTCAGCTCTAGCTGGAACCGTTTTGTTTGAGGAGAAAGGTTTAAGTCACCTCTATGGAGAAACATTGGACACAACGATCCACCTCCCTGTGAAAGCCAGCAATCATTTGCAGATGCCCTGAAACCAGTATATGTATATAGTCAGACAGAAGGTCCGCCCTCTTCAGGGCGAGCCGATCAGCTGCCTGGGATCTGCTGAGTGACAAACAAGCGCCCTGGAAATATGCCGTTCTCGACCAATCACCGTCAGGCGGTTCCTCTATATGATTCAAATTTCACAGAGGCTGTGTAACCGGAGTGCACTTCTTGCAGCTGCTCCAAAGCAGTTACTTTTCCGGGTAGGCTACACATGTCACAGTGTTACACTGTAACATGTTATAACAAAACAACCAGGCAAATAGAACATTAGCAGGGCAGTGAAGAGAGTGTAGAAAGCAACTTAGCATGATGTCTTATGTCTTCTGATGTTTCATGGCACCATAATGACCAGTGTGGCTGAACAGAGATAACATTAACAGCCGGCTTAGTTACTCCAAGAAAAGTGGGTATGTTTAACAGTACCAGTGGGTTTTAGTCAACAGGATGGCCCTCATTTTGCCCATGTAATGAAATCATTGGATATGCATTTCAGGATAGGATAAAGCCCCCCGCTCTTTGGGGCCAAATAATAGTTAAACATCATTTAATCAAACACTGAGCTTCCACAGGAATGCTCACCCATTCTTTGGCACATTTAGTTGTGTATTACCAACATTTTATTTTACAAGAAAAATATTAGTTTGAACATGTTTGACCAAGATAGCTAAAGTATATTAATGGAAATACTTTTTTCCCAAAACTGCATGACATACACAAACTAATAAATCAGGCTTTAAGCAAATCATTGCAAAAAAGATAATTAGCATGAAATACTTTTCATAAACCCAATAAATAATGTTTGAGGATGTTATTTTTTTGTGTCAGTATTTTATTGCTCTTTGAGTGTTAAATTCAACATGTATACTTAATATGGAAAATATATGGTCTTTGAATAGGATTAACAACAAGAAAATTATACAATACTGCCTTTTAAGAAAAGGTTCAATCACCGGTTACAAATTTTGTGTATTCAGAAGAAAATCACAAGAGAACTATAGCAGTTATTTTCCTTTTTATTTAAAGGGCCATATTACCCAAATTAAATATACAAAAACATATATTCGCTTTCATTTTATTTGTCCAGTTTTTTGTATATCAGTCTTTGAGATTTCTGCCTGGAATTTCATTTGTGGCACTCATAACCCTGAAAAATTATAGAATTCTCAGAGACACGTATCTCAAAACCTTGACAAATGAAACCAACATGAGCTGTCACCAAAGCTTGTCCTGTGTCATTTTTTGGAGGGAGAAGTTTTATTTTTGGATGCAGTGAATGCACACAAGCACAGCCATGGTTGCAAACTGATTGAGTGCCACTAATGGCCACTAGATGGTGGCTCCAAAAAATCTCCAGCTGCACAGGACCACACTCAGACTGCTCCAACTTCTCTCCTGAAATATAATGTCAGATCATCTTTTACATAGGTGGTTGGAGCTTCTGCTGAGTTCACACCTTCTCTGTGTCACTGTGGCAATTTGAGGATAATGCTTACAGCTGCACTAAGATGTTTTTTTTATATTAGCCATGAAAAATGGCTGGTGTAATATGGAAGTGATCACCTGTAGTGAGCAATCCACAGAGAATTACCACCAACTTACCCTCAGCTCAGTGTTTCTGCATCTTT
>NW_018127930.1:1710327-1712818 GCF_001952655.1 Monopterus albus
ATTTTTATATAAAATAGGCTGCTAAATCAAAAATGCCCTCAGCAACAGTAGTAAACAGCAGTAATATACTGGATAATGTTCAGCCAGTGCCACTAACATGCTGCTGGTTATTTAATATTTTACCATACTTCCTGTGTCAGTGTCATCCTTCCGAGTTTGGTCATTTCAGTAATGGCATGTGTGCAAATACCTCTGTAAATAAAAAAAAAAATGGCTTCATAAACCAGGAGAAGTTGGAGTAGCATTAGCTGATAATGCTAACGTTTACATAACCTTGTGTTGGCTGTTGTCAGTATCTTCGCTGCCATCATGCATGTTGTCTTCTTACTACTTACATATTTTATGAAGCAGTTGAACAGGTTGAAACCAGCTAATGCAGTGTAAACCAAAGCTCCAGGCTCCAAATCAACACTTCACAAATCTGTGGGTGACATCACAGACACTGTGTCAGTCTCAGTTTTTTTTCCAGTCAAGGTGGGATAACCTGCATAAACAAAAGCAACAAGTTTGATATGGCATTACTCTAGATGGATATACCTGTGACTCAATCTGAAGAAGCACAGCTAGTATTTCTTAGTCCTTATTGTGAGTAAACAATCCTGGAATAATAAATGATGAATAACACATTGTTCTGTCATACACATAGTCAGTGATGCAGTCTAATGCTAAAGCAAGCTGAAATCCTGGAATGAATAAAGGATGGTAATACACACTGACCACATAATGTATACGTCTCTCAGTGCTGCCATAAAACAACAGACTCAGTGCTGAGAATGAGTGTTGCAGATTAATCATAGCTTGGCATGCTTGTCAAGTGAGTGCAGTAACCTGTGTTGAACCTGTAGAGGCCAGTGCAGCACTAGTTTTCTGCCCTGTGTGATTAGTGTTTTCTTACTGTTTCCAAATTCTCCCTCTGATGTAGGATGGTTCTTCTACAGCCCGGTGACCATAACAAGATAATGAATTTCATGCAAGGTGAACCAAAAGTCACGAAAACATGGAACTCCATCATGGACAAGACCAAGACCACAGTGAGGGTTGTCTGGGCCTGACTGTAATGTACTTTATGCATGATGAGTGTATGATGCCAAGCAGGACACAGACTCATCTTTTCTTCCAGAGGGGGTAGCTGTTTGCAAAGAGGAGCACACCGCAGAGGGTCCCTGTGAGGCAACAGGTTCCCTCTCATTCAATATCACCGCAATAAGATCACTGCTGACTACATAAAGGGTTGTTGGAGGCTCTGGAGCCGAGGTTCATTGTATAATGAGAAGGAGCGCATCCGCACACTCCAGTGTAATATTCAGTAACTGAAGAGAGCCTTGGGTTTGAAACATTCTTCAAGAATATTATATTGTTAAACTGTGGAATGACTATGACACGTCTAGGAGCAAAAGCCCTGCATGTTATTTAAGCACAGTGAGTTAAAACAAAACACACACAGAAACACAAGTCTAACAACAAATAAAGTAAATAACCAAATATATTACAATAACAAATACATGGCTACATTATGACAAATAGTGCACTGATGTGTATCATAGCAATCCTTTTTTATGGCTCTACCAGCAGAGTGATAAGTAACATCTGGGCCAACATGGGAACTCTAATCCAACATAGAGTGTGGATGCTTGAACCAAGCCTGACAGGACCCAATGGGACTCATTGGTACCTGAGGGTCTGGGCCATGTTTGGACAGAAATTTGGAAATTATGTTCTGGTCCAGGTCAGGTTTTGACATGTAGGTCAAACTTTAGGCTAGACGGATGGAGCGCTCAAATGTCTGCTTTGTTTCATGATAAAGGGGAAAACACAGTATAAGCTCAACTGCGTTGGGCTTGTGTCATGTTTGGACAAGACATACTATAAGCTGTGACGGCCCTGGTGCCTTGCTCTGTGTGTGTGTGATCATGTGTTCTTGTTTGCAGGTCTTGCCATGAGGTGGCCAGCTGATGACTGAGAGCACCTGGCCATGCTGTCAAGCCCAGAAAAACCCTGCCTACCTTTGGTTCACTGTGCCTGTCTCCACATCATGCACCTTGGTTTGTTTGGTTTGAGTTAATCTTCGGTTTTTGTTTTGCACCTTATAGCTGCTCATGTATTCATAAATTTCTTGCACTACTGATGCTGATGTCCACACACATTTTGCTTTTTTTGTGCATCTCCCTCCTTTTTGTTGTGGCCTTTAAGCAGGGTCATAACAAAGTGGGGGCTCATCTGGGATTAGGTTTGTTTGAGAAAGTGTCAGGTTTGCTCGGTCGCTCTGGCCTCCCTCACCTTTCCTACTGTCTCTTGCCCATTTACACTAATCACGTTCACCTGTTCCTCACTCCCTTATCACCAGCTGCACTTGATTAGGTTGCTCACTATATTACCCGGTTTCACTCCTCAGTCACTTGCCAGTTCGTTCTAGTCTCTAGGCCATTTTTTCTCCGTGCTGTCTCGTTTTTTTTTTTTGTTTTGTTTTTTTTTTGTATATTATTATTATTAT
>NW_018127930.1:1712845-1730324 GCF_001952655.1 Monopterus albus
TCTCTCTGTCTCCACCTTCAGTAGCCACCATCACCACCGACCAGCCCAGGAGTGACCCAGCCTACGCAGCTCGGCCCAGCTCTCCATCTCCTCACCTCCTACTGTTGGTCAACACCCAGTTACTACTCATCGACAGGACTACGCACTATTTCCCTCTGTGCATTTTGTTATTTCTCATTATCACTGTACATAATAGATCACTGCTTGCATCGAAGTTGGCTACCTGGGTCCGCCTCTTTCTCATTCGCTCACTGACAGGTGCGAACAGCACATAACAAAGTGGTTTTTATGTATTAGTATTGCTTATTTTTTGGAGTTTTGTTGAGCACTTAGTGTGCACGGATCTTTCCATGAACAATTGGTTTCACCTGTTGTGGGATTTTCCCTTTTGTGTGTAATCTTCGCACATGATTACCCTTGTATGGTATGTCTGTGCTGCTCTAGGGAGATGCACTGGAGTTTGACTGGATATCAGCATTATTATTCTTGATGGTGCTAAATGTCATGTTTTGTTGCCACCAGGTGTATAACTGTAGATTTGTGACAGGACTTTAGAAGGTGCCTGTTCACTGTGTGCATCGTTTGGAGGAGTAGTTTCCCTAGTAGGTTTTAGCAGCATTGACCCTTATGGGTTTCAGTGAGGATGACGTTTGTAGTGTTGGAGTACAGCGGTTAGAGCTTCCTTGTCCCCTGTTCTTGAATTTGCTTGGAACCATATCTGTGGTTTCGAGGTGGTTACCAGTTTTACTGGTCACTTCTCTTGAGCCAGCAGGAGTTCAGTGTATAAGTACCTCATGAAGGCGGGTTGAGTTATGTAGTTGAGTTTCTGGCTAGGCAGACAGGGTGTTGTGTATCTGTCTTCTGTGCACACTGATGAATGTTGGCATATTGTCTTCTCTAGTTTTTGGTTTGGGTAATTGTCAGCAATGGATGACAGACTGTTTTTAAAGGCACCTTGTTAACAAATTGGTCCTTTTGGGAACCCTGGGTGGGGATGTGACAGTCCTGCTGCCTTGTCGTGTGTGTGTGTGTGTGTGTGTGTGTGTGTGTGTGTGTTCCTGTTTGCAGGTAGCAGCCTTGCCATGAGGTGGCCAGCTGATGACCGGGAGCACCTGGCCATGCTCTCAAACCTAGAAAAACCCTGCCTTCCTATGATTCAGTGTGTCTCTCTCCACATCATGCACCTTAGTTTGTTTGGTTTGAATTAATATGCTTTTTTTTTGTTTTGCACCTACAACATGCAGCTTACACCTCATGTATTCATACGTTTCTTATACTACTGATGCTGATGTCCACACCTCACTTTTTGTTATTTAATTTAATAAATCGGGGTTGTAATAAAGCTTGTCCAGTTTGGACGCCACCCTCTCCCCACATGGGTTGGATTTAGACAAAAATATACAGTCTAATCCAAGTTTCCTGAGAAACTGTCAGTTCATACTAAAGTGGAAGGTTGAACAAAATATAAATAAACTGATTGTGTCACCTACATCAAATGGCTTCTAGCCATGCAGATAGTTTTGTTTTTGGCTGTCTCAACAGCAACATGCCACTTCAGATACTGTTACTCTGGATAATTCCCACACTTTGCCATAAACTGTGTTTATATAACACCAAAACTATCTGCATGCCAAAGATAAACATTGCTAGAAGTGAGTGAGAAAATGCTTTTAAATGTTTTAAGTGTTTTGAAACTTATGTAGACTTTTATGTATTAATTAACCAAATACACTTATTTGCTTTCTTTTTACAAATGAGAGGAGAAGACTGGTCCTGCTCTCATTGCTCTGGGAGCAGTATAGCGCTGGAGTCAGGATATGAATGGCCTAGTTTAGCATAAACACTGGCAGTACAGGGTAGCAGCTAGGCTGGTTCTGTGCCTAGTGAGCCTCTGTGTTTGTATGTCAGCTCCAAAGGCCCAGCCTGCACCCTTTTTCTATCTTTCTTGTCTTTGTACATTTCTGAAGAGAACTCTAAATTCCAGAGTTAGCCACAAATTCTCTGCTTATGTTGAAACATTTTTTACTTGGGTAGCATCATTGTCTCATTTCACACCAGCCTGGATGAATTTGCCTTTGTGTCTTTCCAGTGGTATGTGTGCTGTGTCTACAATTTGTTTGACATTCTGTCTGAACACTTTTAGAGGTTTCAGTAGGGTAGGTGTATATTTGGACTCTAAACAGAGCCAGGCAAGCAGTGCCCTAGCAAGCTAAACACATGTTCACACCAGCCATGTGCTTAACCCACAGACATGCAATTCATATTAATCCTCTTATCACAAGAAAATGCAAATAAGTGTCATTTCATCAATATAACAGTATTGCTACCAGTACAGTGTATCAGTATACTGTATACTGTTCATTTTGTTAATCCCCAAAAAGTATACTCATGACATTACATTTTTTATATTAATGCTACTTTCATCACATTACAATGCTCTCCTTGGCTCCACACATTCTTCTATTATATTGCAGCCTCTTTCTATTTTAGTCTATCCTCATTGTATCTGCACTCTCCAGTTTACAGCCATCTTCCCACCCTCTCCCATCTCGGCTGTTTTGTTCTCCCCTCATCTTTTCAGCTTCACTGCTCAATAGTCTCTGGCTCCTATAGCCACTCCTCAGCTCACTCTACTGACATCCTCTTATTCTTCACCCCTGTTTCTTCCTAAGCATGTTTATTCCTTTCTCTGTGGCTCAGACTGTGCGGCATTGCAGCACAGTTGCAGGTGTCAGCAAAACAGATGCTGTTTTTTCCTCCAAGCTTCTTTTGCATGCATGGTCAGCACTGGAGACCATAGAGGTATCGGTCTGTGCTGCAGCTAGAATCCTACATTCACAGTTATTAATCCATGCCACTCTGCTTTCTGGTTTAAATTGTTTTAAGTATAGAAGAGCAGTAAAAAAAAAAGGGGATGATGATTTATTGATGAAGACTTGTGTTGTGTTTGGGTCTGTGGGACCTGTTTTTATTTTTCATCAAAAGAAAAAAGATACGAGTAATTATTTTTTCAAACTCAGACTCATTGGCCTTGGCTCATTTTCTGTGATGGATATATATCACTACCCAGTTTCAACAACCACACACTGAACCCCCCACCCCTGCCCCACACATGCATTTATATAACATTCAGGATGTTTGGACCCAGGGATAATAAAAGTGTGGTTGCAACAGTTTTGCACTCATTTTGACTTCAAAAGAAGACAAAAGACACAAGCCTATGCAAATTGCAACCAATTTGACCCATTGTGTTGTGATACTATGTCCATAGGTTTCTACCTAAAACCAAGTCCAGATGATTTTTTTTTCTATGTCTTTTCCTGTGCTCATAGCAGTTTTGCATAATTCAAGGTCTTTCATTAGTTCTGCTCCCAACTTCAAAACACACAAGCCTATAAATTTCAGCCATTTGACCCATCTGCTCTCACCTTCAACTGCCCCCACAGATTAACATTTCTCTTGTAGTCATAGCAGTGTTTGAAAGTTCAACCATTTACATCTGTATGTATCCTCCACACCATGCACATTGGAGGCGGGACAGACACAGTAACTACAGCCTTTCCACGTTGGTGGTTCCATTTTGTTACTGAAATCTCAACTGATCAAGATGGCCAAAAAAATACTCTGCTCGGACGACCTTGGACTTGATTTTGCAAGACAGTGAACCTTATGATGATGAAGTAGTAGAGGAAGAGGTTTCAGATTATGAGGATCACATTTCTGAACATTCAGAGTCTGACAGTGGCTTTGAAGAAGAGGATGAGGTTGAGCATCATCCAGCTCCACCATCTGCAGAGCCTGAGGTAAGTGTAGGATGCTGTTGCAGTATTTTTGTGACACTCATGCTTTGAGAGAGAGAGGTGTTAGGTGCTAAGTATAATTCCTTCAAAATAAGGGCGGAGAGGATCACTGCAGACCCCTCACACCCGGGACACAATCTGTTTGAACTCCTGCCCTCTGGACAGCGTTACAGGTCACTGTGCACTAAGACAACCAGGCACAAGGACAGTTTCTTCCCCTAGGCCATCACTCTGATGAACACTTAACCAATCACAGTATGACTGAACAATAACCCTCAATGCAATGCCTGTAAATATACCTCGTACAGATTATACAGATTCATACAGGTCTCTAGTTTTAAGTACTCTGTTTTATTCCTATTTATCTCGTTTCACAATGAGAATTCCTTTGTCTGTCTGCATTGTTTACTGCCTATTTATACTGCTTATTTTGTTATATTACACAGCCTTACACTGGTTTACTGTTTACTTGCCCCTTGCTTGGGGATATGTACATGCACATTGAGAGCCAATGTACCAGAGTCAAATTCCTCGTGTGTCCAACACACCTGGCCAATAAAGCTGATTCTGATTATCTTTTCGTTATTATAGGTTGCACCCAGCAGCAAAAAGAGGGGCAGAAGGTAGCCAGCTCATGTATCAGAACAAGCCCCTCAGCAGCCAGTCCAAGGACCATCACATCAGCAGCCAGCAGGTGAAGAAATCTGGATGTCCAAAAGTGGTGAAATTTAATGGTCTTCTTGCCCAATCACAGAGCCACCCCACATTGTTGCCAATCTGAAAAGGATGCAAGCAGGGCCAACACGAATGGCAGTTACCCATGTGCAGGACATCAAGCCTTCTTTTGAACTTTTGATGCCAGATTTTATCCAGAACATTATTCTGGATTGCACTAATTTAGAAGGAAGGTGTGTTTTTGGAGAGAGGTAGAAGGAGATGGGCCAAACCCATTTACATGCGTACTTTGGGCATCTTATCCTTGCTGGAGTTTCAGGTCCAAAGGGAAATCCGCAGAATCCCTGTAGGCTGCAGAAACTGGCAGAGAAATATTCCGTGCAACAATGTCTCTGGAACACTTCTGCACTATTTCCAGGGTTATTCGCTTTGATAACCGAGACATCAGACCAGCTCGACAGCAGAGAGACAAGCTGGCTGCCATCAGGACAGTGTGGGACAAGTGGGTGCACTGCCTCCCCCTGCTGTACAACCCTGGGCCTAATGTCAACACTGATGAGCAGCTGATACCATGGTGTGGCTGTGGCTCACGAGGTAGGGCAAGTCGTCTTCTGACCAGCAAGTTGGTGGTTCGACTCCTGGTCTCCCCGCATGCCTAAGTGTCCCTGAGCAAGACACTGAACCCTGAATTGCTCCCGGTGGCTTGCATAGCGCCGTTGTGTGGGAGCCTTGCCGTCATTGTTGGGTGAATGGTGTATGATCTCCTGTAAAGCGCTTTGGCCAGTGCAACACACTGTGAAAAATGTGCTATATAAATACAGTCCATTTACCATTTAGGGGCCGCTGCCCCTTTAGTATATGCCATCCAAACCAGCAAAATATGTTATAAAGATCTGGGCTGCCTGTGATGTCACTACCTCATATGCTTGGAACTTGCAAGTCTACACAGGGAAACCTGATGGAGGAGCCCCAGAGATAAATCAAGGGATGAGAGTTGTCCTAGACCTGACTCAGCAACTTAATGGACACAACATCACATGCAACATTTTTTTTTACCTCGCACAAGCTGGGACAGGAACTCCTAAAGAGGAAGCTGACCATGGTGGGAATGATTCAGAAAAACAAGCCTGAGCTCCCATCGCAACTGTTGATTACAAAGAACAGGCCTGTCAACTTTTCAAAGTTTTTGTACATGGCTGACACGTCCTTGGTGTCCTATGTGCCAAAGAAAGAATGTTATGCTTATGAGTACACTGCACAGGGATGGGAAAAGATGATCATGGACTACAATGCCACAAAAGAATCGGTGGACAACATGGACAAGCTGGTGACTGCCTACAGCTGCAAAAGGAGGACACTACACTGGCCACTGGTGATATTCTTCAACATGTGGGACATCTCAGTGTACAACGCCTTTGTCATCTGGACAGCACTGAACCCAGAGTGGAACAGGAGGAAGCTCCAGAGAAGACGCATCTTTCTCGAGAAACTGGGAAAGGCACTGGTGAGATCTCAAATCCTCAGAAGAGAAAGTGTTCTGAGAACCCCATCCTCTGCAGCCAGAGTGACAAGGATTCGGGAGGAGGATGTTGGTGCCCCATCCACTAGGCCTACAGAACCACCATCTGCAGAGCCTGAGGTAAGTGTAGGATGCTGTTGCAGTATTTTTGTGACACTCATGCTTTGAGAGAGAGAGAGGTGTTAGGTGCTAAGTATAATTCCTTATCTTTTTATTATTCTAGGTTGAGGCCGGCAGCAGCAAAAAAAGGCGCTGCAGAGTGTGTGGACCCAAGGTGGACAGAAAAACGCAGTATACATGCATCAAGTGCAAGACATACATATGCAACACACACACAGTAAGACTCTGACCCTCATGTGCTGTACAGGTTGGTATGTGTTCAGTGGGGCTGATGTGTTGTGTAAACTGACCTGAATGGGTTACATTTCTAATCAGGTTCACATAAAAATCAGTAGTTAAGAAAAATCTTGCTTCATTTGTAAATTTGTTGATTTGTTTCCACTCATATCTTGATTATAATTGATTTCCTTTTTTATTGCATTTAAGAAAAAAATGAGTGGCACTTTAATTCATAAATTTGATCTAACAAAGGTAAAAGGCAAATATTAACCATATATGCTGTTTATATTGCTTTTAATTGGGATAAAGTTAACATTTGTTGAGTATTTTAACATAAAATTGTTTGGCTGTGTTGAGTTAAAAACCCCAAAATGCAGTGGGTCCATCAGACCCAGGAACACTGGCTGTGTAACAAAATATGAACAACACGCACTTTACTTACTGTGTGTGACACGATATTTGTAAGCACACATACACTATTTAGAAGTGCCTAATGGACTTATTTTACTGATGTTGCTGCATTTCCAAAGCTCAGCAATTATTTTGGTGTGTACACTGCTATAACAATCAAAACAACCACTGGTCAGAGCCATAAGAAAGACTCAGGTTTGTAGAAACACATTTCTTTAATATACAGTATGCCTGCTATTTTCTCTCACTACTTGTCTGTCTTTGTCTTTACCCACTCCAGGTGGGGCAGTATGGGTCTGTCCATCTGTTTATCTATCGGTCCAACACATGCAAAGCAAGAAGTCTTGAAACCATTGCAATGAAGGTGAGGATCTTCAAGGTCTCCACAGGATGATTCCCAGTGAAGTTCTGTAGTGCTATGAATCCCAACAATCCTGTCTCAGACAATTTAATTCACTGAGCACATCCTATATCCCATTCTGTCCTCCTCTTTCACCACCAAGGAAAAAGTTTTTTACCCACACTACTAGTAATACCTCCATAGTGTGGGTAGTGAACACTGCACATTAGCTCTCTTACTGTCTGAAAACCCTCTGTCTGCCACTGTTGTCAACAAGAATCACATCCAATTTTCTGCTCCAGCATTTGTCCTCCCACTGTCATCATTTACTGAATCCCAATTTTTCTTTAACTTGCATTCTCTGTGTCACTCCTTTTTGAGAGTGAGTGCTGTTCGTTATATAAAAACATAAAGGGTTCTTTCCCTGCTGCCAGTAAAAAGAAAATCTGTTTTTTTCCATCTGGGTCCCTGCTGCTTTGCTGAGCTACCCACCCCCACACCCCCACACCCTTTCCTCTTTCCCCTTCTCCCTCCCTTCCTCTGCTCTTGCTGGCTCTGCTTTCATTCCAGCCTCCTCCCCCCTCAGCTCTTCCAACCCTCCATCTTTCCTCTGGAGAATAGGGGTCATTGCACAAATCATTACTCAGATCCCCGTCGCCATGGCAATGCTGCTGTAACAGACGACAGGCATGCATCGAGCACAGCAAAGACGGCGATTAGTAAGCTGGTGATGGAGAAAGCAAGCGCTGCCTTTGTGTAGTTCCGTTTTGCCTCCATTTTTTCCCAAACAGCCTCTGCTTTTCTGTGTGTCTCCTGTTAACTGGGGTGGAGAAAATGAGTTAGGGGAGCAGTGGAACAGAATGAAAGCCTGCAAACATTCTGCTCACAGCCCTCCAGCTTTGTCTCCTTTTCTTTCCTGCTTTCTGTGTCTGATTAGGGACTGCTGTTGGCTTATTTCAACAGACATTTAGAAACCGTTAGAAATGGTTTTCTTATCATTATGAAATCTAGTCTGAAGAGTACAACATGTAGTGTAAGATAAGGTTATTTGTAACTCATTTTTTTGTGTTTTTGTACAAAAATTCCTTTTTATGTATTGAGTTGCCCTGGCTCCCCATTGTTTTGTAGGCTTGCCTTTTCTTTTTTTGCAGTGGGAGCTTATGAAGCTCATTGAAACATTTAAAGGCTAGGTTCACCCAAATTATGAACAATTGTATTTTCTCTCTTACCTCTGGCACTGCCTAGCCATGCAGACAATTTTAGTTTAATTTGTCCAGGTTTTCAGATATCTGTCTCTGAGACCTCTGGTTCCACTGCAGTGCAGTCATGACCAGTACGATTTGGTTTTTACAGCTTACCATACTAAAAAATGACATTTTAAAAACTAGATGCCATACATGACATTTTATTGATGTAAGTGGTGTGAACCAACACTTTAAGAAAACTGGCAACATGACTGAGGGTAAGAAGTATAGATGTGAGGAATGTTGAGAACAGGTTTTGTGACGTATGTTGGAGAATCATTACAGGGACTAGGTGTGATGCCTGTTTGGCTCTGACATTTGGTACATCTCATTCGCTTCCTTGGGTCTTAGTGCATCCCACTGAAGACCTGAGGAAAACTACACGGAAAAAGTATGTGGATGGAGGGAAAATATGTTTTAGACAAATGAGGCATCCTTTCTTCTGCATTGTAGTTTCATGCAACACCTGTTTCTGACAACAGGAGTCCAAGCTGCATGGCATGTCAGTCTGATATTAGAGCTCTGTATTGACTTTTGTTGGCTTGGAGTTTGCTGCTAGTAAATGATTAGATCAGGGAACATCAAATTGATTGATTCAGTCTTACTGAAACCTGGTTGCAGGAGGAAGAATAAATGAGTCTAAATGAATCAACCGCCCCCCAAAGTCATAGTAACTGTCACATCCCTCAAATCATAGGCTGAGGTGGAGATGTGGCAGCGATCTTTCACTCAAGCTTATTAATCAACCTAAACATAGTTATAAAACTTCTGAAAGCCTCACTCTGAGCCTCTCACAACCAAACATCTGTTTGTTACTGTATACTATGCACTTGCCCCTTACTTTAGTTTTTGACTGAGTTCGAAAACTTTCTATTTGATTTAGTGCTTAGTAAAAAAGTAATAGCAGTGAGTGATTTTAATATTCATGTGTACAAATGTCAAAAATGACTGCCTCAGCACTGCATTCAATTCATTAGTTGGCGTCTCTCAAACTGGAAATAAAATCTTAGTCTTGTTCTTACACTTGGCATTTTAACTGAACATTTAATAGTCATGTGTTCCGATGAGGAAGCAGAGGCTGGGGGCTCGGAGGTGGACTCGTCGGTGGCAAGGCACTGGGGGTGGATGAGATCTGCCCTGAGTACCTTAAGTCTCTGGATGTTGTGGGGCTGTCTTGGCTGACACGCCTCTGCAACGTCACATGGCAGTTTGGGGACAGTGCGACTGGACTGGCAGACCGGGGTGGTGGTCCCTCTTTTCAAGAAGGGGGCCCGGAGGGTGCGTTCCAACTATAGGGGGATCACACTCCTCAGCCTCCCTGGGAAAGTCTATGCTAGGGTACTGGAGAGGAGAATTCGACCAATAGTCCAACCTCAGATTCAGGAGGAACAATGCGGTTTTCATCCTGGCCGTGGAACACTGGACCAGCTTTATACCCTCTTCAGGGTGGTGGAGGGTTCATGGGAGTTTGCCCAACCAGTTCACATGTGTTTCGTGGATCTGGAGAAGGCATTCGACCGTGTCCCTCGCAGCGCACTGTGGGGGGTGCTCCGGGAGTACGGGGTCCAGGGTCCTTTGCTAAGGGCCACCCGGTCCCTGTACGATCGGAGCAGGAGCTTGGTTCACAGCGCCGGCAGTAAGTCAGACTTGTTTCCAGTGCATGTTGGACTCCGGCAGGGCTGCCCTTTGTCACTGGTTCTGTTCATTATTTTTATGGACAGAATTTCTAGGCGCAGCCAGGGGCCGGAGGGAGTCCGGTTTGGGGACCACAGGATCTCATCTCTGCTTTTTGCAGATGACTTTGTCCTGTTGCCCCATCAAACCAGGACCTCCAGCATGCACTGGGGCGGTTTGCAGCCGAGTGTGAAGCGGCTGGGATGAGAATCAGCACCTCCAAATCCGAGGCCATGGTTCTCAGCCGGAAAAGGGTGGCTTGTTCCCTTCAGGTTGGTGGAGAGTTCCTGCCTCAAGTGGAGGAGTTCAAGTATCTTGGGGTCTTGTTCACGAGTGAGGGAAGGATGGAACGGGAGATTGACAGGCGGATCGATGCAGCTTCTGCAGTAATGCGGTCGATGTACCGGTCCGTCGTGGTGAAGAAGGAGCTGAGCTGTAAGGCGAAGCTCTCGATTTACTGGTCAATCTACGTTCCGACCCTCACAGCTGGAGGAAGTGTCTGGAGAGAGGGAAGTCTGGGCATCTTTGCTTAGACTGCTGCCCCCATGACCCAGTTCCGGATAAGCGGAGGAAAATGGATGGATGGATTTAATAGTATGTCTCCAAAAACCTCTTTTGTCTGACTATTTTTAATAATATTTGAATTCACAATAATGGACCATAAAACAGTTTGGGAGAAAAAAAGCAACTACAATAGACATCTACCAATGCTGTTACCAAAATTAAAGAAGTCATTCCATTATTATTTACTTACAGTCTAACATGGTAGACTGCTCTGCACGCATGCATGGGAAGTGGAAACCAGGGTGCAGGTGAGCAGGGTCACCTTTACTTTACTGCCACACAAGTCTTGCTGAGTGCTGCAACTGATGGGGAAAGGGGAATGGAATGGCATAAGTTACATTTTCTCTATCAGAACCTAATGAGCAGTACACCCTTTAGCACCACCCAGCATAACCTCATGGGTTGCTGCTTTGATTTTCCTCTGTATTTTTCATTCTGTCCATCTCTGTTTAGAGGAGGGAGGGTCTGTCCTCCTCTCTCACACACACTTAGCTGAGCAGAGGATGTGTAACAATCAGCCAGTAATGGAGACTGTATGAGCAGTTTATCAAATAGCTTTTAAACAAGCAGAATACAGAACTTACAGAAATGTGATGTTTTCACAGCTTTGCTTGTCATCCACTCACTGAAATCCCTGTTTTACCCTAAAACCAATGAGTTACGTCCTTGTTTTACATCGAACCCAGTGAATGTGTTAACACATCATGCTTGTAATGTTAATGCTACCTAACATGGTAGACTGCTCTGCACGCTTGCATGGGAAGTGGAAACCAGGGTGCAGGTGAGCAGAGTCAGATGGCTGAAGACTGAGAGAAAGGTAAGACGTCCGGGGGCATCTGGAGGCTGGAATGATGGGATGACAGTCCATAAGAATGTCCAGAAAGTAACAAGGGTCTGATGAGGTAATTAAAAGTGCATTAACTAATTTATTTTCACTAGAGGGTCTAGTGATACTCAAAACACATTATTACCTAGTAACATGACATAAAACAATGTCCCATATTGGGACAAACTGTACAAAATGCAGCCACCAGTCTGAAGCTACTGTTATCTGACAAGTCTCAGATCATAAGTTGCATTGCTTTGACAAGACAGGGTAGAGAAGTAGGAATAACAACAGAAGGTTAGTACAATTGAGAGACCCCACATCCTTTCACTGGACCTATTAATGTGCAATACCTCTGCTGCTTTGATTTTGATCATTCTCTCTCTCTCTCAAATCCTAGACTTTAGGACTGTGCAAGACCTAATTAATGAAGTGCCCCCTTAAGTGGATAATTGGATTGATCCAAAAACACACACTCTCTTCTGCCACTAAAATCAGGGATGAGAGGCATAAAAAAGTAAACAGTGGAAAAGAAAGTGCAGATGATGCTCAATGTTCCTGCAAGAATCCAAATGCACAGCAGACTTTTCCACATTTGCTGCTTAGTTCAGCTTGGTGTATTTGTCTGTGTGTGGTTTTGTCAGCTTTGTAACCCCCCCCCCCCCATGTCCTTTTTCTCCTCGCTTTTCTTTTCCTAAAAAGAGAGAGAGCAAGAGAGAGAGAGAGTCTGGAGCCAGCAGTCTGGAACAAGCATGACAGAATTTGAATTATAGAAGCAGCACAGCAAAGAGAACAGGGAACAAGGGAGGAGGATGGTTGGGGGGTGTTTCAGTGTGTATGTGTGTGTGCATGTGTGTGCACATCTGTTTCTGTGTGACAGGGAAACAGAGAGAAAGAGAGAGAGAGTATTAATTCAGCAGTGGAGGCTGTTATTTCAAAGGCATTGTTGAAAAGCAGGCTTGGAACTATCTGCTTCTCACCCTGCAATAATGATTGATAAAATACAGGACCTAAATGTGTTCATTACAATATATATTACACTAACACTAATTGTGTTTCAAAACTGCCAAAACCGCATTATTAAAATACTGAAGACAATGAAATGAATCTATATATAGTCCAAATAATAAAACATCACTTGTAAATCAATGTTCCAATTTGGCAAGTAATGCTTATCTTGGTCGCTGTCTTAGCATAGCGTATTAGCATTTTAATATTTTTCAAATAGCACTAAACAGTGCCGCATGAGGCTGATGGCAATGGCATTATGTATGCAGGTGTTTGGTCATGAACCAAAGTATTTCTGATGTTATGATGGCACTAGATGAGAAGTTAAAGGCTCCACAAAATGATTACAAAACTAGACAGCATTCAGAGAGTGCAAACCTCCGCCAAGGGGCAGCTTGGTTTTCCCTAATGCCATAAAAGCAATAATATTATGGTGGTTGGACCCTCATAATTTGATTGCTTGACCATGAAAACCTACTGTTGGCATTTGGAATGACATTGATATAATTATTAGTCTGAAAGTTATCCAAGAAAAATGACAGACATGGCAGTCAACCACTCGTTGGTTTAGGGGCAAAATGGAAACTTCAGTGAGTCGATCAAAGGCAAAGCAGCGAAGATGTCACATTTCGTTTTCTGTTTGTGTGAGAGCTGTTTGATAAACTTCTCATACAGTCTCCCTTACTGGCTGATTGTTGCAGTATTGCTGAGTGATACTTCACGTCCTGTGCTCTCTCTCTGCCTAGCCGTGAGTGTGTCTCCTCTGAACAAAGACTGACATGAAAAAATACAATGGAAAAGCAAAGCAGGACGGTCCGTGTCAACCCATGAGGTTATGCCAGGTGACTGTTGAGGGAAGCACAGGGTGTACCGTGCACTAGTGGAAACAAAGCTAGGAACACCTACGTCCTCGCCAATAGACTACTGTGCTCTGAACGAGATGTAGGTACCTGCTAATAGAATTAGCTTGGTCAGACTGTAAGTACTCACATCTCCAAAAACATAAGAACAAATTGTTAAATTGGATTGGCATTACTTGGATAGGCTGACCACAGATTCTCAATCTAAATGATTACTTTGTCACCTGAAAAACTGTCAGAACTTAATAATGTGGCATAATACCGGTCCTAAGGATGAAAATGATAACAGCTTTGAGCCTGGCTCAAATCTCTGCCATCACTATCTGGGATCAAGATGATCCAGATTGGCTCTTGTCTGACTGTCACTGCATAGAGAAGATCTTTCCCCAGCTGTGGGCTGTCACCTCGCTGAGTTCCTCCATTCCCTGCCTCACACAATGGGGTGTACTGTTCATCTGACTTATCCCTTCTGCACTAGCTCTCCCCAGCAGCAGCATGTTGACTGCTGCCCCCCTCTTACATCTCTCTGTTCAGCTCTCTCTTCCTGACCCTGTCTTGCTGCTTCAGCAGCACTGGTTGAAGCCATTAAATAATCTAAATGATTCAGCTGAGTTCCTAATTACACTGGGTCGAACTGATCAAGTTTCCCACTAGTTTTTTGATAGTTTTTTGGGCTGAGGGATCAAACATTCAGCGTTAGAGTTTATGATCTAGAATGAAGTTTATCCACTTGCAAAGCAGTCCACATACAGTACATCCATTCTATATACAGTGTGCTGACTTTGTTTGAACTGTCCTCTCTTTAGCAAGTGGACATCACACTCCGCAAGCTGATGCTCCACCTCACAGACTCGCCACCCAAACCTCTCTCAAACTCAGACCTCATAACTTTCACCTCCTCCGTGTCAAACCTATGTTGTACATCCATATCCCTGATGGCTGCACAGTTCAAGTTTGCTCGGGCCAAAAGGGGGGTGATGATTTTGTATGATCATGGAGCATCATTCACTTGACACCATTGTACCAAAGCTCTCAGCCAGGCAAACTAGTGGCCTAAGATGTAGCTGGATATAAAAGGACATCTGGTTTGTTGTCACTTCCAACCAGCAAACTCAAATCACAGGGCCCCACTACAATGAAGAGGAATTACGTTTCCTTGGTCAGATTTGTGGAGGAATTGAGTTGGACCCCTAACACACAAAACAACACAGAGAAACAAATAGTTTATCATGTGAATTCATTAAATGAATTCATCAAATGGGTGGGAAGCCAGTGATACAACCAAAGTAATGGCATACTTACTGATGAACTATTCTTGAGATTTGGCTCACCAGCAAAGGTAAACATGGACAGAGGAAGCCACTTCCAAGGTAATGCAAGAAGTGTGGAAACTTCTGAGAATCACAGTCTCATATCAGCTGCCACCCAATCTCCTCCAGTCAAGTGGTTTGCAGCAAGTAGTTGGGCATGCTGAAGAAATTGTCTGCAAATCAAAAGGACTACGATGTCAAGGTGTCAATGTATTGATGGCTATCAGAGCTAGCAAAGTCTAATGTCCTGACTAGGCTTCCTATTGTGATCTCAGACTGCTTTAGTCTTACATTATTGGTGCCAACTTAGAATACAGTGTTTCTAAAGCTAGTGGTGGAGTGTGATGAGATTCCTTTCTCTTCTCTGCACGATGACCCTCAGATGAACCTCTATGTCAGAAGCTCTGGCCACTTGTAGACAGTAAATGGTGGATGGTGATGCTAAACTAACAGTGTAGGTGATGAAGTCACTTCTATTGCACATTCCTGTTGGCAGGAGATGAACACAGAGCTATAATTCTTTCAACAAAATTCGATTAACGTCTTGGAACAAGTGGTACACACAGTGTTCTGTTCCACCTCCAGGAAATTTCTAAGTTCAGGTTTGCCAGAATTACTGAACAGTCTCAACAGAGGGACTTGAGTTTGTATGAGAAACACCAAGTGGAAATATGTTAACACCTTACCACTTTGTTACAGTAACTCAACAAGTATAAAAACATGCATGTATAGTGAGTTTGTCTATCTATCCATCCACCTATTATCTATAGTCTACTGCTTAGAGGGTCGTAGGGATCCTGTCTTAGCTGACACTGGGCAAGAGGGATGACACTGTTTGTAAACTGTTTACAATGGAAAGTTTACCATTCATCTCTTTTTTGTCTTCTATATAAGTCTGGCAAAGCTAAGGTTGTGTTTCTAACCGGTCTAATCATCTGACTATTTATGTTTGTTGCCCCATTGGACCTCAGATGTATTATTACTGATAGGGAAGAAAGTCAGAACTACAATGCTAAGACCTGAGTCATAATAAACTGGACTTATTAGTTAAATCTATAAAAACCGGTAGTGATGGTGTCCATTTCAAACTGTTAATTTGTTTTACCTGCCCACCCTAATCATTTCAGTAGCATCATAAAGATACCTTCGCAGCTTCTGTGTGTTTTATTGTAGAGTCTTTCTCCTCAGCCTTCTCCTCAGAGACAGATGTGAAAGGAGAAGTGAAGCGGAGAGGCAAACAAATGAATTTTCTCCCCCTTAGTCTTTCCACTTCACTGTTTAAGTCCCTCTCTCTCACACTGTCTATCCACATTCAGTCAAACCTGACAGCACAGCAGGACAGAGCATGCAGTTGTTCTGCACTGGATATTTGTTGGTATAAAATCAGCAGCAGTAACATCAGCCAATACACACATACACCCATCAAAGTGCTATCATTCAACCAGCTTCCCCATTGCAAAGTTACCACCTCACAGAACACTTTAACACAGACAGAGAGAAATGGAGGGAAGTGAAGTCTGTATGTGTGTGTGTGTGTGTGTGTGTGTGTGTTGGAAGCTAGGAACATTCCAGAGATGGTAGACAAAAAGAAAAACAAAGAAGGACAGACATCATCATTGTGATGATTGCACGCAACTCAATACTCTTGCATACTGATATATTCCCCCAGAGGGCTTTTTCCATTACCCTAGAACAGTGAAGTCGTTTAGCTGATCCAGCCCAGCTTTTTTTCTTTCTTCCCTCCCTCTCTCTCACTTCTTTGCAGTTTTTTTTCTCAGGCACACTGTGCAGATGTAACCTTCTGCAAGCCCGCTCCCCATCCCCAGGACATTGGCTATCCACTTTGCTGCCAAGAAATATGAAAAACTGGCAGGCTGCCCGTTTCATCTGCAAACACACAACGAAAATGAGAGGGAGGATGGAAGCAGCAGGCAATGGAGGGAGGGAGGGAGGGAGTGGAGGTGACAGAGGAGAAGGAAATGCTGCTGCTGTGCTTTCCACAAGGAAAAAAAGAATCAAAAGCAGAGCAGAGGGAGAGAGCGATGCTGAGAAATACAGATGCATTTTACCCCTATGAAAAGGAGCCACATAAACAAATAATGTGACTTAAAATAATTATGTGAACATTTTTCTGAAGAGCAGAGTGAGCTGGGTGCACACATGAGCATGCACACACACACATACACCAACAGACACATGCACATACATAGACACCATATGTATTAGTATTATTATTAATTCTATTGCACCTATATATAAATTACAGTTCAAAATGCTTTATTTACTATTTTAAACCTGATTCCATTCTCATAACTGTTACTTTCATGCTAACTTGAGTCCTCTGTTATAAAGAGTTAGGAAATGCAGAATCTGGCAAAACAACCACAGTATATCAGGGTAGGAAAGCAAACCTTCTAAAGCTCTCAGAGTCAACAAAAACTATATATTAATTATTTCATGTGCTTATCTTTAAGCTCAACTAACAGTAAACACAGGATTTAGCTCACGGAGGTCATGATTCCCAGCAACTTCCTGTCATCCATCCATCCATCCATTTTCCTCTGCTTATCCAGGACCGGGTTGCAGGGGCAGCAGTCTAAGCAAAGATGCCCAGACTTCACTCTCTCCAGACACCTGTTACTATTTACTAATTATTACATATTCTTTATACTATTATTTTTAAAGCAACTTTCCTATTTAATTTGGAGTAACTACAGTAAAAGAGCAAGTTAAGAGCTTCCATTCCAAAAACTGGATTATGACAAATGAATTTGGAACCTTTGGAAACCACTTTACCCACAATATTTAGTACTACATTACCTATATAACAAAAGCCCTTGTTGAAAAAAATCTTACTTTGCAGCACGTGCTTCAGCAACAGCCAAAATGCCGTTGTACACCAAGGCGTC
>NW_018127930.1:1731816-1741327 GCF_001952655.1 Monopterus albus
TCGTGAGGGGAGGCCCGGCCACCAGGCGCTCGCATTCGAGCCCCAACCCCGGGCCTGGCTCCAGGGTGGGGCCCCAGCTGCGCCATGCCGGGCGTCATCACGGTCCTTGATTTTAATCAAACTTCCTGTCATGGACTTTTAAATTGGTTCACTTCTGCTGCCGTGTCTGACTCTCCCATTACACGCAGCTGTTTCCCATCAGGTTAATTAGGTCACTCAGTATTTAAGTCCTTAGTCAGCATTCATTCCTTGCCAGTTCATCATACTGATCACACCAGAGACACTTCAGCAGCTGTTTGCTTGGATCCTGTCGCTCGGATCATCCAACTGGCTTCAACCTGTTTTATACCATGGAAGCCAGTTCTACTTTCCCCTTCGTCTGGTCTTGCTCACCAAACTGGACTAGATTCGTGTTTGGTCAGTTGCCTGACTGCTTGTGCCATTATTGAGCCACGAATTGATAATTTCAGTTTTAAATGTGACAGGAGCAGCTTTCTCTTGCTTTCTGTCACCCACACACCCGTTCCTCCCTACTACTATGACCTACTTCTTTATTATTAAAGATTATTTTCTGATAGTCTGATACTAATGTACCATACCTACATTTCATATACCCTTAACTTAATCCTGACTATCAGCCAAGATCTGAACCATGGATGTTGCAGTTATGTGGTATGTACTGTACCTTAGCTGTTATGCCACAGTCTCAGGGCTGTTTTTTGTTTTTTAAATATCCTTTTAGGCAGATTTTGCAAGCTGCCATAAGAAGATAATGATGAGGCTAAAAAGGCAATCTATCAGAGTGATATCAAAGGTTATTCACACTTAACAGTTGGATATATTCTGAAAACGCATGTGTACATAGGAAAACTAGAAAAAAACAAACAACCAAGCGAAGTCAGTGAGGTTGTCAGTGACTTCAGGCAGCCATTGAACATAAAGCAATTTACCCAAAGTATATGATGACTTTGACTGACTTCATGTGCACTTGTCCAATTACTTTTGAAGCCCAAAATTTGGGGCACTAAGTGTTAAAAGGGCTAAACCTCACTTCTTTTTAGTTTGATGAAAACCCACTCCAAGCTGAGACTTCACATGTAATTTCCTTTATTTATAAGTGAATGTGTTGATGTGTTGAGCCTGAAGAACCAAGGAAATGTATAACTCATGAAACATATATAACATGTTTTAGATGGGGTGGCATATGGTTTTACTCATTTTGCATTTTATGGCTTTTACAAATGCTCAGATACACTTCTTGACATGTTTCCTGGCCCCCATGACTTTTTCTATTCAGGAACACTGTTGAGAAGAGAGAAAGAAGCTGTTTGAACTATACAGATAGACCCTGGTTCTCTCATGGAATTTGCAAGCTCTTCCTGTGGTTTTAACGTCTCCAAGTGATTTTCTTCCTGTCTGTTGCCTGGCAACAGAAGGGGAAAAATAGTTGAGGTGATGACTGAAGGTGAGCCGAGAGGGAGATAAGAGGAACAAGAAGAGATGGAGGGAGTAAAGCGCTGGTCGTTGTTTTCGTCTTGACAAGCTTTCACAGATTGTACCATTTCTGTTGTGTTAAAACAAACACTAACAAGTGATGTGATGTGTTGCTGATTGTGCCATCTACCTTCAAGTTTGTTAATATTTACAGCTGAATTTGCACTATGATAAGTTATTATAATATGAGCAACCTTTGAGTCTCTAATACTGACTCTTACAACTGGATATTCATAACTACACATTTATAGTTTTTCACAAAGTGTGCAAATCAGTAGTAAATGTCCATTAAGGTTAGTTATAAATGTTTAAAAATAAGCAATTCTTTCTCTACAATAATCTCTCTACTTAAATATTCTTTCCCAAGTGTATTGCAAGGGAAGCCATAAGGTGTCACATGGATAAAATTTTTTTGACCAAATGCAGCAGGTTGACTAGCACTGATGCATTTATATATACAGTATATGTAGCTATTGGATACATATGCATAGTCAATGTGTATTGTTTTGTCTTGGCTAACTAGAATTGCTAGAGCATATTGTAGCATTTCTGATTTAGTCAAGTCAAGTCAAGAATTTTATTTGCCATTTATGCATAAACAGATAGTCTAGGCATATAGTAATTCTTGTGCAGCTCTCCTTTGGAGTCAGGTAAGGAGTCAAAAGATTTATTTGAGATTTGCTGTAAGGCAGGCCAACCTTTATAGTAATGAAATGGCATTCTTTTGTTGTAATGGGATCTTAGTTTATGCTACTATAAATACTGTAAATAAAAAAGTCACTTCAAAGACAACAGTGATACATATTGCACTGTTGTCTGCTGGTTTGTTTGAGGTCAGGGTGTGTAATGAGGCTGACAAAATTTTATTACAGGAAGACAAATGTCAGTGTTCTCATACGAAGGTTGATCTTGAGCTATGAAGGGTGTGTTCTGTCTGCATTAGTGTACTGCAGATGTGAGAGAGTATAGAGAAATGTGTTACCAATTGTAAAGAAGTAACTAAGCCAATGGTTTCAATTTATAAACACTTAATAAACTATTTTGTTTAAAAGTGGAACCAGTGTTTCATGGCCCGAGATAAGGGCCAACGGGGAAAGGAATTATGCCTCCAGCACCTGCTTAGATTAAATTGATACTGTGTGGTAGCAAAGGGAGCAACAAGTGTTAACATGGAAGTCTGAGCAATGATCATGATGATCAAGGGAACTATTCAGCATTTTGGGAACTATCCTTAGACACTCCCAGGTTAGCAAACTGATGTCAGTCTCATATACTCTGTATGTAGCTGGACTTGTGTGTGTGTGTGTGTGGGTGTGTGTGAGATCGAGGAGCAGCCCCTCCCTCCTCTAAACAGAGACCCAGCACAGAGAAAACACAGTGGAAAAACAAAGTAGGATGGTCCATGTCAACCTGAGAGGTTTTGCAGGGCGAAGGTATACTGCTTGTTAGGTTCTGATAGTGGAAATGCAGCATATGTGTTTCCTTCCACTGTGTCTATAATTAAATACCAGTTTGAAGTGGTATCTAGTTGTTCACACACCAAAACTACACTGTAACTCGTGGGCTTTACTATGAAATAGTTTTTAGTCCTTAATTTGTTCTTAAAGGTACAGTATGCCTTTTTTTAGTCGACATATGCTCTAAAATATATCTGAATATCCTCTAAAGACCAGTTTACACTGAATGCATTTTTGCATTCAGTGTAATTTTTATGTGCGCCTTATGAGTTTTTCACGCAGCCAATAGAACTCCAAATTTACCAATGCATCAAATCACACTAAAGCTTGATTTATGGTTCTGCACTAAATCTACACTGTGGGTATGATGTAGATAAAACGTAGCCTCATACCCTAAGCCCTAGCCTGATGTGCACCTCTCCAGAAATGTAACTACATGTTGTGGCAATGCAGACCACAACAACTGTGATTAGTTACATCACATTTCCTCATTCATGTCTCTCAGTGGCTGGACAAGCACAGAAAATCCCCCTCGTTCTGCCTCAACTGGTTGAATGGTCATACAGACCATCTCCTCCAACGTCTTCGCTCTTATCTATGTTGCAATAATTTCAGTAAAAGTAGCTGCTGTTCAACATCTATTAATTTTAACTCCAACAGGACCCACTCAGTTTCAGTCACCATTGTTACTAAGTGGTGAAAAAACACAAAATAGTGGCACAGAACCTCCATTGCCATCTAGTGTTATGGTGATGTAATTACAGAGCAACGCAGACACACCAGGCATGCTTGCATAGCCTACGGCGTAGGCTCTGTGTAGATTCAACACGGAACTATAGATCAAGCTAAACGCCAAACCCTGGACCGCCATGCTTTTTTTTTGCACTTTACATCTATTCTTTTCCCCTCTAGATTGTTTAGTGTAGTCTCCACAGACACCTGATTATGTCATACAACCCCCCCAGTTATTTTCTGTTAGTAACTTTTTATTGGTAGCTGTTATGATTGGTCAGGATCCGGATGTAGCTCTGAGCGTTTTGGTTTCAGTTTTCCCTCTGCAGTGAGCTAAGGAAAATCAACAAAATTACTAAATCCATGCATGAAAACATGCCAGTTTCTTTCCGATAAACCCAACTACTTTAGTCCAGTACATTTCTGCTGTCGGTTAGGTTTCCTTTCAGCTCACTGGGAGTTCACAAGCAACTGTTATGACGACAAAGACACTGAACCTGCCACTTACGTCTGGCTTTCAGTGTGAACTGGATGGAATCACGCATCAGTAGAGCAGTGTGAATTCCCAGTTTTTAGTCTGACCCTTCTAACCAGTCAGAGAAGGTCAAAGTCAGGGATGCGAGTTCAGAGTAGTCATTCAATACATATACAAACTTAATGGTCTACTACTCCTTTTACACTGTCGATTCAAGTTGCTGGAAGACATCATTATGACTGGCTCACAGACTAGAAAGCTCCTGATTCCTACGTTAGCTGAGGCTGTGAACACAACAAGAGTGAAGAACTGGGTGGAGAGTAAGGAGTAAGAGAGCAGAGCAGAGAGGTTTACTTTGCAGTCTCATAGCTTTCAACCTAATCATACAATTTGTGTTCTGTGGTAGAAAATTGATACGGGGTCGACCTTTGTTCGAATATGTGATAACTGACATCTCAAAATGTGTCACTGAGACATGTGTGTTGCACAGTCTTCCATTCTTACATCTCATCCTTATAACGCCCCTCACATCATGAGATTTCCTAAGAAGGAGGATGCAAAACAAGGATGCATATATGACATGCATAAATTGAGAAGAATCCTGAAAGAGATAAAGAGGAAGAGGAGAGGAGAACTAAATGAAAGAGAAGGTATTACCAGAAGGGAATATGTGCAATTGCATAGCTAGGGTGAGAGAGAGATGGCGGTGGGGGAGTGGAAGAATCAATAACTAATTTCAGTGCTGAGCTCACTGTGGACGGTTTCCCAATAAGGCTGGGATAGAAGACCAAAGTTTGAATAGTTGTCCATCTCTCTGTCTCTCAGTGCACCTCTCTCTCTACCCTCATCTCTTTGTCTGTCTTTTCCCCCCCTGTCCGCTTCCTTCTCTGTAGTCTCATGGGTGGGCAACACCCCCATCTGTCTGTGTCCAAGGCTAATGATGTGGAGGCTTGGGCAGATTTACACCAGCCGATAGGGTCACTACTAAGCCAAGATGTGAAGTCATTCTTAAAGAATGAATGGCACATACTGTACTATTAGCCAATGTTAATGTTACAGGAAATATAGTTGCATTACCAGTAGAGGTATAGAAATGCGACACAGGCAACTAACTACTCTGCAGCCCTGAAAACATGACCTAAAGGTGACAGAGTGCCAAATGGTTAGGGTTAACTTAGTGGCAGAGTTTTAAAAATGGTCAGAAGCATCAGAGACTTGAATATTTTGACTTTTAATCCCCAGTATGGGTCAAGTTACATAAGCATTGGGTTCTACAGTTGCCATTATGCAGTTGGGTAACATATTTTCGAGAAAAATGTTTTACATTTCCAACTAGACTTGTCAGCAAAGCAAGAGGCACTGTCCCTACCTCCACACAGTGCAGTAAGGATGCTGCTGTGATCTTAATGCCATCATTTCTTATCTAAAGCCAGACATATTATACATCATCAAATTCAGGTAATTCTCTATTTTTCCAAGACAAAGTCTGGAAGAAAGGCACCACCCCATTGTCAAAAATCACCTCATATAGGACATCAATCATAGGAATGAATTTATTTGAAATGGACTGAGAGAACTGCTGATGCGTTTTGGTATGGAGCCTTCTTCAGAGCTCTTACTCCCACAGTGAAGACATCTTGCTGCTTTGATGATTAAACAACTCATGCATTTTGATTATCTTGACATATGAAGAGCCTCTATTCTTTAATAATGCTAGGATCACAGCAACCAGCTTGACATATCAGTAGCCTAGTGTTTATGATTTAGACTGAATGGAAAAGTAGAAAAGAGCCATGCTTTACTTTGAATATTAATATCAAATATTTTGTCATAGGAATGCATTTTTATACTTAATAATAATTTAAGTGTTACTTCCTTGTAGATTAGACTATAATGGCTATGATTGCATACTCAGAATACTTCTTGATTTTTGTATTTAAGCTAGACTTCTTTTCATTTTTAGTTTTACCTCTGTTAAGATGTTGTTAATGCAAGACAAATGAGGGATGTATTATGTTTTTCACACAATATTGCAATAGCTTAGGTTAAATTTGAAAACTAGGAGTTTAATCCTGTCATGGAATTATTATATTGACATGAGTCAAAATGCCATGAAGCCTCATTCAGAAACCATAATGTTCTGTAAGCAGTGATCGTGCTAAATGTCCTAACAACAATGAGCTGTGTCTTTTCTTTGTCAAGACAAGTGTAACGCCTTGTACCACACTGTGTGGACTCAAAAGCAAGGGTCACACTCAGAGCAGGTGAAGTAAAAATGGCATTTACTTAGTAAAAAATATTTACACTGATCAGCCATAACATTATGACCACTGACAGATTAAGTTAATAACAATGACTATTTCATTACAATGGCACCTGTCAGTGTGTGGGGTATATTAGGCATAAAGTTGATGTGTTGGAAGCAGAAAAAACAGGCAGGCGTAAGGATCTGAGTGACTTTGACAAGGGTCAAACTGTGATGGTGAGTTGACTGGATCAGAGCATGTCCAAGACTACAGGTGTTGTTGGGAGTTCCTGGTCTGCAGTGGTTATGTGAACTGCTATTATAACCTGGTTTGGTACTGAACTGAATGCAGCTTGTACTAACACCAGACTGAAAGTACTACTGAAGTGAAGACAGAATCGGTACTGAACAACTATATGGACAGTATAATGTGTTCATCTGCTGTTGTACATGCTGATGTACATTTGAATGGTGATGCCAACACTTGGGAAAGAAAAAGAATGATCTACATACATGTTACATGCTGAAGCCCTAGTTGTTGATATCACCAGAGTTTACATGTGTGTGTGTGTTTGTAAGGGTGAGTGGGAAATAAAGTTCTTTGACTGTGCATCAATCAGTGCATAGAAAAGTGCCACTGACATTCAGCTGACAGTTTAGCCATGATGTCTAGTATGTCACTTCGTGGTCATGAGCCTAATGTATTTATTGTAACTTAACAAAGCAATCATGATGCAGTAAGTAATGGTGCAGTTAGATGGTCACTGAGGTCCGAAAGTTTGAATAAGGGTCTGGGCTCACAGAACAAATTGAACCTAAAATCAGACTGAATTTTATAAGAATCCAAGACTGGCCTGAAGACTTCCTCAAGCATCATCTTGAGGCCTCAGTGCAGTTCAGACAAAGTGTTTGTTGGATTGCCTAACAACCCCTGCAACACCCTTTCTAATGACAGAATCGGGTAGGGCTGTGTCCAGCAATTTCTGTGTCTCTGAAACAATCTGACATTTGTGTACTTAGACTGGTAAAGATTTCTCAAAATTTCAGATGTTTCAACTCCATGGAAACATCAGAAAAGACACTGTAGCAAGCAGCACATCTACACACAACAGCTTTACAGTGTATCACTTTAACTACATTGATAATTTCACAAAATAATGGCAACTCAAGGTCTATGTACTAGCTTTTTTTTTTTTTTTTTGGAGCTTTCAATTGCATCTCATTCATCAGCCATTAGAATTTGTTCAGTTGTCATGGAAACATAGTCCATAAAGCATGTTCACTTTGTAAACCTACACTACAGGTGTAAAGTGGTGATACTGTACATTTATATTACCTTGCTGAAAATGGTAGACGCTTAATATTATTGACTTATGTACTGCGTTTTATTAGGATTGAAAAACTTGGAAAGCATGTATAATGTAAAAATCGTTGGATTTTATCATGTGCATGTGTCTCTGAATACAGGAGTTGAGCTGGTACTCTGGCAACTGATAGTGTGTCTACAGAAGAACTAGGTCTGGTCTCATTTTCAGATTATATTATATCTTATTTTATAGTGGTAGCCCTACTATTGGGATAAATTGACAGCAGTTAAGACCATAATGTAATCAACCAGAATAAAACAGTGAATGCACACGTACTGAACTGGTGGCTTTGCGGTAAGAACGATAGTAAACTGTTGACATACACAAACCAACAGAGGATGGAAGTCCTCATTCTTACCTCTACACTGCACTGCCCTCCTGTGGTTAATTTACAGTACTGCAGCCCCAGTGTAATAATCCATTACGCAAGTGCACCTCTTTGCAATGATGACAATATCTACAATAGTGCACAGAAAGATTTAACACAAGCATTTTGTCAGTATCAAGCAGTTTAACAACCCTTACACTAACTTGTTGTTGGTATTACCACAAGGTTAGTCATTTCTGTGCAGATTCTCAGTCATCCAGGTCATAGTAAGCTGAAAAAAAATCAACTGGACTAAATTTCTAGGTCGAAGACGTTTCACCTCTCATCCAAGAGGCTTCATCAGTTCTGACTGACTGGTGTTGAGCCAGAGATATTTATCCCCCTCGGTGGTGTTTCAGTCCTTTGAAGGCCAACAATGTGCCCTAACAACTGAGTCGTTATAGCTCTGTTTATGTCTGGGTGTTTTGACCTTCGGGTGGACCAGTCTCTGCCACAGGGTGTTCCCTGGTTTAAAGTTAACTGGGATATTGTGGTTGCAAAAGATCCTTTTTAACTTCTCTGATAAACCAGCCACATAAGGGATGACAGTGTGGACTGCACAATCCAGAAAGGCCAGACAGTCATCTCTGGCATCCTCATGAGTGAATTTGATGTTGTCATCCACAGAGTTGATATGCTTGGTGAAAGCCTCTACATCCTGGGTCCTGATTTTAATCCATATGTCATCCATGTAGCGGAACCAGTGGCTGGGAGCGGTACCAGGGAAGGAAGACAGGGCTTTCTCCTCAATTTCTTCCATGTACAGGTTGGCAACTATAGGAGACACTGGGGAGCCCATAGCACAGCCATGTTGCTGCCTATAGAGGTTAGTCAGATTCCCATTCCATATTTCAACCCAGCTGTTGGTGTTATTGCACCATTTCATTGTTTGCCAACCTCCATCTAACATCAGAGTAAGAAGCACCACATGAGCAACTTTCAGTAGGAAGAATGGGCCCCATCATTCTACATTTTCTCAAAAATAGGTGGCCCGAATTTTCTGTTGGTGACACCTCAAAAATCCTCATCAAACGTTCTAACTTCCACAACCAGAAGGTACTTTCCTGGTTTCTCATCTTTATACACAATTTCACATCACACATTAACTTTATCTGGAGCAACAGGAACATCACTTAGAAAAACAACAAGTTTAATAATACCAGCATTTTAGTTGGTACACATGTAAAATATGCTTCCCAGTCAATCATCACAACAATGAAAGAACTGGTGCACTCTTTCAACAACTTATTGTCACTTATTGTCACCTCATGTGCTATCATACTGGGATGATATTGTTAGAAACATACCTTGGAAAATATATATATATATTATTATTATTATTATAAATATATACAGATATATTTTAACTAATAA
>NW_018127930.1:1741539-1750768 GCF_001952655.1 Monopterus albus
CCTTTATTATTATTATTATTATTATTATTATTATTATTATTATTAAGGGCTCCATTTTGTAATCTGGTATTCAGGTCTCATTAATCCATCCATGCATAGCTCCCCGGCATGGCCAGTAGGGGCGCTATTGTCACTTTCCCCAGGAACCAAATAAGGAAATGACGTCCTTCGTGTGCAACGATGGTCTCAAATAGAAAAGTGGAGCATAGACGCCGGTACTGGTTTTTGAGCCGTAGAGGAGGGTGTGGGTGCTGGCGCTGGCGCTGACACAACACTACACGAGGTTAGTGTTGTAAAGAATCACTTTTATGAAGTTAAGAAATATGAGAGTATATATTTGGAAGCCGAGTTCACGGTGGCTAACTAAGTTGTTGGCTAAAACTTCACTGCCCAATTCAGCACGTGCGGGATCTTATTAGTGTCACATACGATTGAAGGAGCAATGTTGGGGAAGTAAATTTACAAACTGTAATCTGTTTAAAACTCAACGTGTAGTGGGGGAAACGACAAGAATGTGTAGAGTTTCGTGTTGAAAATAAAAATGTGGTAAGCAAGTTAGCTAAATGTATTTTATTTGAAAAGTTCAGCAGAATGAAGTGTTTACTTCAACTTTGAGTTACATCGTAGTCCTACAGAAAGTTTTCATGACGCAGCTATAGCAAAGTAACTGCATGTAAAATAGTTTATTTCATGATTACACAAGATTAAACCGGCTGCAGTGTTGTAGTGAAAAGTCTTCCAGTCTAATAATGTTTAATAAAAGCTGCCTTATCAAGTTGGTTAACAACTCCCGTGTTCCCCACCAATATAATGTGGATATAAGATTTTGAAAGAGGCATTTTAAAGACAAGTAGTAGCTTCTGGCCTCAGTCTTATTTATTTTGCCTGAGACCTCTGTGGTGTTGGTCAGAGCCTCAGGACATGTATGTCTTCTGTCCTGGTCATAAGATGGATGCTGACAGCTGACCTGCCAAATGCAGCCAGATTAGGCTGTCAGTGGAGGGAGGGAGGGAGGGAGTGAGTGAGGGAGTGAGTGAGGGAGTGAGTGAGTGTGAGTGTGTGTGTGTGTGTTGGTGCAGTGTGGAGTTAGATTACATTTACATTACTTTGTACGCACAACCTCTACAGAGCTGAAGGAATATGAATGAATGGTCTTTTATTACAGTGTGAATATTAATTAGTTTCCACTTGGGGGTGTTTTACTTATCATTAATCAACTCATTCAAAAACATTTCATACCAAAATCATTGGAAGTGTCCTCTTCTAAGTGTGAATGTTAGTTTGTGTAGATTTTGGCATGACTGATACATGTTATTTGTCTACTATGACAGAATGGGTGACGTGGCACAAGATGAGGTGAGGTTCTACTCCAATGCTGAGGACTACTGGAAGGAGGTTCCCCCCACCGTGGATGGCATGCTGGGAGGCTACGGCAGCATTTCCAGCATTGATATCAATGGATCCAAGGCTTTCCTACGCAAGTTCCTCGGTGTAAACACTCTTAAGATTTCATTCTCCTCAGGCAGCAAAACACATTTACTTAACTGCTTTGTTATGGTCTGGACTATATGTATAATCAAATGAGCATGTGGTGTCTTTTTGTTCAGTGTTTATCCTTAAATTTAATCAATAACTGCTTTATGTAGGAGACACCTTTATAGTCTTTCCCAGTTTATTAACCTAGAAAAATAAAATATGATCTGTTTTTGACCTGTCTGAAGACCTAGTGATTATTGTTAGGGTTTAATGCAGTGCTGTGGTCACATGATTTGGACTCCAACTAGACTGGAGTCATGAATCTAGCGACCTAATTATCAAAGCAAGTCTTGATACTTGTGAGTTGGAAAATGATAGCTGTCCCACTTCTGATGTGAAAACCGTGGTGCAGTGAGCTGTGGAGGTCTGGATTATCAGATACATTAAAATGCAGACAGCACAAGAATTGCACAACTACACTAAAAAGCAGCCTGCCCACATGTACCTTGAGCCCTCGACTACATATTTAAAAAATAATGCCGTATGTGCCTTATAATATAGCGAGTGAAGTTCTCTGCCACTGAAGTTGGAAGTTGCTTTACCTTTTGCTCTTACAGCTATTTAAAATACCTTTAAAATAATTTTTATATTCAGTAAGTATGCACATGCCTTGGATTACATACAGTTTACAATGTAAGATGAGTGAACATCAGTATCGTTATTTTATATCCATTTGCAAAGTGGCAGCGGCATCTGATCTAATGTATCCTGGGATGGGCTCCAGCCTCCAACGATCATGGATAAGAGGGTGTAGATAATGCCACCTCTGATCTAATGTATGCTGGGATGGGCTCCAGCCTCCAACGATCATGGATAAGAGGGTGTAGATAATGCAGATCAGTTGATATACAGTTGCCATATGCTATAAATCAGTGTTGGAAAAATTATTGCAATATTTATTTCTCGACATGTTGCCCAGTCCTAGTTTAAAGAACACTTTTTGATTGTGTGCAACAACAAAATTCTGGATGGTATTTGTAGTAATAGTAATACTTTTGTTTGCTGTTTCAAAGCCTTCTCACCCAGATAGTAGTAGCTGGTGTCACAGATTTTATTCATTCAGCTGTGATCTCTTGTGTGTTTTTGTCATTGAAGGAAGGGGAGGGGAAGACAGGCACAGGTTGTGCTCTGGATTGTGGAGCAGGCATCGGGAGGATCACCAAACACTTGCTACTGCCACTATTCAAGACTGTGGACCTGGTTGATGTGACACAGGAGTTCTTGGACAAAGCCAGAAATTATCTGGGAGGCGAGGGCAAGAGAGTGGGTAACTACTTCTGCAGTGGCTTGCAGGACTTTGTACCTGAGAGTGGGCGATATGATGTTATCTGGATCCAGTGGGTCATTGGTGAGTCTGCCTCACTAGCCTGAGGGCTGAGCCCAAGTCCTGGTTATCCTTGCATTGCTTATTCAAACATAGTCAGTGCCTTGCTGCTGCATCAGTAGAGTCATGTCAGCTTTGTAGTTGATCAGTCAAGGTATGACCTCATCTTTTTTTGCATTAAACAGCTTTCCTTTTTCCCTCAGGCCACCTGACAGATGAACACCTTGTGGAGTTCCTGCAACGCTGCCAGAAAGCTTTGCAGCCCAATGGCCTCATCATCATCAAGGACAACGTGTCATATGAGGGTGTGGTCCCAGATGAGGTAGACAGCAGCGTCTGCCGTGACCTGGAAATAGTTCGAAGTCTGGTGGGCAGAGCAGGTCTTCGCATCATCCACGAGGAACAACAAATGAATTTCCCAAAGGAAATCTACCAAGTCCACACACTAGCTCTCAGATAGGCCATGTGACAGGAAGAGGGGCAGCCTTTTAGACCCAGTATTTCTACGGTGGAAATGGTGTTTCTCAAGTTAGCAGTCTATTTGTGATCTTTACGGAAGTGATCTACAGCGTGGTGTGTCTTTCGACCGTGTGTTGCTAACTCCAAGCATCAGTGTCGTGCTCTGTGCTGAGTTGTCTTTTCTGGCCTACGAGGCCTTAATGTACAATTGGACTATTGATCAGACAAAACAAGACATTTGAAGATGTCCCCTTGAGTGCTGGGAAACGGATGGGCAATTTTCACCATTTGAAGGAAAAATCAACTTGAATAGTCAAGAAAATAATTGGCAGATTAATCAGTGATGAAAGTAATGAATAGTTGCAGCCCTAAACCACAGCCGTCCCTCTGCTGTACAGACTTCACAAGAGAATTGACATAATATGTTTTGCTATACATTTAATAACACAGAAGGCATCACTGAATATTAAATTCATGTCCTGTAAATCTAGTCCTTTATATCCATTCAGAGTGATCCTTCAGAGAAAACCACCTGTCCAGAAAAAAGATGTGAAGACAGCAGAGAAGAAGCGAAGAGCTCAGCTCATGAGCTGTTCACAAGATGTGCTGGTCACCCATCCAGCTAGAATATTGGTGACTCATCTCCAGGAGTAATGACCCTGTTGCATCCAGTGGACACTGGGCGCTAGTGACTGTAGCAGTGGATGGGCAAGTAAGTGCTGCTCACTGAACTTTTACCTCAGGGAAACAAAGCTAAAAAGGAGACGGCGAACTGAAGAGCATAGCGTTTCCCTTCTCTCAGTTCAAGTGTGTGCACGGGGTCACACAAAACAAATTCCACACTGTATGACAATATCACTTTTATATTCTGTTTGTTCTGCCAAATGCAAACATTTGTTTTATGCCTGCATCGATTCATCAAATGGACACTGGTCGTCATTTTATACATGCATATATATTTAACTCTTGTCACCATAGGAGGATGAAATGCTTGAGCCACCAGTGGATCCAGTAGTTTTTCAGAAAAGTTTAATTTAAAACTGTCACGTTCAGACATATGTTTTTGGACATAACACGTTTATTGCAAAGCTGTTTAGTAAAATATACCTGCTTTGGCTGCATTCTGTGTTGTATCTTAAGTTTTCTCTAAATGCTGTATGACCTTTTTTCTTCACTACATTTATACCAATGTTTTCATTGTGTATGTTAATGGTCTCAAGCCTTGAATGGATGCTTGGTTATTTTGAACAGATACTGTCTGTTGTTGCTAACAGAATGAAATTATTTAATCAGATTACCCATTTACGCATGATCAGAAATGTCATGTAAATTTAATTTTCTTGTATGTGTAATTACAAAAATTGCAATGAAAACCAACACTGACGTAATGAATTGCCTGTTTTCTAATTGGCAGTGTGGCAACCACAATCTTTTGCATTTTAGTTTAAATTGTCCTGAATTTTAGCTTATTTCTTTATAAATTGAAATGATTAACCGATTTCACAAGAGACTTGAGGAATCCAAAAAGAAAATGTTCATTTTGAGTAGGAACATGCTAAAATCAAGACATGACTCATATTCTAAGGTAAAATTCCAGTTTGAAAACTGTGTACCAAAAATTGACCAAGACAACACACTTAAATGTTCTGTTTTGTCATAAATCTCTCACACACACACACACATACAGAAAGTGACTTTTAAAATGTAATGAGTTCATTTTAATCTTAGCAGCTACAGTTTTACATACTGAGAACATTTTAAACCCGGTGTGACACCAGTTTGAATTATATAGCTGCAGTTTGGTACCAATCACAGCCTAGTGTAGTTAATATAATTTAAGGCATTTTTTTATACAATCAGACACAGTTATGTCTCACATTGTACGTTGCACAATTGGATACTACCTGCGTCACCTGCTCTGTTACTTTTACTGTGGGTGATGTACAGACAGGCGACAGGAAGAACAAACACAGAGTCTTAGCACTGTGGAGTAGTGTGTTGAGGTCATGAGTTCAGGACCAGGTCTCATACTGAAGTCTGCCCGTTTTCTCCATAGCTGCCAACATCTCATCAGCTTCCTCTGCAGACACGCCTCCCTCCTGTTGGAACACCTCTTTCAAAGCGTCACTCACACTGGCTGGCATCTGTTTAGCATTGCTGCACAGGAACAAACCAAAGTCAACTGTATATTAACAATTCATATTATGATTCAGCTTGGGTAAGATACAGAACATCCGCATGTAAATAGAACAATTACAAAACAACGGAAAATGTTCCCATTTTCTGTCTAGTGAGTAGTGGAAAATTGTGAAATGTTTGTGAGAGATGAGGTTCAGCTCGGGGTTAGCTGAATAATTCAGTGATCACACTCCAGCACATCCCTGATCATAGTGTAATGTCTACAGTCAGAAGGTTTAAGAAATATGCGTATATGACATTTTTCCTGAGTGAAATGGATCGATCTTAGTGCCATGTTTGGTGTGTGCGTGTCCATGTGCTCTTGTTTGCAGGTAGCAGTCTTGCCATGAGGTGGCCAGCTGATGACTGGGAGCACCTGGCCATGCTCTCAACCCTAGAAAAACTTTGCCTGCCTGTGGTTCACTGCCTGTACACATCATGCACTAGGGTGTGTTAGGTTTGAGTTAATCTTCTGTTTTTGTTTTGCACCTAAACACGCATCTTATATTTACTCATGTATTCATACATTTCTTGCACTGCTGATGTCCACACATTTTACTTTTTTGTTATCTAATTTAACAAATACTGTATTGGGGTTTTTTAGTGCATCTCCCTCCTCTTTGTTGTGGCCTTTGAGCAGGTTCGGTACAAAAAGCGGGGCTCGCCTGGGATTAGGTTTGTTTGAGAAGGTTTTGTGTGTGTGTTAGTATTGCTTATTTTATAAACAATTATATTACAAACAATTGGTTTCATCTGTTGTGGGATTTTCCCTTTTGTGTGTAATCTTCGCACATGATTACCCTTGTATGGTATGTCTGTGCTGCTCTAGGGAGATGCACTGGAGTTTGACTGGATATCAGCATTATTATTCTTGATGGTGCTAAATGTGATGTTTTGTTGCCACCAGGTGTATAACTGTGGATTTGTGACAGGACTTTAGAAGGTGCCTGTTCACTGTGTGCATCGTTTGGAGGAGTAGTTTCCCTAGTAGGTTTTAGCAGCATTGACCCTTATGGGTTTCAGTGAGGATGGGGTTTGTAGTGTTGGAGTACAGCACTTAGAGCTTCCCTGTCCCCTGTTCTTGAATTTGCTTGGAACCATATCTGTGGTTTCGAGGTGGTTACCAGTTTTACTGGTCACTTCTCTTGAGCCAGCAGGAGTTCAGTGTGTAAGTACCTCATGAAGGCGGGTTGAGTTATGTAGTTGAGTTTCTGGCTAGGCAGACAGGGTGTTGTGTATCTGTCTTCTGTGCACACTGATGAAAACACTGAAACCCAAGTTGCTCCCTTTGGCTAGAGAATCACCTTGCAGGGACAGCACCACCAATGGTGTGTGTGTGTGTGTGTGTGTGGCCACCTCGGTTCTGTGCTGGAGACAAATTCCTTGTGTGTGTAACATGCTTGGGCTATAAAAAGTGATCATCATTGTTTTTACAGTTTTAGAAGGAGTTTTGTGCTAGACCTATTTGTTGGTCAACAACAGCTGGGTGCACTGAGTGTGTAAGCTTCTTGTCATCACAGTGAGCTTGTCAGGTTTGGTATCATCATGGATTTTGGACAGAGCAAAGGTAAGTGTTTGCCCCCTGCTTCCGATCTTTATGCTATGCTAGGCTAGGCTAACCACACCCTGATTGGACTCACCCAGCAATGTAACAGCAGGCACTTTTATTGGTAATCAGGTCCCATAGGAGCCCAGTGTTCTCCCTCACACGATGCTGCACGTACACCTTGTCCTCCTGAACAAAAACAAACATTCAATCAGTTTCACTGAACAGATGTGATGGTTGGGGCAGGTAACTAGATGAATTGTTAGCAGTGAATCCTTTGTAGGAAAAGTTGAAAGGATTCTGTCTTTACTCTGAGCAGAAAATGTAATATTAGTGGTGACGAAAGGATTCTGTCTTTGAGCAGAAAATGTAATATTAGTGGTGAATGCTCAGTATGCCTGTTAATGTTTATTGCATGTGTAACAGTGCTTACTGATAAATATCAGCATAGGCTAATGTTATGGTAGCTGTTACTCACAAGTCAAATATGTTGCACTGTCAAGATGACTGTTCGTTCAACTCTGATTTAGTTCCTTGTCACTGGTGTGCAAGTTCATTAAGTTGTTTCCCTATGGCTCAAACTGTCCAGTCTGACACTATAGCTGCTTTAGATTGAAATCATGTCTCTGAAGTGTAAAAGATGTCTAGAAACTCTGTTTTAGAGGCAAAAAGGCAGAAGGACTAGAGCATTAGAGCCTCTGGTTAATTTGTGCTTGATGTATTTTGAGTGCAGTGTGCCCAGTTAACAGATTAACAACACTTGTTATGTATATATGGATATTAGAAGTTAGTTTAGCAAGATAATCACTTTTGTGAATGAATCTGGTGCAGCAGCCCTGGACAGCACTTAACTTATTCATCAACCGATGCTTTAATTGAAGCCAGCAAAGTTGTGGATATACTGATTTTAATGTATCAGTAATTAGAGCTTTTAGCCTCTGATGTTGGCATCTCCCACTGGCAGTATCAAGAACAGAGACAGTGCATGCTACTTGGAGGCATCATTGGGCTGAAAGCAGCACACAGAAATACACATTTAGCTGGCACTTTATAATAGGTGCACCTGCTGTAGCTAAAACAATCCTACAAGAAATCCACCTTCAGGAAGGTGATAATGTTCAGTTGGTTTCAGAAATGCTGGCTCAACTGTGTGATCAGTTAGGAAGCTGTAGTTTGTGCGGCTGTTGAACTGTACTGACAGGTGGTTCTATTATTTTGTCCATCCTGTTTACATCAATGAAGATAAGGAAAATAACAAACAGCTCTCTGAATAATGCAGCACAGTCTACAGTGTTCAAAACAATAATGAAATGGTCTTTGTTTATCTTGACAGTCACCTATTCTAGAGCCATCATCAGGTCAAATTGTCCAGTACTTTGCTGTATCTTCTTTAGCCTCGTTGAGCTAGCATAGCTTAGTCCTGTTAATGTTATGTATCGGTGTTTGTCTATGTACTGTACACAGTGTGAATGGATGTTTCTGACCCTTCCTGTGATTGTTACCATGCATACTGTGTGTGTGTGTGTGTGTGTGAGTGAGTGAGAGTGAGACCTGGTCTCGTGAGAAGGCGGTGAAGAGAGTCAGGTATCCAGCCTTTATCATCTCCTCCCACTCTGACCTGAAGTAGAAGTCTTTGGACTCTGAGCGACAGCCAAAGAATAGGATGTTGGCTAAAGGGCAGGAAGACAAGAATGTGGCAGGTTGTGGAATGAAGAAATACATTTAGAGACCAGAAGACATGGGCAGACTGGTAAAGGTCTCACCAGTTTTCCCTTCAGCAAGCCTCTCTTGTAAAGCTGCCCTGAACGGTGCCACACCTGTTCCAGGTCCAACCAAGATCACAGGGGTGTCCTTCTCTTTAGGGAACTTCAGACATCCCTTCTTCACCCACAGAGGCACATATACCTCCCCTGCAACATAGTAATACCATAGTAATAACATACTAAGGTAACAATCGGAAGGTGTTTATTCTCCAAGTCATGTTCTTCTCCAACAGTAGCTGAAGATGGATGGTTGTACTGGTGGAGTTAATGCTGTGGAAATGAACAATAGGGATCATCTACCCTGTGAGCCATTATAGTACAGGTAAATACATCCCCCTTAATGATTTTACCTCTATTTTATTAGCAACCAGCCTTCAGTTGTTGTTATTAAGACTACTGGCTTTTATTTGAGGCTTTATTAAC
>NW_018127930.1:1753474-1764811 GCF_001952655.1 Monopterus albus
GGAAAAAGTGGCTCATTTAAGGATTTATTAGTATTAAAGTTTTTCATTTTTGGGCCAATAAACCCTTAAAGTAGACATTCCCCCCCCCCAACAACTTGCAGAAGCTGTATGCTATTAACAGACTGAAGAAGCACAATGTACTACTACATGTATGTATGTATATATATATTAGCATACCACCATCAGCCAACCACCACATTTAATTTGAGTGAAATAATGTGTGGTGCAAGACCTTGTGCAGGGTCCAGGGAGGCTAACCAGGTGGAGCAGAGGCCTCTTCGTGGTTTACTCAATTTGGTTTTGTAGCAGACAACAGCTACCAGGATTTGAAGCCTGTGTGGGTGAGCCTGTGTGGAGAGAACACTTCGATAGGATACAGCTGCAAGATTCCACTCGGATTTCTCTTGTCTGTCTTTATGGCTCTGAATTTACAGCTCTAGGTTTGATGCATCCAGATGAGCTTCAACATATTTTATGGCCACTAAATTGCTGTTGTGAGGCATGAGCTACCTTGAGAGAGGAGGCGATAGAGAAGAAGCGAGGCTGGATCTCAGGGAAAAGATCCAGGAGATAGTCCGCTTTGAGTTCCGATGTAGTGTGGGGGAAATCTGCCAAGACCTGCAGTGACAAGAACACATATCTTCAGTAAGCAGATCAAAAGACAGTTTTAGATATTTAACAAATCTGTCCTTTACTGGCGCTCACCTCCAGTGCAGTGCGTCGGGGCAAGTTGCAGTAGCTGTGTAGTTCACTCTGGCCTGATGCTGAACTAAACTCGAGTAGCTTACCCCGCTCTAGTTCATTGGTCGCAAAGGTAGACAGCAGTTCAAAGAAAGAACGGCGAGGTACAGCGGCAATATCCAGGTAGCTCTCCACCAGGTGGTGCACAGTGCAAGGCTGAGGAAGTCTGGCTGGAACTGAGTGGACAGATTCATGCACCAAGGATCATTTTAAGGCAACTGCTGGTCATTATTTTTGTTAGAATCAACTGGCCATGTGTAATGTGAAGGAGGTGCTCGTAGTGATGCACCTACAGAGGATAATCACCCAGCTCTGACATTCCCCTCTCTTCAGGGGTTCTGTGCTCATTTCCACTGCTGTCAGCCTACTTTGGAGGCTACAGGTCCCCAAGCTAAATTTCAGCCCCCCTCAAGAGGTAGTGCTAAATCACATGTGAGGGTGCGAGTGCTTGTGGGAGCTGTCGATCCTTAGCAGCATCATGTTTCAAATATAGTGTTATACGCATGGTGTGTGAACACACGCTCATGGATTAGGACTTAAAACGGGGACTTCAGCAAGTCTGCATTAAGAAAAGCCAGTTGAGGTGGTTTAGGCATCTAATTAGTGCCTCCTGAGCACCTTCCACTGGAGGTTTTCTGGGAGCATCCAACTAGTATGAGGCCCCTGGGTAGACCCAGAATACACTGGAGGGATTATACATCTCACCTAGCCTGCAAAGGTCTCTGTGTCACTCAAGAGGAGATGGGGAAACATTGCTGGGGAGAGAGAGACATCTGAACTGCCCTATTAAACCTGCTGCCCTCGTGACATGACCCTGGATAAATGACCGATGATGGATGGATTGTTTTTTCTTTTCTACTGAACACTGCTCCACAAAATAAAGGTTAAAAAAAGTCAAAAGCAGGTAACAGATGGCTATTAAGATAATCAGTACTGTGACTGGAATTTGTATATTGTTATTGTACATCTCAAGCCAATCCAATCCCTAATAGATGTCTTTACTACAAACTAAAACATCATTGATAAAAACACCTACCTGCAGACTTGTCAGTGGCCCTGAGAATGAACCTGGCTTCTGGATCTAATCCCAGCATCTGACAGAATTGCTGTACATCTTCTGGAGCGTTACAAGGACACATACTCACCACGTCCCCGGCAGCAAACCTGCACAAAACAAAGTTCGTTTTCTGCATCTATAGACTGAAAGGTGGAAAAGAGAAAAACTGGAGAAAGCAAAATATTTTTCATTTCTATCCACACTGAGTTTATGGGAAAACTAAGTGTCTGTCCCAGTTCCTATGTTCAGTTTTGTACTGATGTTACAAAATGTTTATTTATTTTTTTTTAAAGCTGACTGAAGACTGGGCATCTTTTTTTAAAAATCAGACAATATTTCACAGAGAGGTTACTTACTCAATGTTGGACCCACTGATGTCAAACTCTATGTGCCTCACATCCTGAAAGTGCGACAGCTCTGTTACTCTCTTGTTGGACAGCAGTCTGGCAGGAAAAGGGTGAGACTGGGAGTGCACAGTTTGCTCTGTGAGAATCCTCAGCCGCTCATCTGTCTGCTTGTTCACATCATCCAGGAAGTGGAAAGTATATGTTGGAGGGAGTCTGCCACAAGACATCAGCAAAAAAAGGCTTCTAAAGATCACACAAAGTCTCAATCTAAATAACCACAAAATGAGATACTGCGTTTTGAATCAAGTGGAAACTCACGGTTCATCTTCCCTCAGTGGGATCACATCGGTCAAGGATGGGTACAGAGCAAACACTTTTTCCCAAAATGATGTGAGCCACGGGTCAATCACAGCATCTGGCCTGGGTCAAAGACATTTTGAAGTGAACAAACACAACAGCAACGTCAAAGGTTTGATTCCCGATGTGTCTCTCCCTGTTATTTCTCTCTCTACTGTGCTAATAAATAGCTATATTCAGTCATGAACATTTCCTCAGTACAACACGAGTCTTACTCACCGGTCTGCTGCACTTTCAGATACTGTTTTAATTCACAGATTTTCTTCAGTGTCCTCCACATTTTGTGTAATTGCTGTTTAGCTACAACCGGTAAAACCAAACACTTCCTGCAAAGGTGCTTCACATTAAAAGCCTTCCAGCAGTTTAAGTACATAAAAACTCCCTTTCCTTGGTTGTCTTTTAAAGAGAAATGTGCAGGAAGTGTTATGCTTCGCTGGTAGCAGTGTAACAGCAACTGCAAAAAGTATCTAATGAACAAGAGTTTTATTTATTTAAAAATTTTAAAAGACTGAATTAAGGGGTCTGAATACATCGGTAAATTAAAGGTTTTAGTTCTTGATTTAAAACATTTTCTACAAACATGTTTTTACTTTGTCATTATCCGTCACTGAATGTAGATTGATGGGGCAAAAATAGCAATATTATCCAATTAAAACTATTTCTACAACCCAAAGTGTTGTGCACAAAGTGGAGTCTGAATACTTTTTGAAGCCACTGTGTATTATTTGTTACCCTAGGTCATGTTGGTCGTCTGCCAGCCCAACAGGCAACAGGACATTGGCACCGAGGTTCAGGAGGCGCTTATGAAGCTTCTTGGCCACAAAATTGAACCTGTGGGTAAAAGTAGTTGATACTTTGAAAACCATGACTCATTGTGAATATGTACTATAAATGCAAAAAGTACTAACTTTGGATAGGAGGAGTCCCCCAGGCCCAGTACACCACAGTCCAGTCGACTCAGAGATCCAGCAGGTAAAGACTTCTTGAAGAGAAACCTCCAGAAGTTCTTTGAAAAAAGTAAGACATGGACAAAAAAAAATGTGAAAACGCAGACATATACTAATGTACGAGGTTTTTTTTTTTTTATTACTATGTATTGATCTGTATTTTGTACAGGAAGTCAGAGAAACGCATCCCTTTAGATCTGATCCCAATGCAATAAAATGTCATCAAAACATAACTTTTCAGCTTGTTCTCAGGTCAAATTGTTGTTTTAATGACATTCTTCTAACCTTTATGACAGGGAGAGTGACAAAATGCTGATCTGTGTTAATCTCCATAGGCTCAAATGTTTTGTGTGAAAATTTATATGGGCTACAATTCTCATGTAAAGCAGTCACTGATGGGTTTCTGCTGTATATGAGCTGATCAGCCTTGATTTGATATGAAACTACATAAATTCAAAATATCAATCGATAGACATTTCTCGTGTTGATCTATCAGATAGACTGACAGAATCGAAAATCATTGAACTGCAATAATATTGGTACTGACTACCAAATTTCTGGTAACATTACACCCCTCGCTATAACATATCACTTACTTAAGAAAACAGTACACAACTTTGTCAGGGGTTCCACACCAGTTATATAAACTATTAAAGGGGAAGATCCTCCACAAGCTAATTTAAACTATTCTTCCTCTTACATGTGTCATTTTGTCATCTGTATGTTGCAAGTGTGTTATTTGTTCTTTTACCTTCATATTGTCTGGAGGGTCTCCTTGACCAGTGGTTGCGCACACAAAAACAACCAAAGACTCTGAGATCAAGTTGGCCTGTTTGATGAAAGGAGACACGCATGAGGGCACAGTGTTTTAAGCGAATTATGTCAGCTTTACAGAATATCTCAGTAAAAGCTGACACTGATCATTGCAAATAATAAGGTTCAATCACTGGATCTGCTGAGAACCATAATAGCCCTCTCTCCTTGCTATATTTAATAACACCATACTCACCACATTATAGTTATCCAGAGGCAACACTTGAACTCTCAGTCGCCTTCTCTGCGCCTGCCGCACAATCCTCTGGGCCGTGTCCTGAGCAGTCCCAGTCTGGCTCCCATACAGAACAAGCAGAGTGGGCGGTGACATTATGACTGAAAGAAATAAAATCACAAAATGCTCTATTATTTTAGAAGAGCATGAATTTGGAACTATAAAAAAATACCATAAATGGAAAAAAAACTCAGTGCAGACAAATGAATAATTAATCTATTTTATATAATTCACAGAATGGAAATATACAGTGTAGTGTGGTGTAGAATAGTGAGTTGCTTCAAACAACTCAAAGAAATACAAACTAAATACTACTAACAAGAGCTCTCTAATCCAGTGATGCTTTATAGTAGTAACAGTGTGAGGTCCGGCTGATCACATGATCTCTATGGAAATTATTTTCAGTCCGTCCAAGGTTAATATTTGTATCTAACTATAACAGCGTGTTTTCTCTAAATGCGCCTACTTCATCATGTGATGGAGTGTTTGTGTAGTGAACCAGAGGAAGACTAATCATGCTCAGTTAAAGCATACTACGTTATTATTTTAATGTGACATCTCTGTCTTACGCCGGTTGGTCATAAGTACAAAACAAACGGCCTGCCGGTCCGGCACGGCCAAATGGAGCGCAGCTATTGTGTTTCCTGTACTGCAGGTAGCACCTCCCTCGGTGCTGGACTCCGTTGTCCTGTCAAATGTTGCTGCCTTGTCGAGATATACTACCTAAAGTAGCAAAATCTATGGACTGACTAACTAACCCCACCCGATCCCTCACCCTAACGCTAACCACTTTGTGAACGGTGGGTAGCACGTCTTGATAGGTAGCAAAATTTAACAGAACACCGGTTCTGTCAGGAAGGATTGTTATTGAGACATAAGGGGGAACAAGCTTCGATACAACACTAACAAACTTTAAAATGCTAGTAGAGTAGACATTACGATGGCATTATTTAAACTAAGACAGCTTCCTACCTTAGCTAATTCACCACTTTAGTTGCTCTAGCTTAGTCACTCTCTGTATTTGACCCTGCTTGCCATTGGCAGACTAACTTAATTAGCTGAGCAGTTGAGTTTTTTCTTCTACAAATCACATAAACTATATCACAAAAGACAAAGAAAACGGGATACCTACCGTCACTGCCTGTATCAGTAATCGCTTTATAGCACAATTAAGCTAAATGGACAAATACTTCTTTCAAATGAACCAAGTACATCCCCATTCGAAACACCAACGCCACACTTTACGGCAAGTATGTTTCGCGTTGTGATTGGCTCGTGCATGACGCTGTATTCAAGGCCGCGCAAAGAAGGTCGGGAATTTGAGTTTTCCAAATCTATAAAGTTGCACTAATACTAGGCCCTCTCTGTGTCTGATAAGGCATTTATTTTCTACCCCGTTTTAGAATATACAGTAGCTCTCCTTTTGGTCCATTGAGCCAAACCAGTTACTTGGTTTCTAATCTTAAGTGCACACAGACCCGACCACTAAGAACATGTCTAATTCATGCGTTTTTTGTGAACACAGCAAACTCAGTGCTGTAAACTAACCAAATGCTGCCACTGTTTTACCTTTAAGTTAATCACAGATTTTTAAATGCCTTTTTCTACTAGAAAAACAAAACAAAATTAAATATTACAAAAGACATAAAGTGAATATTTCTAAAATCTAAAAAAAAAATTAATGACATTTACTTCTCCATCACTGAAAAATCCAGAATCTCTAAATATGCAGCTATTGTATATTTAGAACATTTAACTGTTAGACACAAGATGCATCCTGTTTCACTGAAAAGTACACTATATGTCACCAACATGTGACTGCTTCTAATTTCGTATTGGGGTGAAAGCAGACGTCTAAAAACCTGGATAAATATAACCACAGCTATCTGTGTGGGTAGATACCACCGGAGTTTCTGCCATAGACTTTAATTTATCTTCCAGCTGGACCAGATGTTTGTATGTTTGCATTGAGACTCAATAACACCATTCAGTTTCCACGTTTAATTCTGAAACTATTAATTCAGTACATCCAGATTGCAGATGTTGCTGCCCATGTAGGAGCAGTCCATCTTTACAGCAACATAAAACCTTTACATTCATCCGAAGGTGAGTATATGAAATGACACAAATATTTTCTATTACACTGACTGTTGACATTTTATATATGCAAATATACTGTACATAGAAGTGAAGTCTCTTACACACTACATTTAATACATTTATATACAGAAATACCTAAAACATGCTGAGATGTCAACTTTAAGTGCACTTGAAAGAGTAGAACAGGATTATGGTAACTGATAAGAAAAGGTGATGTTAGTGCATATATATGCATCATATATATCAATTTAAACAACAGCGGGATTACGAGACCAGTGGATAACATACTGAAGTGAGATTAAAAACTAGACTACCATCCAGGTAGCAAGCAATTGCCTGGGTGTGCCACACCACCAAGAGTCCCTTAGAAACCGTTTTACACACGAGCAACATCACCAGCAAGATGCATGTAAAGGCAGCGGGCAGAAAATAACCTAAAATGACTGAGAGAAGCGATTGAGATGATAAATTGCTTGTTGAGTTTGTGCTTAAACCTGAATGAATCTGCAAAGTAATGAGTGGAAATGCTCAATATTCCAAAACAAACCTTATTAACTGCAGTGACCTGTCAGAACTTTGCTTTTTATAGAGGTGGTGGATGGAATTACACTTAAACTGCATCATTAACAGCCATTTAAAGATGAGCTCACACTGTTAGTGTGTATTGTAGGCTTAATGAATATTGCTCAGGCTGTTTGACATGCACTTAGCATCTCCATTTGGGAACCAGTAACAGCTGGTAGAGGAGCAGACAGATTACTTTAGATGGAAAATGCATGACATTGTTACGCTTATAATTTTACAGAGGGGAAAAAATAAGCAATAAGTCTGTTTAAGTTGACAGTTTGTAAGGAGTGAAGCTCTGCCTGTTATGTTCGTCTCTAATATGAATTTTTGTATGAGTGTAACACATTTGACATACTGTGTATATCCAGTCTATATTATATCCATACTGAAGAAAGAGCAGGATTTTCATACATGCTAATGTTACAATAACCAGTGTGAGTGTCACCGTGCTCTTAACTTCTCATAAACGCTGTTGATGTTTTGGGGCACACAGGTCATTTCTCTCTACCTTTGGGGCTAATCTGTGTGCAGAGCCCTGTTTGGCATTATGGCTACTAGTTGCTGTTCCTCACTGAAATATGTGCTGTACAGTAGACAGTACAGTAGTGTGTAGTAGTTAGGCACAACTACAATGTCTGTCATAATCGGTGTATGGCTTAAAAATAATAAAACAAAAGATATGCAAAATAAGAACAATGGTTTTAAAAAAAACTGAAAATGTTCATATAATATTTTCAGGACAGAATGGTTTTTAAAAAAATGAAAATGTTCATATAATATTTTCAGGATCATCATTATTTCAGCTGACATCGTGCACACATTACTTCTCTTTATTTAACCAGGTAAAAAACCCATTGAGATCACATCTCTTTTACAAGGGTGACCTGGCCAAGAGGTCAACATCACATGTCGACAATACATAAGTTTCAATACAAATCAAAAACATTAAACATTTAAACAATCAAAACCATAAATACAATAATCAACAATACAACCAATTTAAAAACACCTACACTGACCAATAGAGTCCTGTTGCCTAAGAGCCATAAGAGAATAAAAAGCTTTAACTGAGCATAATTTAGTAAGTTTAAAATCTGCTTGGAAACTATTCCACGAAGAGGGAGCGGCAAATCCAAAAGCCCGTTTCCCTTTTTCGGTCCGAACTCTCGGCACCATGAGCTGATACTTATCACACATGATGCATATCAATAAAATTTTTTGTTTCAGATTACCACACAATAAATCTGGGGCCATGTAATACAGTATAATATTGCATTAGAATTATTTTAATGTAATATGCAGTAGGGAGTGGGAGTAACTGTGGGTGTTACTAGGGCCCCAGCAGCTCATTTATGAGCCAAAGCCTTTGGCAGGCTGAGCCATCCACGGTGAGGTGCATGTCAAGAATAGAGCAATAGAGGACAGATATCTTGAGACATCTGTTTGTTTGTTTGTTTGTTTTGCTCAAGCTGTCAAGATATGCCTTTATATATCCCACCAACTAACACTAGATAAATAATTCCATCATACACAGAGGGACTTGAATGGAAAGGTAAGAAGCCTTTGGAATGGAGGACAAGACACGTTGTCAAAGAGCAACAGCATGAGTTTGCATTAGTGATGCAAAGACAACCAGCAATGACAACAAAAGAAAGAACAATTCTGTATTCCTATACCACAAAGTGAGATTAGTGGCTTGTCCAGCTAACTCTGAGCTGTTATCCAGGACTGTAAGGCTCAGTGAAGCCAGAGAAGCCCAAGACTAAGTTTAACTCAATTTGTGATACAGGCCTCTGGTGTTACTTTGGTTGACCACCGAAACAAGTAGTGCTGCTTAACAAAAGAGAAAATTCACACATCAATTGAAAACATATACTAAGGCAAAAAAGAGTCGGTCTTCAGCCTATGTGTAATCTAAACTTTTCTACTAATATACAATACAATACAAATTGCTGAATTAAAAAAGAGCAAAAAAATACAACAGGCTTGGATGCCAGTGATGACCGTTGCTCAATATACTGTACATCACAGATTACTATTTGGTTAATACAAGAAAGTGGCTCAGCTCACTGAAAACCAGTTAAAAGCTTCTCTATATATGACGAGATTAGCTCACAGCAGCTTTACGACTATGCAGGAATAATTGTGGCAGCCAGTGCAGGACAGCTGTACAGTTGGTTCTAGCTGTGATAGAGGTGTACGCGCTGGGCTATGTTGCTGCGACACAGAGGACAGTTCTGCATAGCGTTGCTGCAGACCTGACAACAGCACACATGACCACAGGGCAAGAAGATGACCTGAGACTGGAGAGAGGGAAAGACACAGTCATTTGTGAAAACAGTGTAAATTTAAGATATGGCTTAAATTATTCCAAAATTTTTTCCAGCAGTACTGTATTTTTTCTGAGTTAACTGAAGGGCAACAATTTGCATTAACATATTTGCAGTGGTATCCTTTGTTGTGTCTCCAGAACCAGTAACACAATAACAAAAGTGTAGTGAATGATTCATCAATGTTTGTTTGCTCTAACACAAAGTCTGACACCACGGGCCCCCATCAGACAAATCTGCTTCCACCTCCCACGGCACATTTGCTTCAGATCTCTCCTTCTGCACTCCCCCTTCAGCTCTCTCACGCCCACCTGTCGAGGCATGGCTCGCAATTCACACACCTCTGCTCTAACACGAGCTACAAGCATTCAGTGGCTAGTTAACTAGCTTAATGTTTACACTAATAATCACCAGTTACTGCCAATGCAATGAAGCTAACAAGCTATTTGTAGTTTGCATAAAGGTGCTGATAATGATAATGTGTACCCATCAGTATTACATTGCTGACCACCTGCAAGTTCACTCATCTTGTCCACAGTTACACCCAAATTTGCAAATATCTAACAACAACCTCTCACATTATCAATGCAGTATGAACTCAGCTGGCAAGTGTATTACTATAGGCTTGTTTGAGATGAGCCAGGTCTGCGCAAAATCGATCACCCGTGATTGTCGCAAAATGCATGATGGTTAGTTTTCTGTTCGACTTGACCTCAACATACTCTGATATCGTGCAAACATAACCAATGATAGCACCATATAAACAGTGCAAGTTGCCGCTTACCATCTATGTTAGTTTCGGTAATAAGTCATGCAACAATTGGTGTGGATCATGTGAGAATCGCAGGTTTGTCTCTGCCAGAACTTCCATTACTGCACAGACATTTGGTGCATGCACCATACTTTCTGTCAAGGACTAAAACTCTGTGCAAGACTTTTGTGTGTGTGTCGACTCCCTCTCTCATTACCAGCCTGTGCCAAGTTACAAACTTGGTTCAAGCTTGTAACGGATGTGTTTCTGTAAGAACTTCAGGTTTTATTAAGAGCACATGTGACTCCAGTGGGCTGGGGTCATATATGAATCAACATATAAATAAAACTCCTATATACTTCTAATGTAGCTGTCTTGAGAACTATTTAGGTTGTACTGGTGTACATAGATAAAAACTTTTGTTATAAGAAAGTGGAGAAAATGTCAAGGGTGGTGGATAATTTGCTGGAGTGTGTGACTGTAAAAATACTCATGGAAAAAAAGAAAAATGTTGTAATAAGCTGTATTTATAGAGCACCTGGAGCCAGCATAGAAAAATTTAATGACTGGATGGAAGAAAATTACTTGACAATAAGTCATAAATTAATGTTCATATGTGGTGACTTCAATATAGATTTGTTAAATCCTAACAAGCACACAGGAACTGAGGAGTTTATTAACACAATATATAGATGCAGTTTATACCCAAAAATTACAAAACCAAGTAGAGTAACAACCCAGCATGCAACACTAATACTGTAGATAATATATTTACCAATGTTATTGACAGCAAAATGACAAGTGGATTACTTATAAATGATATAAGTGATCATCTACCAGTATTTGTGGTTTATGAGGGCCAGTATAGAAAAGAGAGGCCAAAAACAAATCTTTTCTATAGGAGGGTGATGAATGAACATGCTGTAAGGAGGCTAAAAGAGGATTTTATGGGGCAAAACTGGGAATTAGTTTACAGAGAGGAAGACTTAGATAAAGCATATGAGCAATTTTTAAATATATTTAAGAAAGTATATGACAGGAACTGTCCTCGTAAGCAATATAAAAACAAGAGGAATTACAGTGGGAAACCGT
>NW_018127930.1:1766830-1767666 GCF_001952655.1 Monopterus albus
TATTTAAGAATGTAATTATGTACGAATGTTAACACTCTGTTATAATTCTTTAGTATATTACTTGTGTGGTGTAGAAGAGAATTATTTATGTAGAGATACTGCTTGTAAACCAATGATGGTAAGATGATGTCATGGGGTAGGACTGGATAAGTCTGATTTCTTCCTACTCCATTCAAGCATGTACTAGGTATAAGCAAATTGATATTGGATTAGCATTTGTTGGATATGTGTAAAATTATGTGTGTTGACATATCAACTGTCTTTACATGCTTGAAAGAATAAATCAAATGAAAAATCAAAATCAAATATCAGTTACCCTGGTGATGAAGACGTCACTCCTGGTATAAGGCTCAGGTGTCTACAGTACTAGACATATGAAGTGCAAGACTCACAGACTGAGCCACTATATGATTTGTAGTCATTTTGTGTTTTTGCAGTTTTATGCCAACTTTTACTCCGTTTCCATCTCTTTTTAGTCATTTTGCACCTATTTTTGTCTTTTTTAAAGTAGTTTTGCATCTTCTGTTAATTGTTTTATTTCTCTTTTGGTCCTTTAGCATATTTCTGTAGTTCTTTTGCTGTCCTTGGGGTTGTTCTCTGTCTCTTTTTAGTCATTATGTATCTATTTATAGTAGTTTTGCATCTATTTTTTTCTTATTTTTTTGGCTATATGTACTCATTTCATTGACTTTCCAAAAGAAAGGTTAACGGTCCCTTTAAGGATCTTTAGTAAAAGGGCCCCCTGACTCCCACCTCGGTAGGCCCATTCAACTCAACTCAACTTTATTTATATAGCGCTTTCTCACAGCACAGCTGACCAAAGCACTTAACATATC
>NW_018127930.1:1768988-1772407 GCF_001952655.1 Monopterus albus
TTCAGTAATCCATCTATATGCCTTGGGCTGATTATTACTGGGACCCAAAATATTTCTTTCTGGTTTTGCTGAGGGTTCTTCTTACCTGGGTTTCCATGCAGACCACACACTCAGAGCTCCCTGGTCCCTCCACAGGGCTGGGGGCTGATGGGGTAACAGGGGTCCCTGGGGTGAGTGGTGGACTGGGGATGTGGAGGGTTGGGGTAGTGGGAAAAAATGGAGAAGAGGGAATCGGTGGAGCTGTGGGGATGACTTCTGCTACTTCATCTCCCTGGACAGTCTTACATGCTCCTGATGAAGGAGGAGGAAGTCAGAGAACAGCAAATGGGTGCTTAAAATGAAGTGGGTTGACTTTGACTTTGCATGGCTTTCAGTGTCCTAAATATCCCTGAGTTTCACGGAGAATAAAAGCCTTCATGTTACCCTCCTGGATTACAGCTTGCAAACGTCCATAATTAGGGGGAAGCCTTGCATATACAGTATACCTTACTTTTTCTTTTCTCTATTCTGTTTTGAGGGCAATTTAATCAATACAGAAAACTAATGAAGAAAATGGAAACTCTATTTAAAAGGAGGAAACAAATGATTTTTACACCACACTATGGATTTTCAGGTAGAGGTACCTAGTAAGTTACAATGTGATCTAAGTGATCTGGTTGGAAGATATCTTCTGATCAAACCATAAAATTGTTATCATTAATGTGTTAGCTTAGCTTAAGTTGTTTTTGTTGGTGATCTGTACTATTTAATGGAGATAATTTAATCCGTAAAGAAAACATAAAGAAGAAACAAATAACTTTCACTCTGCTACCACAGATGCTGTGGCCATAAGATAATCCATCCATCCATTAGCTATACCACTTATTTTCTGACCAGTGTGGCCACACGTATTTCTTTAGTTTATAAACTCACATCAGAGTGCAGACTGCCAAATTGGAAATTAGATGCTGTATTAACAGTATAATACAGAATATAGTACAGTATAACGTACCTTCAGGTTGGTGATCCTGAGCCCATTTCAGAAGAGCTTTCTGGATTCCTATTTCAATAATGCCAAGCTGAAAACAGAAATTAATAATGCTTATTATTTCTGCATATTCACTAATAGTTAAAACTGCTTTAATAATTTGGACAGCTGGGGGCAAAGAAGAAAGATGTCACCACAATTACTGGTGGTCAACCAGTGTGGGTTTCTGAATGGCCGATGCCAAACTTCAGAGCGCAGGGAGCCCAGTGGCCGATATTATGTTGCTTTAATTTATTCTTTTTGCAGATACAATACAACAATTTAATTATAACAAATAAGACACATTTTCTGAACTTAAAGTAACATTTATTTAACACAAGTGAATTATAAAATTAGTTTAGTTATTTCAAGTATTAGTTTTGGCTAATCAGCTTTGTGAGTGCAGACATCGGCTAATGCCAGTCTAGAAGTGCTAAATATCAGCCTGATTAATTGGTCTATCATTAATATTAAGTACACATGGCAGACTTGTTAGCCAAGAGCTACCTATTTACATGTCAAACAGACACAGAGGAACAATATCATTCATTTGGAGTTGTGCTTCCGTCCTCCTGATGAATGCAAATCCAATAATCACCCTCCTTTAGCTGTGTTTTTGGTCTCCACCAAAATGGGGGAAATATCTGGCTCTTCAGCTGCTAAATGCTCCACTAGGTTCACCAGGTAGTCCATAATTGTGTCTGTCTGCTCTCTGGAAAGTTTTAAGAGATTTTTTTTCTTTACAGGCCAGAAAACAAAAACACTGAGCTAAAAGTTCATCACTATGAGTAACACTGATTATAGCCACTTTATGTTAATTGCTTTTAGCAAATACTACCATAGCTTCTGTGTCAAATTGAAATGTTGTTGATGTGGTGGAAATGTTACTCACTACTCAGTGATTATGGCAAAATAACCTCCCTCCTTCCAAACAGGAAACAGGACAGCTGATGTTCAAATGAGTTTTACATGGTCAAAGATTTGCAGTATCAAAGTGGCAACTGTCAGAAATGTGCTATTAAAAATGATGCACCTACCTTCTTGAGGTCAGAGGAGGTCATGTGGCGAAGGGCCTCAGTCGTCACTCGATGATGAGCCAGGATCGGCAGGTAGTGCTGAGCTGACAGTTTGCAAAGCAGGTTGACTAACTCTTTTTCAACACCTGCTTCCTGCAGTGAGAGCACAGTTTTAAAACAGCACACTCAGTTGTCAGATATTGTTTGTGTCCCTTCTACTTTGCTCTGTACTGTACCTGCATGCGCAATGATAGGGGCTTGGCATCCAGCAGTCTCTGGTACTGGATCATCCAGTAGTTCTGCTGGTTGGACTCAGACTTGAGCTCCAACTCTGCCTAGAAAACACAGAGTAATTACTGGTCTCATGTACTGTAACCACCTGACCATAAAGTAAGAAAGACAACTGAAATGAGAACTAACAATACAACTAATGTGTGTAAATGCAAATATGAAATGTGTGTAACTATAAATAATAATCATAGTTGGATACACATTTTATTTTTGCTCATTTATTTCACTGCCTAATTACTGATTTAATTTAGGAGAGATATTTATATTTTTTATTTAGATTTTTTCATATCTTATTAATATACTGAATCACTTATTTTATTGTCAATTAATTGAGTGCTGTGAACACAACTAAATTCCCTTAAGCTGCTTTCTTCCTGTTGCTTTAACGTGACAGGAAGAAAGGCGGCTAATTTTTGCTGCCACTATCACAAGCTGAGAACATAAAGGCTATATATGTAGGCCACAGAGATTTACAGCTTGTTGTAGCTTTCTGTTCATGAACCAACATTTAGCTCATCAAGAACTGTTTTAAGTGGTTTAATGTAAGTAGAGCATAAATGCAAGTGGGCTAAGTGTGTAGTCCCTTCGTTCACTTTATCATGTGAAACATGATAAATTCTCCTTGAAGCTGTCCTTGAAAACAACATGAGTAAAACAATCAGTGGTTGATGTCACACAGAAGAGCAATGTCTCAAAAGCAAAACAGAGCCATGCTGGCCATGATCACACGGTAATACCGCCCTGTCAGACATGTGTGTTTGTTGGTTGACAGCACTGACCACATAGATTCAATCAAAGCAGCCATTTCCTCACCAGAACCTGCTGCAGCTCCAGTTCTCTCTGGTCCCTCTGCTTCAGCAGCTGCTGTAGCAAATCACTTAGAGCTGTGCGCTGCTCAACCAGAACCTCCTGCACACACACACACACACACACACACACACACAATCACATGAAGGGCTACAAATAAAACACTAGCCTGCCTCTGATATGATTCTTATTATGCAAATCAAACTGTGTATTTAATATCCCTTTACTTCTGATTGTTGTCTTGTACATAACATGTTGTCATGGAGCAGTGACATGGAAATAAATGATAAACTAATGAT
>NW_018127930.1:1772458-1772906 GCF_001952655.1 Monopterus albus
AAGAAGGCAGTGACACCCACCTGCAGGTTCTCAGCATCCAGGCTGCGTCTTTTAACCTCCAGTTTAGTCAGCTGCATTAATTCAGCCTCTATGAGCTTGATCTGGGAACAGTGGAGAAGCAAACATGAAGCTAGCAGGCAGACAGAACATGCTGCTGAACACAAAGTCTGAATGAAAGCACCGATGAAATGATTTTCAGTCTGTTGGTAATATTACACATGGCTTAGTGGATATGATTTATTCCTGTGAATAGAAATAAATAAGACATGAAGAAGGAGTCCTTTCGAGCCTGGTTGGCTCGTGGGACTCCTGAGACAGCTGACAGGTACCGGCAGGCCAAGCGGGCTGCAGCCCAGGCGGTTGCAGAGGCAAAAACTCGGGTCTGGGAAGAGTTCGGTGAGGCCATGGAGAAGGACTATCGGTCGGCCTCGAAGAGATTCTGGCAAAC
>NW_018127930.1:1772994-1780851 GCF_001952655.1 Monopterus albus
CCTCAGCATTCCCCCGGAGGAGCTGGAGGAAGTGTCTGGAGAGAGGGAGGTCTGGGCATCTTTGCTTAGACTGCTGCCCCCGCGACCCGGCCTCGGATAAGCGGAAGAAAATGGATGGATGGAAGACATGAGTATGGTTCTAGTGTCATCATATGAGACAGTAACTCCCTCTGATCACAATGCACTCTTGTAGATCCGTTCTTGTTTATGGAAAAGCAAACAGAAAGTAAAAGCTAAACTGGGATGTCTCTGCCGTAGACTGAGCAACACCATGAATATACAGTACATCCTGCACTGTATAGCTCTTCATGTGATGGTGTGGTATATGCTGTCAGTGTTGTTAAAAAAAAAAAACTCTTCCCGCCCATCTCCGCCCGTCCACACAGACCTGGTTGCGGATGTAGCCGTGGACAGAATCTTTCTGTAGCTGCAGAGCCTGGAAAGCTGCTTTCTGCATCTCCTCCTGCAAAGCACAATCAAAAGGAAATAGCAGGTCACAGTGACTTTGATTTCTCCACCAAGCTCTCATAAGAGCAGTGACATCAAAGAAGAAAGTGTTACAGAACTACAGAATACTCCGGCACCACATACCTCCTGTAAGATTTGGGTGATGGCTTTAGATTTGTCCAACATTTGGAGAGACAGCATCTTATCAAACTTCCTGTCCAAATTCTCCATACTATTACAAGACAACAGAAGAAAAAAACCATCAAGTTTCATATATTTCTCAAAGCTTTGAAGTCTTTGGTCCACATACGTTTGCAATGTTGCCATCCATCTGCTTAGATCTGATGTCTGTGTTTGTGTGTGTGCGCATGTTTAACCTCTTGCAAGCCTCAGAGACCAGGTTCTGTCTGCGACAGTCATTGGCCTCCTGGAGGAAGCTCATAGCACAGCTATCTGACAGCATCTTCTGCATGGCCACTGCAAACACACACAGAGAGGGTATAGGTGGATATATGCAGTAATTCCATTAGTCTGAGAATTTTTTCCTAGGGGAAGACCATAAAAGTAGCCTTGAATTTCAAGGCAATCTTGGAAAATAAGACATCTTGTTCTCGTTCTATACACTCGTGCACATCTGTAACAACAAAGGTGTCTTGTGTATATAGACAGACAACATAATTCAACAAGTTCTCACATGGAACAACTGAAGTTTAAGCTCATCCACCAAACTGCTCACCTGCAACCTCCCTCTTCCTCAGTGAATTGGCTTCTTCTTGTGTGATAGCAGTCAGTTGCTCCATACGGATTCTGAGAGAAGTCAAGAGCAACATTTTTATAGTAATGGTTTGGGGACTTTAAACAGTAAGGGAGTTGTGCACAACTCAAAAGTTCAAATCAACTTAATGCTACAAAGTACAGGATGTAAACACAAAATGTGTGTGCACGCATGTGTTTGTGCCAAAGTCACAATTAGTGTACAACACTGTGGAGTATATCAGTGCACAGACATACTCCATCACACCAGTTTACCAAGTGCCCTACAGCCACACTAGCAGCTCTTTGAGGCTACAATTAGAGACAGAGATGCTTCGAGCTACATGCTAACCTGCTGATGTTAAGCAGGTATAAAATTAGCCACAGATGGCTAGATGAGCAACTACAAATATGAAACAAAGACACCAAGACACTGTCTCAAAAAGTAAAAACCATCTGACAACATAACATGTCCTAACCTAATAATATTTTAATACAGTATATTTTCCCACTAGTGCATGCTGATGTTTTTAAGACCTGCAGTGTTCTGTCATTGTGTTTTTATTTTCCTTCCCCAGAATGCACTTACTGCATCGTATTGTCTGTGATCTATAAACAGGCTCAGCCTAGTAAGTCTATTATGGATCAGTTATCTGTCCACTCACCGATCTTCCTCCATGGCTTGAAGAAACTCAGCGCTCTTTTTCTGCCTGGAAAGTTAAAAAAACATAGACTGCAGTTAGCAGAGAGGCATTTGTGGACTGCATCAGTATCTAATATGTGACAAAAATATCCACACATCTGAACAACAAAACCCAGCCATTTCTTTTGGGTCCTACCGGTTGTTGTCCATCAGCATGCTGCTGATACGAGTGCTGATGCCATCTTCAACTTGTCGGACTTTCTGTAACACCAGCAGCCTCTCGGCTTCCTGCGCCCTCTGTTGCTGGCTGACTCCCTGCTCCAGACGCTCCTGCTCCTGAACATCAGACAGATAATACGCACTAATTATCGCTGAAATCAAAAGCTGTCAGACTAAACAGATTGGCTGGAGGTTAGCTGTTTCTTGTAGTTGCTGTTTCACTGTCTATAGCTGGGTACAGTACCAGTGTATAAAGCAAATGAGGTGAATTTAAGCCATGGGGACTGCAGTATCTCATCAGTGCCCGTATGTGATGTCAACAGGCCATAAGTTAATGACTCCACAGAGGTTAAATGTACATCTCAACCATTAGTCAACGGTTCAGTCAGAACTGAAGAAGCTTGAGAGATGATAGGTGAAATGTCTTCAAGAATCTAAGGCAGGTCCAGTTGCCAACTTTAGCATAGATTCTCTATAAACAACACTATATACTGCAATTAGTTTAGGTGTCACTCCATTGTTTGAAGGACAGGCCTGGCGATTTTTATTTGTTTATTTTTGTTATGGCAAAATCCCATGAAAAAAATTAAAACCAACAATGAATGTATTCTACTAATAAGTACTATGTGAGTATTTAAAGGAAATTGGTGAACGTTTTTAAAATAGAATTACCCCTTCACCGTTCTATCGCCCCTCCAACCAGTTGAATGGGACAGACATGAGGTCACTGACCTCGACCACTGACAACCAAAATCTAATGAGTCCTTGACATACTGCATTCACAAGAATGGGCCATATGGACATATAGATGGATAATCCAAAAACATAATGCCTCTGGCCACAGCTATCACCAGCGTGGGGGAATAAAAACGATAGTTCAGATTTGTGAGCCGTTATATGTACCTTGTATATATTATAAAGCTCACAGATTGCAAATCTCCGCCAAGGCAGTGCACTGCACCTGTAATGTCATTCCATCAAAAGCAATATTATCATGGTATCTTGACCAACATTATACGATTCCTTGACCATGGAAACCTATCGCTGGCATTTGGAATCACACTGGTATCATTATTAGTTTGAAAATGATTCAATGAAATCAGTATTTCAGTATTGCTGGTTTTCTTCAGGATCTGGCTCAGTAAATTTTTAAAGATAGGTCAAATTTGTTGACACCCTGCTGAAACAGAGGAGTTTCAGCTAAAATTTCATCTTAGTTGCAAGTCTGTAGCATTATTTGTTCTCTCACAGTAGCAAGTTTTCCATGAGCCCTATAAATGTGAATATTCTGGATCACAGACTATATTCAGTAGTGTTTTGGATCAGCAGAGGCATACACTACATCTCTAAATCATTTCATCCGAATCTATTCATTACCTTTTCAGGTATGCTGTGAACAAATAAACCGACAAACAAACGCTGGCAAAAACTTTACCTCCACTTTAGCAGAGGTAAAAAACAATGCACCAAACACTGGTGAATTCTTATGAAATGTAAGACCAAACGCTAATGAGCATGTATCTTACCTGTCGCACTGAGTTGAGGATGCCTTCCTTGTGGGAGGTGCTCATGAGTACAAGTTGGGTGTGTTCCTTTTGCTTCTCCTCCAGGTGCCGCTCAAAAGCCAGTTTCTCCTGCTGCTTCTGCTCCTGAAGGATGGGGGGGACAAGTCAGAGAAGTGACATACCATATATACACGTCTATTTTAAAAAAGCTTTAAGACTTGCTACAGTATAAGTCTGCACTGCAGATGGCCATAAGATAGTTTAAGTCACTAAAATAAAAGCCAAAATGGTGACAATGCTCTGTCATCAGTACAAATGAAATCTGACCCATTGTTCATTTGAAAATATTGATTAGCACAGCTTTAAGTCCAAGTAGGGACCATCTCTCACCAGTTACTAAAAAAATAAGATATTCCAAAGCCTATCCTCTAAGACACTGTGCTGGAGAAGGAGGACTTGTCATCTAAGCTGTCTTAAGTTGACAGGGCAGGCCACCAGCAAAGTTGCAGATAAGCATAAATTACATTAAAATCTCTGGATATCTAGAGTGCAATAAGACAGTCATTGTGTTGGCTGGAGTTACGCACCTTTCTCTTCTCATATTCACTGAATTTGCTCTGCAACAAAAAGTAAAGAATGGTTAAATGACAGGTTGGCAACAGTAACAGGGTAATAGAGTGCAGGCAGCAAATAACAATGTCCAGGTAAACAGCTCTACACAGTTGTATTTGACTGGGAGTGAACACCTATTCATTTATATGGCTGTATACGGTCATATGGTAATGTCTCCCGCACTGTACCTCCCAGATCTCCACTGAGCCATCCAAACAGTCAGAGTTCTGTTTGCCACAGTCATTCTCCAGCACTGGCAATAGGTACTGGGATGGGGGGCAGTATTCCTCTCCCAGCTCTGAAAATCATATCAGCCAAGAGGTTTTAAATGCATACTTACATACAATATTTCATACAAAAAACTCGACATTGGTGATTTCCATCGTTTCACTTTGGGGTATCTGTTATACCTGTTGTGAAGGATTGTAAACCTGGATTTAAGTTGCGGTCCTTACAGTTTCAGTCCTGTGTGATCTGAAGTGTGATCTTTTTAACCTATAACCATACCAACAGTGACGTGTACAGACATTAGCAGTGCCCAGAAGATGAATCCTCGTAACCACACATTCCCATGACTTTTCTTGTAGCGCCACCAAGAGGATGACGTTTATCACTTTGATTGAAACCTCTGAATAACTATTTGATAGATTACAAATTGGTTTGGATTGAGATGAATTGTAAATATTAGTGCTAACATCAGGGTAAAACACTTTGGTTTATGCCAAGCACAGCGGTGCCTAATGGTGTTCTTCCATCAGCCCGGGTCAGCTCTGCCAAGCTGAGGCGTGCGCAGCAGAGCTATGCTGAGTTGCTCCCGAGTCAGTGTGGTCATGTTTCCACTGCACCATAAAAAAACACTGTTTATCTTCCACGTCTTAAACACGTGGGGGCGGGGCCAGACACTGAAGCCAGAGTCAGCACGATTACTCCCTGCTGCTTGGAACAGAAACAAACAGAGGTCATCCCGTGTCCGTCCTGCTCAGCTCGATTAAAGCGAGCTGAGCCGTGCTAATGGAAAAACACCATAAGTACGTCACATAGCTACGAGCGCGGCTGTGAACAGCTGTATTTTCAGTCATTAGAAAGTAGCTCTGTGTGGCGTAGACATTAATGAGCATATTTTGATTCTTTATGCTTTAATTCTAACCTTTAATCTAAGGGGCTGCTCCTGGGCAGTGCAGGAAAAGGCTTGGGGGTGCACGACAGCCAAAGGAAATAAATAAATGATAAAACATAGTGTTACATAAGAACAGAAGCACCTCCATATTTTCAAATGCATATTTCCACCTCCTCAATTCAACTTGAACCTATGCTAACCTTGGGGCTCCCGTTATTTTCTACGTTCATCAACAGAAATGCATGGCAAGGGAAAGTGAGAGATTGTGTACGTGTGTTTTTGTGGGCAAACACTATAGTTGGTAACACATAGTAAGCACTCACCTCTGCACAGGAATTGTTGGATTTTTTCTGTGCCCTCTGTACACACAGATGCAGGTGGGTAGGACATCATGGCAGCATCAAGTGTTAAGCTCTGCCACAGCAAACATACATACTCAAATGTTGTATATAACCAAATCTAACACTAGCTTTTCTGTAAATGTACGTCCAAGAATACACACCTCTAAGGTGCGGATGTAGGCCAGAGCTTTGGGGAGCTGCACAACCTTGTTGTCACTCAAGTCCAGGGTGCGCAGACTGCTCAAACGCCCAACTGATGATGGCAGCTCACTGAGTTTGTTACCTATTACATACGCGGTGATGGGGAAAAATAGAACCAGTTTCATTTACCTTGTTCATGTCCACTCAATGGCAGGTAAGCAAGCAGTAAGCATCATACCCTTTAAATTGAGCGTCTGCAGATGCTGCAGATCCCCAATAGAATCCGGCAGGACCTTTAAATGGTTCTTCTCCACATTCAGAATCTGACCGGAGATGAAACAACAGACAAACGATGAGTAGCATTCATTCACACTTGTTTCAGCTTTAGCATGAGTCAAGTTCAGAAAGGCTTTACCTGCAATGATGCCAGCTTCCCAATGTCTTCTGGGAGTGAGGTGAGCTTATTCTCATGCAGATCCAAAACCTTTGGAGGCAGATTCAGTCATGTTTAGTTCAGTGATGAGGAATTGTTTAGGTTTTCCTAAACATCATCATCAATGAAGCCATCATCAATGTTCGTGTTACTGTCATCAAATGGGATGCTCACTCAAAGCTGACTATGAAACAGGTGTCTGGTTTTATAATTGTACAACACAATGATATGCTTTTACAGTATGTCTCACTATTCTCACCTTTAAGGTGGTGAGAGCACTGATGTCACATCCTTTGGGGAGCAATGACCTCAGTTCATTACTGTGAAGGATAAGGACCTGCAGTAGAGCAAGAGGACATATCTGACTGCTGACTGGTCAACCAGGGACATTCACACACCTTGACTAAGAGAACATTTCTAACATACACTGAATAACAAAAAAATTAACATTTACTTTTCAGCTCCACACTGCATTCTTACCTTCTTCTGTAGCACCTTACAAATGGAAAAGGTACCTGAGGGAACCTGCAGCAAAACAGAAAGAGATGTCGTCATCTGCAGCACTAACCACACACAAATTAATACTGAATTTCACAAAGAGTTACTTATGCACATGCAGCAGTAACATATGTATGGAAAATGGAAAGCAAACTGGTTAAAACCAGTCCATCAATGGGTACATCCCAACTGTGTCCATGTTTCTCTCACTTTCATCTCTTCCTTGCATTTTGAGGAGACACTTTTTTTTTTTTTAAATCAAATGAGATGTCCTTTACCCTGAACTGTCATCTGATATAATCCAGCATAGCTGGAATCAGCTTTTAGTCACTTTTACCATCTGTGTTGTGACTTTTGATGGTCTTGAGCTGGCTTGTTCCCACACAGCACACACTGTCCAGTCACTAATCACCAATCAATTACCATCACCCACAAATACATCAGAAATAACACTAATATGTTAAACTATAAATACTGCCATATTAGTCAAACCCCAGTGTGTAGTACACCACTGCTCAGACACAATGTACACAAACCATGTTCAAAAATCATTAATGTCTGATTGGCACAATTTGCATCTAGAAATTACACTTCTCTGAGTAAAAACTGAGTCAAATCTGAACACACAGACATGGTACATATACAAACTTTTATATTTGTACATACAACATAGTATGTACAAATATATAAAAATATTGTTTGCTGTATAAAAGTGACATCCTCACCTCTGAGAGCTCACAAGCTGAGATGTCCAGGATGTCATCAGCACCTGCCTCCTTAGACTGAAGAACAAGGAATTAAGGTTACTGGGTTTGTCTAAAATTGGTATACACTCTTAGATAGAAATGATGAAAAAAAAATCTGCATACACCTAATCCCACAGAAATGGTTGCAGTTTGCTGACTGCAGGTTAGTTGTTACATAAATACACTTTTTTTTACCAGGCACAGCTGATATTCCAGTCTCTTCTGGGAGTCCTCATTAGGTTTCCTCTTCCTGAAGAACAGAGGCATCCTGAGTCCTTGCTGCCTTGCTGTCTCTCTGGCCTGCTGGGTTTCCTTCCTGCCCCTCCACTACAATGCAGAGCACTGATGTACAGGCTGGAGAACAGTGACAACACTGCCTGCACACCAAATGCTGAGGGAATT
>NW_018127930.1:1782751-1784061 GCF_001952655.1 Monopterus albus
TTTTATATTTTTAGTGAGTTATCTATTCTATTTATTGGTATGTGTGCTTGATATTGAGTGTGAACCGCTGCTGAAACAATGCAATTTCCCAGATTGGGATTAATAAAGTATTTCTATCTATCTATATATTCTGGATCCATTTGTATTTAGCAGGAAGAGAGTCAGGGTTGGTTATTTTTAATTGTATTTATTTATTTTTGTTGTTTTAAATTTGATTTTGTTCTAGTGTGTACAAGTATAGGTAGCTCTTCATTGTGAAAATATAATTGTGTGATAATTACACTAACAGATCATGGCGACTTTATAACTGCCTGCATCTTTTCATTTAAAATTATTATTGTACCAACAAACTCTCATTATAAATCTTACAAAGGGAGTTTTCATATGCTCTGACAACAGCTCAGGTTAAATTTAAACCAGCTTCCTAGAATCCAAAAAAAAAAAAAAAATCCAGATGCATGTCACATCATCAATATAATCTACTTGTAAAAATGTCTCAACACTGACACAGAAATACACCCAGGACTCAAAGCCAGAGCAGCAAATCAAAGTGTAAGATGCTGAACAAAACAGAGATAAATAAAAATACACAGAGCTTAAGTTGCATCAGGTAGAGGTCTAACCTTGCGAGACTGCAAGGCTTTCACCGAAAACATGCTTCAGAAAGTATTGATTCTGTATATTACATTGACAATGAAAAGTATAAATGGAGATCCATTACAGCTACCATGCAATCAGGAGCCATCATGACTAAAAGCTGAAGCCAGTGAAGATGCATTTAGAGGCACATTACCTCTAACAACTGTTCAAGATGCTGGAAACTTCACTACTGAGGAGGACAGCAGTGCAACCTCCAATGCCTCTGGAGGATTTGATTTGATTTGATTTGATTTGATTTAATTTATTCTTTCAAACATGTAACGACAGTCAATATGTCAACACACATAATTTCACACATATCCACAAATACATTATCAATTTGCTTATACCTAGTACATGCTTGAACGGAGTAGGAAGAAGTCAGACTTATCCAGTCCTACCCCCTAACATCATCTTATCATCATTGGTTTGCAAGCAGTATTACTACATAGATAATTTTGTTCTACACCACTCTAGGGATATGCTAAAAAATATTACAGACTGTTAACATTCTTACATAATTACATACTTTGATAGTTATCTTCTACATCACACAATTAGCAATATTACATAGTGTTAACATTCTTACACCACACCCACAATGTTACACCTGATTAATCGTTACGCCTGTTCTTGCATATATCTTGATTGACACATACCTTTATATTTAT
>NW_018127930.1:1784998-1798946 GCF_001952655.1 Monopterus albus
CGCTACAAAGTATTAACTTAAGGGGGCTGAATAATTTTGCACGCCCAATTTTTCAGTTTTTTATTTGTTAAAAAAGTTTGAAATATCCAATACATTTCGTTCCACTTCATGATTGTGTCCCACTTGTTGTTGATGCTTCACAAAAAAATTATAGTTTTATATCTTTATGTTTGAAGCCTGAAATGTGGCAAAAGGTTGCAAAGTTCAAGGGGGCCGAATACTTTCGCAAGGCACTGTATCATCTGTACAAATGCTTCTTCCTAAACTAGGACCAACATTCACAAAAGACCTGTTAAACTTATCTACTACAACCTCCATTCTGTTGACCAGTGTGTCATTATCCATAAAATATTGGGGGTAGTCACTCTTGCTGGGACTATTTCTAATCAAATTATTTAATATATTCCAAGTACCTCTCATGTTATTTTTATTATCCTCTAATACTTTAGAGTAATATAGTTTCTTACATCTCCTCAAAATCTCAATTAATTTGTTCTTATATGACTTACTTATATTTTTCTTCCGCCTTCTTTGATCTGTCCTTTATGAATTCCTTATATAACGCATTCTTCTTTTTACATGCATTCTGTAATCCCTTACTCATCCACGGTTTCCCACTGTAATTCCTTTTGTTTTTATACTGCTTACGAGGACAGTTCCTGTCATATACTTCCTTAAATATATTTAAAAATTGTTCATATGCTTTGTCTAAGTCTTCCTCTCTGTAAACTGCTTCCCAGTCCTGCCCCCCTAAGTCCTCCTTAAGCCTCCTTACAGCTTGTTCATTAATCACCCTCCTGTAGAACAAGGATTAAATGTCAGTGTTTTTTCCACAACAGATAAGGACCTACTTGGGGTGGATGACAAAGTGGAGGACTTTAACACAGGTGACCTGGATTCAAGTCTGGTTTCAGACAAGTCGTCACTGGTGGTCTCCACTGTGGAGATCACAAGTTCTTACATGTAAAGCATTTAAGATGTACCCACAGATCTTCAGCAAACTTCAGTTCAGGAGATGGTGAGGCTGGTTCTTGAAGCATTTCATGGTGGGCTCTAAGGTCTGCTTTACATCACTGTCCTGTTGTGGAAGCCAGCCTCTTTTCACTTTCACATTCTTGACTGACTGCAGGACATTTGCATATAGAAAGAATTTGCTGATATTTAGCAAAATGTTTTCTTCCTTTGTCTGGGTTTTTGCTTTGCCTTCCTTCCTAGCAGATGTACTGTTTTATTATCTGAAAGTTTTCTTGGTTTTCCAGATCTTTCACAGTCCTCCGTATCTGCCATTTCATAATGATATTTCAGACAGTGGCAATGTCAAGCTGGAAGCACTTTGATATTTTTAGAGCATCCTTTCCTTTGTAGTCATCAGTTACTGTAGTTGAATTTTCAAATCCTCCATCAGTGGCTTAAAGGAGTCCACAGTGGCTGAATGTTACCACAAGGTTTTAGGCAACAGACAATTTATCACCAGTTGACAGCTAATGTCAGTCATTCACTTGACTTGATGACAAGTCAATTATTGATGGGTTAATGAAGTTCTAAGACTGTAAAAGTAAAGGGGCACCAAATCCTTTGCAGATACCACAGTTATTGTTTATTTTTCTACTCCTAAATTACAGTGAGTTTATATCTGAAGAAAACTTTATTTTATGCCTATTAGCTGCATAGGTTGTAGTTACTTATACAAATATATGTAATTAGCCTAAGGCTGCCCAAACGTGTGTATACAGGATCAACGTTAACACAATCAGGACCAGGACCATATAAAACTGAGAATGTGGGAAATAAAAAAGCGACTGGAACGGGTTTGTTTTCTTTTTCACAGAACGAGGGGAGGACCCACCTACTTCCTCTTTAAACAATAAACTAAAATCTCGTTAGAGCCCCAAGTTAACCATTCCATTTATTTGCCCGATTAAGGTAACGTAGGTCCATCTTGTGGGTGTGGATGTGGGTAGGGGAGGGGATTTTACCGTAAGCTACATAACGTTACAGCAGCTGGTGTTACATAGCGTAACTACTACAAATGTTGCCAAAAAGGTGACCGATTTAGCTACTTACAGTTTCAACCTCTTAACAACCACCACTGTAGAGCTAACTATGATTATCTTATTAGCTACAACATGATTACTGATCCCGCTGTATGTAGCGTTAATCTAACTAGCGTTAATTTATAGCCAACGCTAAACCAATGTGTAATGACAAGGCTGATAATGTTAGCTTCCCAGTGACAGCTCCCACTCTGGCGACACTGAAACACAAGCTAACATGCTAGCATGTAAACACATTATAACAACACGATGTTTAGCTAATGTCAAACTAATATGTTATAGCTTTCATACTCACAGGCTGTAGCTGTTAAGTTGATGTTGTTTCTGGTAGCTGAAAGATCAATAAGGAAGTTTTGATGGTTCCTAACGTGAAGTTAACATTTACCAGTTGGTGACTAAAGATGAAATGACTAAAACAATATTCCTGATATAATCCATCTCGACTGGTTCCGTTTTCCCTAATAAATCAACGCATTCAGATCACAACATTATAGCCTACCTTCTTCTTTTGGTTATTAGCTGATTGCAACTAACTCCAGCTATAGAATAGGTGTCGCCCTCTATGGAACGGAGTATGTAGTATCATGACCCAAAGGTTTCTAAATAATATAGACCTACTGTAGTCTACTACTATGCAGTGTGGTCCACATAGCCTATATTACGAAGTGTTTAGTTTGAATAAAGAGCAACACTTCATTTTAAGACGATGCAATTTGCTACTGGTTTTAGGAAAAATGTAGGCTGTGGATGCCCATTTCCATTAGTCAAAGTTACACAGTCTCATAATTATGTGTTACGTTAGGTTAATAGAACATGCACACATAACTATGTCAGAAGAGATCATTTTTATGCAGTTGGGGAGCCTCTGGAATCACTGGTACTATCACCACTACAGAGCCAACTAAAGACACAACAAAACAGGCACATGACTTTCCACGCAATTTTTTTTCCTGGAAAACAAACACCACTTTTTTGCTAACAGAGCTGTAAATTCTGAAAATAATATGAAAGACGAACCCACTCTATTGTGCAAAATAGACAAGTTATAGCAATAGTATGACTTTTAACCTTGCATGTTAGAAGTTGGTCCACCAGGGGTCACACTCTACAAATTTTTGTTTGTAGTGTTGTAGTTTTGTTGTTGCTGCATGTAGTAATGATTACAGTCTCAATTTAGTTTTGTCCTTCCCCCACCCCACCCCCCAGGGCTAAGCTCTAGCATGTAAAATGAAAAATGTAAGTATAGCTTCCAGCCTTATATAGCTAACTGAACTAATGCATGTAAATGTATTTGCATGCCATTTTAAGCCACACAGCATCTTAATATTTTATAATCACTTGAGCTTTTTGCATTTGGAGCATATAACACAGTAGGTATAACACTATTATACAGACCAAAGCTTGTTCTGGTTAATAAAACAATTAACATAACCAGATAGCCTCTGAGAGCCTGGATCCCATAGCAGCACTGACCCAGACTCTCTGCTGTGCATATTACAGACCTCCGCATGACTGTGGTTCAGTATATAGACTTAGTTAAACCACAAGAAGCACTTGGGCCAGACTAAATAACCACATAATTTAAGGTGCTGACAGGGAACTGGCAATGTAGTTAGAGCAGTTCTCTTCCAAGCCCCCACTGGTTAAAAAAAGGTTCACTGCACCACAGCCTTAAAAAACTAGTTTATCTGAATATGTGCATATAAACTTTAGGGTCATCAGTCCATATTTGTTGTTCATTTTAACATTAGTTTCATTACATGGCATAAAAAGTCTGTTTGTTTTCAGATATGAATGTGCTATAAATGAAACCTGCATTATTATTATTATTATTATTATGCCACTTAGAGGCAGCACAGCTGTTGATGTATTATCATCTTGAAGTTGATATGACTGTCTGCGCCAACGTTTACCTGTTTACAACAGCAAACAAACATGGAACAATAACAGGGATTTACTTAAGATCCCCATATACTAATAAGAATTGTAAAGTTGTAAATTGTCCTGTAACAAAATGAGTAACTTTTATCTTGTTGCACAGCGTAAGAAGTGCATGGTGCCATAGACACATACGTTTTATTTAGGCTGCCCCATGGATGTAGGCTACAGGAGGCAGACGCCGCGCCCCCTTCACGGCGTCACAGGAGGAGTCTAAATTCATTTAAACTGAGCATCTGCTCTCTGTCGTGGGAGTAGTTGTTTTCACAGGAGCAATGACAGAAACCGTAGAAGGACTTCTTGGAAAAACTGCTGGCTGTCCGTGAAATGTTGGTTTCCAGCCACAACCTTACAGTTGTGTAAATGGGAAAACAGAAGAGGAGCTGCTCTACATTTCTCAGGTTTTCACCTCGCAGACAAATCGGCGCGTGCAGAGCAGCGAGTGGCAACTAAGAAGGAACTTCGGCCTGTCACTGCAACATCTGCCTCTTTCCTTCAGCTGAGAAAGATACTAGAAAGTTCACTAGCGACCTCCAAGTTCACAGCAGTAAGGTGAGTCGAGTGTGCTGCATGTGACTTAAACGTACCTTCAGTACTTATTAATACACGAACATGCTTCTTCTGGCCCGTTCACGTTCTTATATATTGTTGGAAAATATCAGACTACATTTTCGCATCATACAATTAACCACAAAACATGTCAGCCATGTTGTCATAATATTACCCATATTTGTGTTTTCGACAAACTTATTGGTAAGTAGACACATGCGGTTACACGGCGTTTCCCCTGTTATGTTGTATGTTAAGAAGAAGGTTGGTGTGAATTGTGAAGGGTTTTATCTTTATTTTTAAGTTGGGCTATTTAATAACACTGCAGATGGAGGTTGAGTCCACATGCTCCGCACCTGACCATGTAATAATGTTGTTGTAGAATTAAATGAAAGCATAGTGAAATAGATGTAGGCTAAATATTGGGATTTTTTTTTTTTACCATATCTGCCATACTACTGCCTGGTTTATTTTACAATTTTGATGTTTTTTCCGTGGATGCAGAAAAGGTTTGCGACAATGAAAGGTCACTGTAATACTTTGACTGCAGCCGTGGCAGATTTCTGCAGGAGAACACTTCTGCCAGAGGAACTGCTGCCCTTGGTGTTAATTAAAAAGGCTTTAATGAAATATGATATTTCTCTCAAGAGAAGGAAACTGAATCTAACTCGGTGCCCTGCCAGTCTAACCATTACTTTCGGTAGTACTGGTGTCTGCTTACTTAATAGCTTTCCCCACACGTGTAGGAGCCCAGTTAATTGATAATTATACCTCGGATGAGGAGTGTGTGTGGCCTGATATCATGTTGTGGGGATTTATATCTGTTTAAAGAGTCACACTGTGGGGACTCCACATCCTTATGGAAACAGAAGACAAGTCCCCATCATTAACTTTTAGAGTGATGACTTGGTTTAAGGTTATGGTTTGGGTTAGGTTAGGTAAGTACAGTAGAGGTTATGGTTAAGGTTAGGGTAAATTTCCAGTAAATGAAAGTTACTGGAATGTCCCCTGAAGTGATGGAAGCTGTGTGTATGTTGAGTTATGCAGAAAATCATTAATTTATCTTTATGAAAGAATGAATGGGATTTGGATAATACAGTTGAAGTAGTGTCATTTCACAAAGTTGCACATCCCTGTATATACAATTGTCAGTAATATTGCCTAAAGCAAAGTTTTTGCAAATAAATTTTCTGTTGGCCAATAAGTTATTTAGCTAATCTTTCCAATCTTAATCTTTATACATTTAGAAAACTAAACAGGACATTCTGAGACACTGGCCCCTCTTAATCCAGGAAAACAAACCCCTTATGCACCCAAACTGAAAACGCTGTAATTATTTAGTTAATTATTTATTTATGTGTGTAATTATTAGGTAGAGTAAGCTCAATGGTCAGTTGCATTGTTTGCAGAAAATGAGACATTATTTGCTCTGTCAACCTGAAACTGCATGCAGTTCATCAGTGTGTCCAGGTTGCAGTGTGTTCCTCTTCATTAACTCCTGATTTTATTGACTGCTTCATCAGTCAGTTTATTACAGGGCAGAAAACAAGTAGTTGCTCATTCACCAGACTTCATTCTGTGTGGGAAGGTACAGGTATTTCATAAAGACAGAACAATGGGTGTTAGTGTAGGTCAAATTGCTGGATATGTGTATTTTAGGGAGTGACAAAAAGCTGTCAGTTTCTATAAGATATCACATGAACATTTACTAGATCTCAGCTAAGTTATGTGTTATCTATGTGTTAGGTATTTTTAGTCAGATAGAAATTGGATAGATACTTTATGTATTAGAAATGTTTAGTGGAGATAGGATGTCTAGTTAGACTGTTAAATGCTTAGGCCTGCTTATGAGTTTCTACAGGGTACATCTGGTAAAGGATAACTAGAGAGAGAAGTTGATGACTGTCAGCAGACAGGATGTTTAATATTATTATTATGATGTGTATAACTGTAGCCTTAGCCATAATATGTTCTTATGTTTAAGTCACGACATGTTACTAGAGGTCTGTGAGAATGTTTTTAGCTACACACCACTTAATCAACAGACACACACGCACATTGATTTGCTTCATGTTTTGACTACTGCCATGGCCAGCTGCAAAGCTGGCAACTGAGACGTCTCGGTTGACGTTTCTGTGTAGTATGGGGCTAGCCCAACCGAGGGGATATAATGTATAGGCCTGGTGGGCTCAGGGTCTTTCATCTTACATCTGCCTGCGAGGAGTTTAGAGGTGCAAGATGCTTGAGCATGTAATGTTAATTTTTACCTGTGTTCATGGAATAAATCAGCACTGTTTTGTAGTTACTTGGACTGCCTCGTCTCTCAGAGTCAGTATGGTAAAAAGTACCGGGTACAACATATGAGACTGGTATTTATTCACCTCTGTTGCTTTAATCAGTGGTCCCATTACAGATAGTCATTTGGCTCGTATATATTTTGAGTCTTGCACCAGTTATGTTTTGGTCTTCAAAAAGTGGTACTTTAATTTACCAGAGCAAAACTTGGTGTGTTGGGGGAAGGGGGAGTTATACTGTAGCGCTGTGCATAATGTGATGCATGCAGGCAGGGAATTAAGTACTTCCAGAAGGTGAGCAACTCAGGCACTGTGGCTGCCTCCATCCCGTGTTTTCACTTGTAGGAGAAAGTGAAACAAGGGGCAGACCATGTGCATAGATGTGGAGTTTAGAGTAAGAGGTTCGACATGGAATGATTCACTGAAGTAGGGTTAAACCACTGTTTTTTCACTTTTTTTTTAGATCAGGAAGAATTTGAGCAACTTTTTTAAATGTAATCATAAATAATTATGCAGCTGTTACTTATGAAAATGAGGTTTGTCAAGTTTGCCCACGAAAAACAGTAATAACAGCTTATGTAGCACTTAACTGATTAAGGCGGACTGACTCTTGGACAGGAGAGGTTTGTTGTTATTCTATGCGCTGTTCACACTGTGACTCCTTGACAAACTTCGTTTGATTTCCTTCCCCAGAATGCGATGAAGTCAGAAACAAGGGACATGAGTGTAAAAGAAGGCATCGGGTTGGTGCATGAGCTGTTTTATCCATACAAATATTGCTTTCACTTTATTTCACAGGGTTGGAAGCTGCTGTACTTAGCAGACTTGGCCTGCTAATTGATTTCACAGTAGGTGATGCACTACCTGAAGAAATCTGGCATTGGAGACAGGTAATAGATTATGGGGGAACGGGAGGTCCACAGGATAACATACTGTAAGACATCCTAAATCTAGTAAAGCATTATATGCTTGTTACGTAATAACCATTTATATTTATTCCTTAAAATTCATGGCAGGGTGAAGTTAGATGTTGAGCTTTGTGGAACTCACTGGATAAATTCAGCAGTCAGCTTGCTTGAAGAGTTTGGATCAATTGAGCAAGTGTGTTGCTCCTGATTGCAACAGTTAAATTTTCTAAATACACCATTATTCTGATGTCACAGCTGTGGCTTGAGGATATAGACCAAAGTCGTGACATCATGTGCGGGCAAGCCTCTATTCCTCTTGATTCTGTATTTCAGTGCAGTCTCTCATTCAGCATGTCTGAAAAAAATGAAGTGCATTTCAGGGGTTTAATTTCCACATTTTCAGACATACTTCAACCAGCAACCTTAAAAAAGTATTGGTCAAGGGCCCATGTGAAATGGTGTTTGTGTGAGGCAAGCTGAAAACATAAATAATGAATAATTTGATATAAACATATGGAGTAAAGCATAACACACATAGTTAAGTAAGCCTATATTACATGGCTGGAAATTTGATTGTATAATTGTCAATGGCATTTTGAATTTTTTCATATTTCTTATGGGAATAAAGAAGCACACAAAAAACAAGCACCTGCTGTTAGAAATATCACTGACCATATATAAAAGATGGACAAACCCACTGTGATGTCATCCACTGGTTTTGAAGCTCCAGTCTGGCTGTCATCATCTAGGTAGTGCTGATAATTTCACTCCGTCTGCTACAGCTAAACCAAAATTGGGCAAACAGGAGGAGCGCGAGAAGAGATTTCTAGACAGCAAGTGGCTAGCCACCTATAGCGGGACCCTTGCACCTGTCACTCAAAGCGACCATGCCCTTAATGCATAACTTTTAGTCTCAATATCATTTATTCATTCATCTTCTATACCGCTCAGTCCCAAATGGGGTCGCGGGAGCCAATTCCAGCCAGCAATCGGGCAAAGGTGGGGTACACTCTGGACAGGTCGCCAGTCCATCACAGGGCTAACACGCAGATGAACAACCACTCATACGCACATATTCACTCCTACGGGCAATTTAGAGACACCAATCAACATAAGCTGCATGTCTTTGGACAGTGGGAGGAAGCCGGAATACCTGGAGAGAACCCACGCAAGCACGGAGAGAACATGCAAACTCCGTACAGAAAGTCAGCGAACCCGCAACCTTCTTGCTGTGAGGCAGCAGTGCTAACCACCGGCACTTTGCGCTGGCTTCATTTCTTGATAAATACACATACAGGAATATGAATAGCCGGATTTCTCATGGTCCATGTGATCCAATCCTGGTAAAGACGTTTTGTTTTTATTGACTGTAAGACAGATACTGATTTAAAGCTCCAGTCTATAACTTTTTTAAAATATTTTTGCTGTAGAAACATGATTCCAAACTTGTTTTAAAGTGGAGAGGGGCTGTCGCAGGCCTCTGCAACCAAGACTCATTGAACAGCACTGGCAGCAGTGCAGAAATATTAGATTCCAAAAGGGTCTGAGTGGGAATGACCTTTCTGACCAATCAGAGATTTTCAGATATTTCTGCTTGATCATTAAGTTTTGTTGCATTCTCATTTGCTGTAATTTCATAAGGATAAATATCTGAAGAGCTGGGCAGAGTGTGGCGGAGCGTAGCAGGTCATAGTAGAGCATAGTGGGGCAGGGAGAGCGAGTGCTGAGCAGAGTGGATTGATTTGGAGTTTCATGCTAGTGCTTCCTTAAATTCCATATTATAGCTTAATGTTAAATTCATTTAATATTTTTGGCCATGGTTTGTTTGACTATTGTATATACTGTACATGTACATACTGTATGTAAAAGTGAGAAACCTTAAAATGTCTGGCAACCTCTAATGTTATGAACATCAAGATTGATGTTGTTTAATATGTGAATTAACTTTTTCCAGTTATTCAGAAGATCAGCTCATTGATGAATAAGCTTTTGCTAATAGGCCGGTTTGGTCTCAGTGACTGAGGACTGAGGCTGTATGTGGCTGTAATGTAGCCTTGGGCTTCTTAACATGGTGTTCCTGTGGCTGATTAGAGCCAGGTGTCTGCTCTACAAAATGAGGGTATTGAGGGCAGCCTGCTTCACTTCAGAGGACCAGCTGCTGCAGTCTCAAATAATCTTGTGGGAAGGCGCATCGTAAAGCTAAACATGCCCTTGCTGAAATTAGACACTCCAGAGGACAAATTGCGCTGCTGTTGCTCATCTGGAAAATGAAATCTAGCCCTGCAATTATTTTATGTTGTTGTTGGCACTAATTATAAATCAGGGAAATGGCTGAAGAGGCAGTGTTGCTGAGTACCACACACTGCTGTGGTTGTATTCAGTGCGATTCAAAAGCAATATTATCCTCAGCTGTGCATGAAATCATGTTGGTTTTGTAATGGAAAAATGAGAGCAGGAGATATAGAGTAAATGTTTTTGTCAACAGGTACAACAGCTGTTTCATTTTGACATTGTTTTGCCATAGGTTTGGGTTTAGTTTACATGTTGTTTAAAAGAGATGATAAAGAAATAAACATTAAATGAACAACATTTCCAAACCTCTGCATCCAGTCAAAGAAGCCCTAACATTTAAGGGACAAAATTCTGCACAGCTTCAAAGAGCCTCATCTGGGGACATATCGAGTTGAAATAAAAGCTACTGTAGCCTATTTGAAGGCCCAAAAAAGTGTGTTTTTGTTTGTCTTGAATTTAAATTGGGTAGAAACAGCAACACTTGATGGGAATATCCTTATATATTGTCTGTGTGTGTGTTTTCTTGCTTGAGGTTCACATTCTCTTACCCCTAAAAGTAAATAGCCCCAGGCCTATAACAGTAAAATCCAAAATAAGTTGGAAATTATTTAGATCTGCTATTACATTTAGGAAGTCAGCACCGTGTTCTTCAGTGCCAAAACTCTTATATCTGCTCTAAGGATCTTAAAATGTGTTTCCTTGATTCCTCTGTCCTTGCATCTTTTGTCAGCTGAAAAGGAAAACCCAAATGGACTATGTTCCACACTGCCATTGTCAGAGCGTCTGCTGGGAGCTGTGGCCGTAAGGTCTCCGGTGCCTGTCACAGCGGCAATCCCCAAACACGGTGGTGGATACTGCAAGTAAGGGATGCCGTCAAGCTGAAGAAGGAGCTCTATCAGGCCCGGTTGGCTCATGGGACTCCTGAAGCAGCTGGCAGGTACCAACAGGCCAAACGGGATGCAGCCCTGGCAGTCACCATGGCAAAAACTTGGGCCTGGGAGTACTTCGGTGAGGAAGTACTTTCGGTTGGCTTCAAAGAGATTCTGGAGAACTGTCCGGCGGCTCAGGAGGGGGAAGCAGTGTTCTGCCAACACTGTTTACAGTGGAGGCGGTGTGTTGCTGACTACAACTGAGGATGTCGTCGGCCGGTGGAAGGAGTACTTTGAAGATCTCCTCAATCCCTCCGACACGCTTTCCGTAAAGGAAGCCAGGGCTGGGAACTCGGGAGGGGACTTGTCTATTACCCTGGCTGAAGTTGCCGAGGTAGTTAAGGAACTCCTTGGTGGCAAGGCTCCGTGGGTTGGATTAGGTCCACCCCGAGTTTCTCAAGTCTATGGATGTTGTGGGGTTGTCTTGGCTGACACGCCTCTGCAGCATTGCGTGGAGTTCGGGGACAGTGCCTCTGGACTGGCAGACCGGAGTGGTGGTCCCCCTTTTTAAGAAGGAGGACTGGAGAATGTGTTCCAACTATAGGGGATCACACTTCTTAGCCTCCCCCGGAAAGTCTATGCCAGGGTACTGGAGAGGAGAATCTGGCCAGTAGTCGACCCTCAGATTCAGGAGGAACAGTGTGGTTTTTACCCCAGCTGTGGAACACTGGACCAGCTCTATACCCTCATTGGGTGTTGGAGGGTTCATGGGAGTTTGCCCAACCAGTCTACATGTGTTTTGTGGATCTGGAGAAGGCATTTGACCGTGTCCCTCGTGGCATCCTATGGGCGGTACTTCGGGATCATGGGGTGCCGGGCTCGTTGTTACGGGCTGCCTGTTCCCTGTATGACCAGAGTAGGAGCTTGGTTCGCATTGCCAGCAGTAAGTCAGACCTGTTTCTGGTGCATGTTGGACTCCACCAAGGCTGCCCTTTATCACCAATTCTGTTCATTATTTTTATGGACAGAATTTCTAGGCACAGCGAGGGAAGAGAGGCTCTCTGTTTTGGTGGCCGCAGAATCTCATCCCTGCTTTTTACGGATGATATGGTTTTGTTGGCTTTATCAGTTCAAGATGATACACAGCGTGCACTGGAGGGCTTTGCAGCCAAGTGTGAAGCAATGGGGATGAGAATTAGCACCTCCAAATCTGAGGCCATGGTTCTCAATCAGAAAAAGGTGTATTGCCCTTTTCGGGTTGGCGGCGAGTTGCTCCCTCAAGTGGAGGAGTTTAAGTATCTCGAGGCCTTGTTCACGAGTGAGGAAAAATTGGAGCGGCAGGTTGACAGACAGATCAGTGCAGCGTCCACAGTAATGTGGTCTCTGTACCGGTCCTTTGTGGTGAAGAAGGAGCTGAGTCGTAAGGTGAAGCTCTCAATTTACCGGTCGATCTACCCTCACCTATGGCCATGAACTTTGGATTATGACCGAAAGAATAAGATCTCAGATACAAGTGGCAGAAATGAGTTTTCTCCAGAAAGTGGCCGGGTGCACCCTTAGGGATAGGGTGCGGAGCTCAGTCACCTGTAAGGAGTTCGGAGTACAGCCGATCCTCCTCTACATTGAGTGGAACCAGTTGAGGTGGCTTGGGCAGCTGTTTAGGATGCCCCCTGAACGCCTCCCTGGGGAGGTATTCTGGGCATGTCCCTTTGGGAGAAGGCATCGGGGCAGACCCAGGACACATTGAAGAGACTGTGTCTCCCGACTGGTCTGGGAACACCTTGGGGTTCCTCCTGAGGAGTTGGAGGAGGTGTGTGGGGAGAGGGAAGTCTGGGAGGCTCTGCTCGGACTACTGCCCCTGCAACCCGGTCTCAGATAAAATGGACGAAGATGGATGCATGGATGTATGGATAGAAAAGGAGAACATGCAAGTGAGCGAGACTGATGAATGCAAAACTTTGGATGTGCCCATAGTTTAGAAAGGTGCCGCAATACACACCGCAGGTCAGGACAAACACCAGTACATGAAGTCCAAGGCACAGATCGTGTCAATGGTATGAAACCATTTCTGAAGCTCTGTGTGTTCCCAGGAGTACAGTGGCCTCAGTCATAGTGAAATGAGAGGGGTTTGGAACCATCACGGCTCTTCCTACAGTCGGCTGTCTGACAAAACTGAGTAACTGGTCAAGAAGGACCGTGGTCAGGGAAGTCACCAAGAATCCAGCAGTCACTACCAGCTTAAGAATTCCTCTGCAGAGATGGAGAGCCTGCCAGATGGCCAAATCTGTCCTGTGGCTAGACAGAAACTACTTTGAGTTAAAGAAATATGACAGCTAGAGGGAATCATATGAACATCTTTCATCTACAGTCATTTTTGGCATTTACTGTGAACAGGACTCTTGTTTCCTCATTGTAGTGCAGGCAATATATATATCAGCACCGGGCCAGAGAAACAAAGTTGACAAATTTTGGATAACAAATAAGTTGCTTGCTAATGTTCAACTCACACAACTACAAATATGAATATGCGGGTCCACTGTATAGCCACCAACCAAGATGCATCTACACCACTGACAGCAACTATACTGTATATGCTTCAGTTGTGGAATGAAACACCCAATATTTGATTCTTGGTCTTATTCCTTTTATCTCCTGCCATGTCCTTAGGTTGCTATGGTGAACAGCAGAATGGAGGTGCCCACGGCGGCAGTGATGGGCAGCGGTGGTGGGACAGCGGGTAGGTCGTGCGCAGGATGTGGAGGTCGAATCGCAGACCGCTTCCTGCTGTTCTCCATGGAACGGTACTGGCACACGCGTTGCCTCAAGTGCTCCTGTTGCCATGCTCAGTTGGGCGAGTACAGCACCACCTGCTACAGCAAAGGAGGCATGATCCTCTGTAAGAATGACTACATCAGGTGAGCCCAGCTGATAAACTGGTTATGTGGCACTGACAACTAGCTCTAGCTCAGTGCAAGTTAAGACACGTCAAACACACTTTAGGACTCAGTACTTCTGAGACCTCAGGCTCAGGATAGTTTCCTTGG
>NW_018127930.1:1799007-1804452 GCF_001952655.1 Monopterus albus
TTATTATTTACTAAACATTAGCAAACCACAAATTATGAGCCACTTTTTCCTCTTTTTTTATTTACTGCCACTGATTGTTACCATGAAAAAATGGCTCTTAGAGGGAGATTTACTAAGCCTGTTGCAAATTACTGTCTGAAATTGTACATTACCACAGTTTTTGTTTAGATTTTGTGGGTTCAATTTAAATTTGAAATAAGTCAGTTTTAAATTCTGTGAATTGTCTAACCTTTTAATTATATTAATTTAAGAGTAAACTTTAAACTGGCCTGACACTACAGACCAGTTTAAAATAGCTTTATCAAACTCTGTTCAGCCGAAATGTCCAGTACAGTATGAGTAAATACTGTACACAGTCACATACAACTGGTCAAATATTGATCAAATAATAAATTGGAGCTGAAAATCCATGCTTTAAGGGGAATTCTATGGCAAGAGTACAACAGCATAAGCACAATGAACACCACCAGATACAAATGAAGCCAATCAGAATCATTTACCTCATTCTTCTGGACACTTCCTAGAGTTGGCCACCTGACCAAACTCGGTAACCGCGCAAGGAGGGCCTTGGTCAGGGAGGTGGCCAAGAACCTGAAAGAGATGGATGACCACCTCAGGAGCTCTCCACCAATCAGGCTGTTATGGTTAAGAGCTAGGTAGGACCCAATGTGCAGACACACAAGGCAAGGGAAGGTTCAAGCAGGGCTTTATTAAATAATAGAGAACGAGACTAAAAGGGAAAAATACATAGGCTCATCCTGACAGGGAGAAACAAAGAAGTCCAAAATGCAAATCTAAGTCAGTAGATCAGGGAGCAGGGTAAGAAACTAAAGCAAGACTGGAGAAACTAAAAGAACTGATAACATGCCAGGGCCACAGACAGCCTCAAACTTACAAGAGTAAATGAACAAGCAGGGTGTGGTGAACGGCGATAACAAGCAAAGGACGGGCAACAAGGCATGGAGACAAAATGAACCAGCAAGCAGACTGAGGGAAGGAAGGAGGATATATAGACAGGATACCAGAGGATAACGAGCAGCAGGTAGAAACCATGAATGGTGATTGTGAACTGGGGTAAAGCTGGGGCAAGTAAGCCGACATAGGACAGGAAGTCTAACCAAAAATAAAAGCACAAAACAGGATGCAGGACACAAACCACAACACAGGCCTTCATCGTAGAGTCACTAGACACAAGCCATGTTGAATAAAAGACACATGACAGCTGCTTGGAGTTTGTCAAACAGCATTTAAAGGACTTTGGGAGCATGAGGAAAACATTCTGTGGTCTGAGGAAACAAAAAATCTTTGTGCAAAACTTCAAGCACTATTTGAAAACCACCTGGCTAATATCATCCCTATGGTGAACTATGATAGTGGCAGCGTCATACTGTGGAAGTGTGGAGCATGAGAAGGTCTACCAGGAAGAATGGTGGTTTTCCTCATTTTCTGCATTTCCATGGAAAGGTCATTATTCTGCTTGTATTTTCACCTGCTGGTAAATGTACAGTCCATATTTGCTATGCAAATATTTGTCATGACGCTTATTTTGCCTGCTTAGTGAAGCTGAGTAACTTGTGAAATCCATTTTTGTTTTTTTAATGCTGACAAATAGAGCACAGAAATGAGAAAATGGAAAAATGATTCATCATAGAGTGGGTCAGGAATGAAGGCAAATACTGAAGATGATGCTAAAAATGGTATGTTATATGAGATTGTGCCTGTGTTTTAGTCATTGTAGACAGTGTGCCAGTGTTTTAGTATCTGTGAGGCAGATTGGTATAACACAGATGGGGATTTTGTGGGATCCCACATCTCCAGGACAAACATGGAGCTGGATGTGGAAAGCCTCATCTTAAGGCCTGTTGAGGAGGAACTGGACACACGCACACAGCAGACTTTGTGTTTCAGTCCAGTAATAATACAGTGGCTTTTAGGATCTCTGGGAAGAAATAAATAAGGCTCTCGTTATACTCTCAAATTATTCCACAGTATGCACTGAAGAAATTCCACATTTAGCCAATCAGTAAGTGGGTCAGCAATACAGTCTATTCAGGTGCATATAGCAAAATGTTCCTGGTTAATATTCATGTAGTACTCATTCTTATTAATTAGAAACCAGATGTATATAGGTCCCTGTAGTACTTGTGGCTAGCCCAAGATTATGCATATTCAAACTCATTTAAACTGCTATTTGATCTCACAAAAAAGTGGCTTTAGGGACCCTAAGGGGACTCCTAGCAAACCCAAAGTATGGTTAAGCCTTAATGTCCACTGAATGAGGTACTTTCCAGCTCCACCACTGCTGGCAGAGATGATCAGCTGCCACTCTAGACAGTGTGCTAATGTCTGACTGATGCTCCACTCTGCCTTTCTTTATTCTTTGTGTCCACTGGATGTATCACTGTCAACAAGTCCACTGGTATTTAAGAACAGAGCACCTTCAAGCAGGCTGTTCTTCAACAAACACATTTCCAGTTAGTTGTTAGTTATTTTATGAAAGCTAACCTCGTATTCTACAAGCAGTGAACACACATTTGCAGCTCATTTCTGATTTGTGACTGTGCTGTACAGTGGAACCTCGGTTTTGTTTTTGTGATTAATCCGTTCGAAAAAGTCAGACGAAAACTGAAGCAATATTTCCCATAAAAAATAATGTAAATCCAATTAATCCATTCCAGACATCCAAAAATATTAACAAAAAATACATTTTATAGAGAATAACTATATTTTTACATACAGAAAACAATGAGAAATAAATATAAATGACTAATGAAATCACTTTTACCTTTATTGAAGACTCTTTTTGGCATATGGAAGACAGCGAGGAGGGGAGAGGGAGGAGGGGAGGTTATTGTTTGGAAGGGGAATCTCCCTCCATAAGGACTTCATGTATCAAGGCCTAATCTGGGGTCACTTGTCTTCACTCATTTCTTCCAGGAAATGAGTGGCAGAGTCACGTGGGCAGGCGGATGAGTTTGGTACGGACTAATGACGCTGAACTGACCAATCAACTGTATGAAAACCGAGCTGATGTACGAAAACTGGGACAAAATTTCAACGAAAAAAGTCGGCGAAAACCGAATCATACGTAAAGTAGGGCATACGAAAACCGAGGTTCCACTGTATTTTAATGTTTCTTGAGAATTTATGGGTGCTGCATTGTAAACTAACAAGTTGGCTTCAGCTCTGCCCACGGTATTTCGATCAGGAGAGTCCAAGAAGGTTGCAACACATGGCTCACTAAATGTTGTATAGAAAAATGGAAAGTAGAAAATTACTTGTTTTTTTTTTTTGTTTTTTTTTTTTACTTGTTTAGGTAGTTTCTCACCATGTGGAGCCAAATTGCATTAGACACAACCAGGACAAAAATGCAAGAGCTGTGATGTTCACGTTCTTTCATAAATGTGTTAACACAATTAGTCTTAATTGGAAAACACAGGTGCGATCATTTCTGTTGCAGTGATCACAGGGAGACTGTCTTTTGTTGCGCTGAGGTTGTATTTTTCAGTCTGGATGTTTGGATTTATACCAAAAAAATCTAATAACCTGTACATCAACTTAAAAGTGATACAGTTACTTGCAGATGGTACAATTTGGATCATTTAACAGTGATTTACTGATATTGCACAGGGTATAGATTGTATATGATATTGCATCACAAACTGTATGTTCACACACAGGTCATCATTGATTGAAGTGATGCCAGTCATAGCCACATAAAATAAAGAAAAACAGTAGTGTAGCAGTATTTTGTGTTTTTATTTTACCGCTTAAGTTATTCACTAACTCAAGTAATTATTTTCACCTTTTCTTCTACTTAAGTAGTTTTCTTTTGTAAGTAGTAGTCTACTTTTGAGTACAGTTTTTGGCTATGATCTGTCAGGTCCAGTCAGTCAAACGTAATGCATACAGGTGGACCATAAATAAGTGTGACCCAAACCGTGAGCTGAGGTGCTGACATAAGGCCTTGTCTGTGTTAAGTCTTCACATGCACATCCTTTATGTCAGAAAAGCAGGACAAGATGTAACTGATCCTGAAGATGAGTGTGTGTGTGTGTGTGTGTGGATTAATTAAGGAAAATGGGGAACCCCTCAGGTGCAGTCATTAATGACTGTTTGGATTAAGATGAAAAAATCAATCTGTGCAGTCACTGAAGGAGGGAGACAGAGAGCTAAGGTTGTAATGGCAATAGTGGCTTCCTCTTGAAAACTTCAACCTCCTGCAGTTCAGGTGCTGACATGCTTCTGGTCTATGATAGATAAACAGCTACTGCAAACATGCTCTCTGGTTCTAATTATTTAAATAAATAATTTAAATTACATAAAATCTAGAGGGCCCTGTGAATAATGGCAGCACATGAACCATCCATACAGTTGTAAATGTAACAGAGAAATCCTACAAACTTGTTTGTGATAAAGGCTGAGACCTGAGAAATAAGACGGGCTTTCATGTTACCCTCATCAGACAAGCTCCGTGCTTCACTCTCGTCTGTGTATTGTAGGAAGACTGTAACATGTTACTTGGCATTAAGACTAAAAAACAGCACTGTGTTAAAACAACACAAGGGTTTGTGTTAGTGTTGACCTGTTGTTTGAAACAATGAGATATGCAGGGAGGATTATATCAATCAGTGATGTTGAAAACAGTAGAAATTAGATTACATTTAGAAACAAAAAGTCAGAGTTATGATTCTGTATCACGTTGATGTTGCTGTTGATGCACTGGTTGTAAAATGGTTGAATGGTTTTATCTGCAGGCTCTTTGGACACAGTGGTGCCTGCAGTGCTTGTGGACAGTCTATACCTGCCAGTGAGATGGTGATGCGAGCACAAGGCAACGTTTATCACCTTAAAGTGAGTGCAACTGCTCCAACATTACCATTACCACATCTTTTAAACTGTTCTGAATGTGCTCATCTTAACAACAGTTGGGTAAAATAACATGAGTGACCATGAAGTCTGTCTGTTTTCTAGTGTTTCACCTGTGCGACCTGTAGGAACCGCCTGGTCCCAGGTGACCGCTTTCACTACATCAATGGGGCTATCTTCTGTGAACATGATCGGCCAGGAGGAGGACTGCTCACCGGACACCAAACTCCATTGCAGGCCAATAGTATGATGCCTGATCAGAAGGTGAGAGGCCATGTGATGCTAGTAGGCATGTCTTTATTGAGCTGCAGTATTATACTGGGCACCAAACAAAACTAGAGAAATGCATTTCCTGTCGAAAATGCGTGTGGATGCTGTGTGCTGAAAGATTGCCCTGAAAATGCTGAATATTTTGACACGTGAAAGGGATATTTACCTGAAAGTATGCTGAAGTACAATTTTCCCATTAATTTAAATGGGGCAAGATTGTCAAAATAAAGCTAAATATTTCAAAAGTATGAAGTTTAGAAATGACTGTCCTTGAAGAGCTGAACATTTTGATACCTGAATGGCTTT
>NW_018127930.1:1805680-1806163 GCF_001952655.1 Monopterus albus
GCAAAACTTTCAAAATAAAGCTAAATATTTCAAAGGTATAAGGTTTAGAAAAATCCTTAAGACAAGAATGAATGTCTTTGAAGAGCTGAACATTTTGCTAACTGATAGAATTTTCCCATACATTTGAATCAGGAAAAACTTTCATAATAAAGCTACATATTTTAAAGGTATAAGGTTTACAAAAATCCTGAAGACAAGCATGAATGTTCTTGAAGAGCTGAACATTTTGATACCTGAATTAGCTGAAGGTATGCAGAAGTAGCATTTTCCCATGCATTTGAATGGGGCAAGATTGTCAAAATAAAGCTAAATATTTCAAAAGTATGAAGTTTAGAAATGACTGCCCTTGAAGAGCTGAACATTTTGATACCTGAATGGCTTTGCTAGCTGAAAGTATGCTGAACTTATTAAAGATGAGAAAATAGTCCAATAGGACCCCACAAACTAGGTAAAACAAGTAGGTGTAAACGTGTGTGTGGGCGG
>NW_018127930.1:1811584-1817845 GCF_001952655.1 Monopterus albus
TCTCACGAGTTGAATAGAGTTGAAATGGCGTTTCTAGCCCAAGGTATGCCGGAGATATTAAGCTTCAAACTTTGCCCCATTCATTTCCAATGGGGAAATTTCTGTAAAAAAAGCTGAATATCTTAAAAAAGTATAAAAGTTATAAAAAAAGTTGTATACAAGCACACATGTCCTTAAGGAGATAAACAGTTTACGCATCCACACAATAAAGAACAGGAGAGCATAGTGTGGATGCTTTACAGCATCCACACAATAAACAACCTCAAAGAGTATCTTGGTGTTGCTCTCAGCAAATTAAACTCTCTTCCTTAACAAAATTGAGGAAGTTAAAGAAATAGAAGGAAATGACTGAATAATCCAAACCATTCAAGAGGTAATATGTGGAAGCATTTTGGATTTGACTACACAGATCTAAAAAATCATTTGATTTGGTAAAGCTGTTTGCTGCCTTTTAAGAAAAAATCATTTTGGTCTGTACGTACAGTAGCAATATATAATAATGCAAGCTATTCCATGGCCAGTACCCGCCAGGTTACTATGTACATGGCTGGTAAGCACAACTCTCACCCCAGAGACCGGGGTTTGCATCCACTGTCCTGTTTAGGCAATAGATGGCAGTCACAAAGCACAAACAGTAATGCTACAGGTGAAAATCATGGTAGGAATAGCTGGCCAAGACATGAAGAAAGTCTGGCCAAGAGTGCCGTGCCCTCAACAGCAAATGTTGGAGAGCAGAAAGAAGATACTCGAAACACATATTTGCTGTTTAGTTGTATATAAACAGCTGTCTGCTTTAGTGGAATGCTTATGGTCAACATAATCCTCAGTGAAAAAAGTCTAGACATTCTAACTGAAATTGGCTAAAGATAAAATACTGCTCTGGTGCATCTGTTTTTAATGGGTGGGGGCACTGCAGCAAAACAGCAGCAGTAATATGTAGAATTTCATAATGTGAATATTTCTTGTGTGTTTCTTTGTTTATTGCATAATGACCCCTCTCCACTGTCTGCAGGTGTGCTGAGGGAAAGGATGGGAAACTAACTGTGTGCCTTCTCCCCTCACTTTCTTCACACTGTCTCTTCTTCACACTTCTGCTCTTCCTACGAGTCGTGCCATTGGTTGACCTCCCTCCATGCTGATGGACTTCTACAGTGGATATATACACTCCTGCTACCGGTTTCAATTTCTGAGAAGACTATGAGGAATCCTACCTGAACAAGTTCTGTGTTTTGTTAGAGGGTTGAGGATCCTGAGGATGACTGGAATTTATTGATGTGGTAGACTATTGTCTATTGTAAACTATGGCAGTATTACTGAAAAGGACTAGCATGGCTGACAGGGGAGAAATGGAAGGCTTGTCATGGAATTATCCCATTTCAGTGTTTCAGAAAGAAACTGAATCACCTTTCTCCATGTACTCTTGACCATTTTTGGTAGGAGTACAAAACTCCTGAATGTCCTGAGTTGTGATTCTAGACATCTGAACACAAACAAATCTACATATTGATATTGAAAAGGTGATTTTGCTGTAATTCTTTGCGAAATATTCAAACTCTCCAGATTGTTTTGGGCTTTTTACTACAGTGGGTTGGGGGATGTGATAGTCACCTTCTGCTACCAACGCTTCTTTTGTCAGACTACAGTACATACAGTAATAAAGGACGATACAAGTGTTTTTTCCCCCCGTTTAAATCCATTAACCATATATTGTTTATACTGTAAATTCTCAAATTGCAGCTGAGGCCTTTATTTACCTCAATGATAGAGAGAGCAGGCCTTAATTTGTGGTTTCCTCAGCTAATGCAAACACAGCACCTCCTCCATGTTAACTTTTGATGGTGATGGTAGTTTAGCCTTAATCAGAATTACAATAAAAAAGAAAGAAAGAAATTGCTGGGATTAACTAGAGAATGAAATGATGATGATTTTATTTTTGTGAATGAGAAACACAGAGGACTCAGTGGTGAGTATGACATGACTCTGTTGTTCTACTGATGGAATTAGGGCTTGTAGAAATGTCCATTTGGCTGAATTTATCATGTGAGCCATTGGTGTAGGCAACAGTTCTGCCCTCCCACAGTTTTTCATTCAGCCTTTATTTGTTTGTGGAGGCCGCTACTATTTGAGACTTGGCTATTGACCTTTATACCAGAATTTATACTTGTTGGCCCTTAACAACAGAAGTTCCCAAATCCCACCGTGTCTCCAGTTATACATTTTCATTGGCGTCTTCATCATCTGTTTGTATTTATCCTGTTTCACGCCATTCAGATGATAGAACGTCATCAACAAGCCCACTAGCTTGGTGTGAATACTCTGGTTTAAGCTGCTGTATTCACATATTCACACATGGGCTCACTCAGGCGTTACCCAAACTATGTGCTGCATGGGTAAAGTCCACTCAATGTCCAGCTCAACATTTGCATTCACATATGCAGCTCTTCCAGCTAATGTCTAGTTGCAGTACATTTCTGAAAAGTTCTTAAGGGATATTGTTGGTCATTTTCTATGTTAACAGTATTTTAAACACTCCCCATATAGAGACCAAAACAACAGTGAATTATTTCTTCTCACTGTTCTATCTTCATTATAGGCCACGTTATGGTAGAAAATATGCATTAAATGGGGATTTCAATGTTACGTGTAAATAAATCAGATCTGGATGAAATTTGGTTTGGTGATAGACATTGCCACCCTATATACAGGTATGTGTGTCACATTTCAAACAAACTTTACTAACTTTTGACAGAGATATGATTTTTTGATGTTTGCCTCATGTTAAAGATGGGATTTGTTTTGTGTGATTCTTTTGTGACCTTGACCTTTGACATTTTTCAGCCAAACTATAATAACTTCTAGGGTTGATCCCTACCGATGTCTGTACCAAGTGTGCCGAAGATCTATCCAGCCGTTTGTCTGTAATCCTGCTACCAAACAAACAAGCACACTCACAGAGAACCAAAAACATAACCTCCTTGGTGGAGATAATGAGGTCTTACAGATGTTTCTAAAGCTACTTGATGATACATCTGTGAGAGGTGTGGGAAGGATCTGATGGATTTTTTTCTACATTAAGTCAATAAGTGACTATTTGTGAAGAAGCTCATGAAGTCATTACTACTGAGATCTAATACAAAGCTCAACAGCATTATGGCTCTTTGTCAGCCTGGTTACAGTGCTGAAAAGAAACCTGGGGTTGTTCTTATTTTTCCTCTATTAGTGATAATATGCTTTTCTGGCACTATGGAGGGTTTTTTGTATGTTATTAAACGCAACTCCCCAGGCTAGTATTGTGTTTTTAATGAATTTTGAACAACAATGGAGGTCTATGGCACAGACAAATATCCCAATCCAGGGCTGGCAGACTGACTGACATTAACTGTGGGTAGAGGAAAATCATTGCCGGTTTTAGCCTCTGTATGGGGAGTGTTGAAAATACTGTTAATATAGAAAATGACCAGCCTTATCCTTTAAAGTAGTGTCCCCACTGAGCAATGATTAACAATATGTCAGATGTGCTCACTTTTTACCTCCAAACATGGTTTGGATGTAGCCAGCCTGTACAGCCAGGGCTCTATCTTTCTCCATTGGAACTATTTTTACCAATGTTGCCATGCTCCCAGATCTCATCAACTACTTTGAGTAGAATGTTATCATAACTGATAGAGGCAGTTGCCAAGGCTATAAAATATGAAACCTATCTTTACATTTATTTCACATTTCATTTATTCCAACTTTTGACTTCAGCTTTCTGTTTCATTTCCTTTACAATGAACATTACAGCCTCACTGCTGTTAGCGTGGCTGTAGACTATTAAGTATTGTTATTTAAAGCACAAAACATTGGGGCTCTACTTGTATTTCATGATATGCCCCCCAAAAATCTGGGATCCCACTAACCAAGCTTTCTGGATTCATAATCATTTCTATACAATTTATGAGTGGAGATGCTTGACAGTGGTAGGAATGCAGCTAAAGGACTAAGAAGATCAAGGCTCCCCCTCCTTGTCAATGCATCTCTGTGTAATTAATCAAAATCTTTTATTCTGGTGTTGATCATTCCAAACAGTAATATATACAGTGTTTATAATTGTGTTTGGTAAAATTATTCTACAAGAGACTGAGCAGCAATGACATATACTGTACATTCTAAATGGTTATGGCAGTATTCTCACTCAAACTCTTACTGTTTAAGCTGATCTGTTCATAGTTTATGAAATTAGCGTGAAGGAAGATTGAGACAATGTTTTAAGTGCACTAAAATCCCACTGTGTTGTGTGCTGCAGTATATTCTCTGTGTTGCTTTTGTGTTTTCCCCCCCACAACCAGTAGTTTTATTTCTCTAAACTGCATAGAAAGAGAATAAGTCCTTGTAAAAGAGCTGATAATTTAGCTGGGTCTTATACGTGATGTGGATGATTTGGTTAAAGCTACAGTAAAAGCACAGAGAGTTACAGGTAGCTGTTTCAGACTGAGAAGTAAGAAAGGCTTGCAGTTCTCAAACAGACATGGCTGATTACCCACAGGAATGGGATTTCAAAGGCCTGAACCGAGGCCATCACAGAAGCAATTAAAGTGGGATGCATTGGAGGCCTGCATGGGCTTTTGCTGCACTCCAGTGTTGCAGCCTAATGAAGCCTGATCTCGTGAGCTGGTCTAATTAAAAGAGAGTGAGCTTCTTCCTGTGTACACCAGGCAGGCAGCAGTTTGTGTACTCTGTAGCTTCCCAAGGGGGAAGGGGAAGGCAAAATACAATACAGAATATGCATTGTTGTCAACCATACAAACTTTCATGTTGCTCCATTCTTTGTCATTTCAAATTAAAAGATTTAACTTGACATTTTTAACATGTTCACTGCTCTATGATCTTTCCAAGATCTCTGCTGTGGTTTGTTATGATTGCTTTTTGGCAGGAAACATCTTTAAATTACCCTTTGGCATGGAAACTACATGGTCATCCCTTCTCTAATTTTAGGATCACTCCCCTGCCATACAGTTTGTGTGGCTTTGTGCAGATCAGAATTAAAGGATGAAGTGAAGCGCACAGGACAGGTAGAGGCACACATGAGCAGCCAGCTGTGACTCTTCAAATTAGTGGTCCCGGAGAACTCAGCAGCCCCTCTCACAGGGTTAGTCCAATTAGCTTGACATTCACAGTAACAATGAAGCTGTAATGGCAGTGTTTCAAAGTGCTTTTCTCTAATGATGGTGGGTGAACACATTTATCTGGGTTTTCAGTCAGTCTTCACAAAAGATTTGCCTAAATCAACTTAAAGGTTTTTGTTTTGTCTCAGGTATTTGCCAGGCTTATGTGTCAGATCACTATGAAGGTAAATAATGAATAAAAGCACAGTTTCTACAAACACACTTAGCTTTGTGTTCAGCTCAGTTAAAGAGATGATTCACCCAAATCCAAATTAGCTATGATCGCACAAAATGTAGCAGTATAGTTTTCTTTTCTCTGAATAATTCATAATGAGCCTCATTCACCAACCACTGGGGCCAATTGTAAGTCATACCATGTGAAACTTCTATTCTCCTCATCTTATAACTTTGCTAATTGGATCTCGAATTTGTGAGGCTAATTAGTGATATGCAGATGAGGCTTGATTGGTTTGAGTGTGGCATGAAACTTGCGCTACGGAGGGAGATTGGGAGACCCCTCTCTTCACTTATACAGATATGGAGATAATTGCAATTAAAGTCATTTGCATGTGTTAATGAATTTGTCTTATGCTTTTCAAGATCACAGACATGAAGTAAAAAATTGATTTCCTCTCAGCACTGACAGACTACGCATGTCAAACTGCCTTTGCCACTGACAGCATGAAGTCAACTAACTCAAAGCTGTCTGTGCTGTTCCATTACTACAGAAGGAAATTTTATTCAAAATATAAATTCATTATAATTAATTATACATTTGTCATCAATAGTAACTGTAAATGTATATGATAAATAGGTTAAAATTCTATATTCTCAGTCACCCTTGCCACTACCCAACCAATGATCCTGATCCCAACCCCGTTTCATCCTCCAGCTTCAGTTGTTCTCTCTATCTTGATTTAGCAAGTGGAAGTGTTAGAGGAAATCTATTCACGTACAGGTTATTTTAGGTGCAAACACATTGATATGATATAGATTAGGGGGGGAATGCACAATTGTAGGTCTGAGAGAAAAGCAGGCATAATTGTTGAATTTAAAGAGTGGCAGCCACTCACTGAAACTCAGCCAGACAGATCACTGGGCAAATATTATGACTGAA
>NW_018127930.1:1817903-1838167 GCF_001952655.1 Monopterus albus
TGTGGATTTAAAAGAGGGGCAGCCACTCACTGAAACTCAGCCAGACAGATCACTGGTCAAATATTAGGACCGAAGGAGGAAGGAGATTGGAAATAGATTCAAAATAAACAGCCCATATCAACCCACTAGGAAACAAGTAGAATGCTAGATGAAGAAAAAAATGTCATATGAGAATAAAGATTGTTTTTTAACTCTGTGCGTCCTGTTCATAGGATTCACTTATTTGTTTCAATTAAATCAGAACACAGAACATTTTGTTCCCAAAACACAACAGCCTCTTTCTCATAAATGTCACCAAATATTATAATATGAAATATTAAGAGCTTTTCTCATAAATTTTGACCTTTTTCTCAAACATATGGCAAATTTATTGAAATATTTTGCCATTTTTTTCCACAAAAATTATGATTTATTTCCATTAGTGTTTTTCAAAATATTTTGACACTGAATTTGAGGACACTATAACCGGACCCCACACTCAGACACAGCGATTTGGTGTAGAACCATGGTGCAGAGATCAGGAGGTCAAACTGCTGTGCAGTGTCTGGTGTGTTCAGGTCAGGCCCCGACAAGCAAGGTGAAGTGAAATGGGTTTGTCCAGGTTCCATTCTGGTCTCATTAACTCCGGTCGGACACCCGCGTCCCCTAGATGTTGCTCGCTCCCTTTTTGGCCTACCTACATCACAGCCCTTTAACAAACATTTAGTTGTGATGGGTAAGGTGAGGAAGAGGAATGCATTATGACTGTGATTGTCACATGAGTGTCATAACTATAGAAAGACAAACATCAGTGTATGCGTGTGTGAAGCAATAAACCACACTGCCTATCAGTTATATGTCATATTGTCTATGAAGTGATATGCTGTGTGTAAGATGGAAGGTTATAAGAAGGAGAGGATGGGGCAGTACTTTCACTCAATCAGAGTACTTTAAATAATTAAACTGATCAACTTAATTAGCTCAATTAAGTTGATTTGACCAAGGAACATTGCCATATGGTGCAAGGAAACAAAGGGGTGTGGGGGGGAGCTAATTAAAAGTAAAATAATGAGGATTTTAATTAACTGGTTCCCTAGACGTCAGCAAGCAGGGATCTGGAGTTGTAATTAAAAAGTCCTGTAGGGCTGGCAACATTCTCTCCCTCCCTGTTTTAATAATGGCAAGGGCTCCATCCATCTAATTAAATCTGTAAATGAATTAGCAACATTGAGGGTCCCTGTTTGAGTTTTACACCCCACCTCCCACAGCAAACCTTTCAGTAGCAAACCTTCTAATAGTTTGCATAATTTTGTTAAAGGATGGGAAACAGAAAAGATGGAGAACATAGGAGTTATGTACCGTATGATGAGCACCGTAATACCGGTTAGATCTTGTACCTTTTGTTTCCATCCTACTGTAAATGTGTTATTTAACACAATTAACTTCACACAAACATTGTGGTTACTGTGGTTCAGTGGGTAGAGCGGTCGTGTCCTAACCGGAGGGTTGGTGGTTGGAATCACGGTGCCTGCAGTCCACATGTCGAAGTGTCCTTGGGCAAGACAACGAACCCTCGTTACCCCCAATAGTTAGAGTCATCGATTGAGTTGGTGCCACAGATGGCTGCTTCGGTTCTGTACCGAAAACAAATTCTTTGTGTGTGTAACATATAAAGGTGATTATCCTTATTACAAATATATTGAACAAAATATATCTGCTCTATTTTCCTGTGCATTGTTAACACTACACCTGGTATGGGTTATAAACAGCAGTGTGCAAGATAGCATCATTGAACTGGATGAGAGGAGCTGGTTTGATTGTACAGTAACCTTCCTTTTATGATTGCATCATCCCAGCCACCCATCACTCCTGCCTGCATACTCTCTGTCTTCATCAGTTATCATTACTGTAAGTATTTAATTTTGCTTATGACTGTGTGTGTGTCATCACTCTCTTCCTCCTTTAAGAAGCAAGAGGCAAGGTGCCAGGTCAGTCCTCAGTAGACCCACCAGGAATACAGGCTTTCATTAGCACTTTGTAATTAGGAACATATGTAATGTGCAGCACAGCACCCAGCTCACACACAAAAATCCACACACATTTAGGTTTTATGGCACATTTACTATTTGGTTCTCTCTTATCAACACTCATAGTGAGCTGAATCCTGAAAAAAGGAAATGAATAACATTATAAGACCAAATAGACTTGCATTCATATGATGCACAAAATATGTGTACTTACTGAGGAACAAGTGACGAATGAATCAGGAATGAAGTGAAAATCAATGAATGGTTAATAAGAAGCTTCTGGATAGCCTCCACTCGAGGACTGAATGGTGGATAATGATGAGTTACTGGAGAACAGACTGGCTGATACTATGCTGAATCATTATGTAATGATTATTTAATAGGCATCTGTGAAACATAACAACCACTGTGCTCTTAATTCGTTCCTCATTAAAGCTACAATAACAAGTTCTGGAAATCAAGCTGGCACTACCATAACACTCAGGAGAAGCCAACTCCTCTCATCCCTGTCCCTCAGGCCAGAGGCACGCCAAGCCAGCAGTCGGCCATCGGCCACCGTCAGGCCACTGGTCAGTGTCTGTTGGGGCTTGTCTTCCCAGTGTGTCCAGCACCGTTGGCACTAGTCTGGCCCATCAAATGCACAAGTTTAGATTCTATTATCACTTATTCACCAGAATGCTAACTGTCCGGCAAGAGCAAGGACCTCTTTTATAAAACTGCATAGGATCCATACCAAAGGTTCACATGCACACAAAACAAACAAATGACATATGCCAAAAAGTAATACAATTTATAAAACTGTGCACAAATATGCTTCTACACAAATTTTCATTTATAAATTCTAATCAAGCTGGAATGTGCACGTTTTGGTGTGCCACATATTCTGACAGAAAGTGGATTAGATAATGAAGTTTTAAAGGTGCTACAATGACAAGACAGGTGAAATGGCTGACACTTCACACGTAAACAGTTCTTTCAGGGACGGGAATGCCAAAAAACAATAAAGGGGATACAGGTAAGTATTGTTCCCAGGTAGGTAACCATACGGAGGCTAGGGATATTGCTTAGACATAAGCAGATATTCAGATAGTCCGTGTAGAATCTATTCTCAGGAGTATACAGCTCATAAAGGTCAGTCAGTTTTGTGTTTTGTTTACATAAGGTGCTTGTAATGCTAATTGTTTGAGGTGTGAGTGGACATTTAATCAATCACTGATGACTCCACACACCCACCCCCTCCTCCTCACGTTCCTGGTACTTGATTTTAGTACTACCTCCTAAGGGCTGCTGATGTTTAGCTCCCAGAATGCACCTCCAAAGCAATCCTCCCACTGTCCCCAAAGCCTGCATTACATTTCCCAGTTACCATCAGATCTCCTAATCCAGTCCATATAGCCCAGTTACAGTATCACTAATATCCATAAATGCCTCATAAATTAACCAAGGCTGAGGCATGAATCCTAATTAGACACTTAAACATGAAGCCAAGGGCATTTTATAGTGTGGCTGTGAATAGCTTTGGAGTTCTTTGTTGATGCAGGAGCTGGATCTGACCACCATTATTCACACATATGCACACTATAAAGTAAGGACAAAATCTAAAGTTTAAAAATCAGAATACTACTGGTGAAAATGAATGAATTATTTTTGTTAATCTTTTTTAAGTTGGTCACACACAAACACAAATTAATTAATTGTAGAAGGTAGTTTTATGAAAGCCTCTCATGTTACTATGGCTTTTCCTGCCCTCCCGGTCTTCTTCCACACATCTCTGATGTGACTAATGATGGAATTTGAAGGCTAAAGAGCAAATGATAAGGTGATACAGTATCTCAGCCAAACAGAGGTTATTGTTTCCATCCCCCCACTTTAACACTGACCCCATTTGTCTTTATCTATCTCCACTGTCAGCTTCCTCTCAGACAGAGCCCAGGTCTCAACTCGGGATACCTCCAAAACATGCTCAATGCGACTGCAACTGAGCAGAGGACACAAAGAGCTCATTCACATTCACAAAACAGGAAACAGCCGTATTTCATGTTCCCTCGTTGAATGCGTTTTGATCCCAGTACTGCGACATATTCAAGACTTCAGCCTTGGGATGAATTACTAAATCTTGTACTGAGTCTCTCTCTCTCACACACACTCAAACACATGTTTTTGCTTCATCAGAACATTTTTGTTCCTCTCAAACACATTCTCTGGAATATTCTATATTCTTAACCACAACCTATAACTACTGTTGCTTAACCTTCAGCCTTGAATTCTGAAAAGACATGACCCAGCTCTGTAAAGCTATTGAGTTTGAGCCAACTTGCAGGATCCAAAGATCCATCTCTTATTTCCCCTGGATAAGGCTGCCATCTGTTGAGTAAATAAACCTCTTCACTGGGTTTCAGGTAATGCACTTTAATTTGCTGTAATGTGTTCATCTGTAGGAAATTACTTATGAGTGTCAAAAGCCACTGAACCATTATGAGAGAAAACAGCTGGGTGACCAGATGACTCTGCAGCTCAGTTTCTATTATGGTTGCTGTCATAGGTCTTTACTAATCAGAAGGGTGTGAAATATTTATGGCTGTAAAATACTAACAGGAAACTTTGCTTACATACAGGTGACATTCTGTTGATGTTGTCTGACCAAGCCATTACTTTTACTTCTATCAACAGGGGGGCTTGAAAGACAAGGCTGGTGCTTCTCTGTATTTTTGTTATTGTCACCCAATCCCACAAAAATACAAAAACAATAATGAACATATCCTACTGACAAATATTGTCTGTGTATCCAAAACATGACTTAACTTATTCATCACTGCTATGATGTAATGATTCCAGCCTTTAAACCCAGATGTACTGTAGACCAAAGATGAGGAGGTTGTGGTGAAAAGCAAACAAAATTGTAATGATCACAGGATTATTTGACACTGGCAATAAAACAGGGGCACACTGGTAAATAGACTAATTATGGTATGTATAATTACAGGTAAACACAGACGATAACAGACCTAGACAGACCAGAACACAGGTAAAGAACACAGATAAGTATACTGGTTGATATGATGACTGACTTCTGTTAAGTACTGCAATGCAGGTACTGTAATATGGCTGGCAAGGTAAGTACCATAAGATGGTAGATGAGGAAAAAAGTACATTGCCCGTCCAACCTTTGTGTAGAATTGATGTGTTTAACATACCATAATGTCCATGATGTCCATCTGGGTATCTGTCTTTTTCTGTTCTTTGTATCTTTGAAACATGCCTTGTTCAATTCTTCACTTAAGGGATTTGAAGCACAAGCATGCCCTGGCACAATGTGTCCATACTTTATTAGCTGTCATATTTTTAGTTGAAGGCAGTTTTTTTTTCTGTTTTCTTCTTCACTTGGCCTTTTTTCAGTCAACTCAGTTAAAAAGATGTATAGTCGGTCTCCATTTTTAATCATGCTACCATCACAAATAACTATCTGCCCTGCAGAAGCTGCTTTCAGAGCTTTTGACATCACAAAAAGAAAACTTGGTTGTCTAGGCTCTGGCAAAGTCTTACAAAGATTAAAACAATGTGGGTTAAAAATGTACAATAGAAAGATTGATAACTGACTTAGTTCGAGGTGTCTGTCAACGGTTTTACAGATGTCTCTTTTGTCTTTGTAGTCTATGCAAAAAATGCTTTCTAGGCCTCAGGGGGATTTTTTTGTTGCAGTGCCATGAGTGGCCACAGGGGAAAGCTGGCTGAACAGCTGAGTGGTGACGCCAAATCTCGGTTTCAATAACAGATCTGTGGTCATGATTGGTGGGTCCACTGTGTGTAACAACATCTTACATCAGAACGTCATAATCTGTTAACTGACAACATGAGTGTATGCAGTTCAGATTTTTGTATGCAAAAAATGCTTTCTAGGCCTCAAATCTCGGTTTCAATAACAGATCTGTGGTCATGATTGGTAGGTCCACTGTGTGTAACAACATCCTACATCAGAACGTCATAATCTGTTAACATGAGTGTATGCAGTTCAGATTTTTACAGCGTTGAAAGTGATGTCACTAGGTCCGACCTAGTTAGGCGCCATTGCTACATTTACAGATAAGTGACCAGGGTGTTCATTCAGGCATGAAGCCATCACCATCAGATTAATAGAAGAGGAGTGCATGTCTGAGCAGGGTTTATATGGATTTCATTTATTCCTGAGATACAGAGACAATATACAGATAAAGATGACATTTTAATACCAGTTGTAACTGGGGTGTAAATTACATGAAGGCTGATGAATTTTAGATTTGTCTGTCAAAATTGTTCTAATTAAAAGGTCTATAAAATAACATTTATTATTTTTACAACATAGTAAAATGAAGCATGCAAACTACATGTAAAGGTTTGCTTTGTATTTCTGACTTTGTTTCTGACAGTTGAAAGATAATTCAGAGAACTCCTGTTATATTTGTCCTGACTCTGCAGTGATCGACAAACTAGAAATAAGAAGTTTACCTTTTCAAAAAGTGAATGTTGTTGCAGATACAAGAGTTTTTGTTTTCTTTTCCCTGAGGGGGAAATGTGTGTATGTTGAATGTTAAATGCATCTCAAAATCCTGGCTAAAAGCTCTAAAAATATGGGCAATAAAAGGGCAGTTGTCCTGTTGGCAGACCCAGCTGGCCACCAAGAGGGCACTCTTTACTGACTTTGCTGATAGAAATCTGCATTGACATTTCCCTCTCCTTTCTATCTGAAAGAGCCCAGGGCTGACATTACAGCTAAGTATTTCAAAAGCCCAGTCAAATTGTTCTTTTTGATATACAGTCAGGCCAGCCCTCTGGGGACCCATGGCTTGGGGAATCATATGAAAAGAAGAGTTGACAAGTAATGTCTAAGACTGAGACACTTTTCAACAAAGCAGGAAGACGGTGCAACATTAAAGGATTGTGACTGAAATATTGTACAAGACCTTTGAACTTTATGAACTCAATAAATGCATGTGTTTAGTTGAAAAAGTTCAAAATAACAATCTGTGAGAGCTTTAAAAGAATTTAGGTTGATGCAGGAACTTTACAGAAGACATGTTTTTGTTGGATGTGGGATTTCATGCTGAAGAAAGAAAGAAAGGGCCCTGTCTTTCAACAAAGGCATGAAATCAGGGTTATCCAGGAGCTCTACATGTGTCATACAGCTGCCCTCTGTCCTCTGGTCTAAAACATGAAAGAGGACATTAAAATAGGTCATTAAAGTTGTGCTGGAGAAAGGCTTTCTCCTTTATAATACTAATTTAGTTGGGCATATAACATACACAAACACACAGGGCACCCAGGGATTTTGACAGCTCCTGTGTATGTTCCTTTGATTGATGAGCCCTATTCCAAATGTGTTTTCTTCCAAATCAGTGGGAGTTTAAGTGCCTTGTGCATGTTAATACCAAACAAAACATTAGCAGAACAGTCCTATTGCCAACTCCCTCTCCCTCTGATTTCATCACTCATCTCTCTGTGGCTCCACATGACTCCAGGACACAGAGGGATAGAGATGGAGGGGAAAATGAAAGGCAGACACCATTAGAGGCTGGTACATTTACATACATGCTGCTCTGACATCTCCACAAGTTTTGCTCTCGGTACGTCTGGATTTGTGTAATAGTCTTTTGGATTTTGTATGGCATTCTGAAATGATTCACGGACAGTTTGTAAACAATCTATGAATAAGATTAAGCCTAAAAAGCATGTGACTGAGGTTTGTAGTACTTAATACAGTATGTTCTCCAACACAATAAAAAAGACAAGTACCCCTTTCATACACATATGCGTGACTGATGCAGATCTACTAAACATGTTGGACCCGTGTTGGACTGATTCATATGAGACAGTTGTCCCTCTGGCTGTCAGTGTTAGCAGAGACTCCATTCATATACCAGATTAGTAATTACACATGCAGAGTCACACTGCATACCAAAAACCTGTTACATTCTTCTTCATATTAGGAAGTTGGGTAAATGACACGCAAATGTCACTGTCATTCATTTCCATTCCTGGTAAGGCATGGCCCACATCTAACCCTGGTTTAGAGGAGGGTCTGATATACAGTAGACTATTACTGCTGCTGCTGGTGTGAACCACACCATTAGTCAGGTTTCTATCTGAATTTAGCTCAAATTTTAACATAATTTCAAAAAACAGGAAAAAGAAAATTGGAATGAATGCACATTTCCATTCACTACTATTGGTGGCAGTTGTAGAAAGTAATTAAGAACATTTAAGTAAGTACAAATTTGAGGTATCTGTGCTTTAAGTATTTTCCTTTTCTTCCACTTCATACTTCACCTTTACTGCATTTTAGAGGCAAATATTGTATTTTTTTACTCCATTAGATTTATTATGTAACTTTAGTTACTAGTTATTTCATAACCAGATTAATGTAAAAATTGCATTATAATCATAAGACTTTATTGATCTCTGGTAGAACATTCACAAGCTGCCCAGCAGTGATTCAAATTAAATCATATAAGAACTAGCTCCTCCTTTACCAGCTAAAACTTTAAATGTGATGTACACAATAAGGCATCAGTAATTATAACCCAGTCATCTGATTGTTAAATGTGCCATTACTCATTGAGCACTTAAAATATGTTTTGATACTAATACCTTATTTTTACTTAAGTGACATTTTGAGTGCAGGACTTTTACTTGTATCAGACTATTGTTATACTGTTGTATGGCTACCTTTACTTAGCTAAGGGATATGAGTACTTCCTCCACCACTGATTGATGGCATTAATGATTCAATCAGTGCTACTAATCCCCTGCAGACAAAAGGGACCTAACAAGCTGACATAAATAAAAGAGCATGAAAAACATGATGTACATATGACATTTACTTATTTCATTCATGAAAATGCAAATTACTTTATAACTTTTTTGTAATGCATTTTTCTGGATTTTTTTGTTATTGTTGTGTCTCTCACTGTTCACATAAACCTACCATTGACATTGTAGACTGATCATTTCTTTGTTAGTGGGCAAACTTACAAAATTAGCTGGGGTTCAAATAATTTTTTCCCTGACTGTATTTTACTTTTCTCTGACCCCACAAACAGAATATTTTTTAATAGGATCTTCTTTAAAATATCACTGATAATATTCTTGGTCATTCATTTCTGATCACGGTTTAGTGTGAAAACTCTTTTCAACTGAACTTTAAAATCTCTCTCTCGTCCTCCACAGAAAGACATCCAGTGTTACAGGATAAGAAACTGGGAGTTGCCATTAACTCCCCATGGCTCTGTGAGCCTCTGCTGAAAAGCTGCATATGAAATCTGCCTCAGGACTGAAGCAGAGGGCTGGAGTGCCACTAATGGCTTGATGTTGCCCCCTGACTGTGTTCATTTCAGAGCAACCCAAGCTCATCCTCTTCCTACTGGGCAGCTAATGCAATTACACCCACACATCTGCAGGGGGCTCCCTCTGTCTCTATCTCCACCTCAGCCCACTCCGTGTGTGTAGATAGGAAGGTGTCTCTGTGAGTGTGTGTGTACGTAGTGTGAAAGGAGAGATAGAAGCTGGGACCGGTAGGTCTCATGCTCCCGATTTACAGTTAATCAATCATTGTGCCGCCTTAATGACACCCTGCTGCTTCCCTAATGTCTTCTGGCAGAGGCTGCCCGCAACTGGCACAGAACTCATGCAGGCACACATATGGTCGCTTCACATGAGTGACAGGACCCCTTTCATGTGTGCTGCCCTGCACGCCGGATGCCATCAGCCACATACAGCCGCCGCTGGCTAGAAGTGAAATGATGGTTGAGGGAGGAATGAGAAAAGAAAGAGATGGAAGAAAGTAATTGAAAGAGTAGGAGACTTCTCACACCTCACCTGATTGGCTTGGCCCTCAGCCTCCCTAAAATAAACTGTCATGAACAATGCAACCCGGATAAGGCATGATTAATCAGTTACAATAAACACAATCTCACATTTCTTTTTGACACTGTAGCCAAAGTTACACAAAAGCCAATGTCTCTTAGCTGCTTGCTCTGTATGGCTCATGAGCTTTTAGAATTTTTCTGCAGTAACATTAATGAGATTAGACAACATTCCTGCAACAGTACCAGCTGAACAACATACTGAATCCTTTTTTTTTTTTTAAATGAGACAATACAGTATCTCTTGAATCATTCTAAACCTTCTACTTGCCTTCGTGACCCTTGACCAGATAAAACAGGGACATTCTGGGACCTACAATGGTGAATATCACTTCCAGCTGGCATTGTCCCCACCTGCTTCACAAAGGCCTGTGTCTAAACCTGTACTCAAGAAACCACACCATGATCCTTATAGTTTCTTCATAAATATCAACCAGTACACAAAGAAATGTGACAAAGAATGGGTGAGCGTGCCCATGGAAGCTCAGTATTCAACTTAAATTATGTTTGACCAATCATTTGGACCCAGAGACGGGGATATCAAGCCATGCTGTCCAGTAGATTCCAAAATAGGGTGGAGCCCTTCCAAAGGGACAAAAGATATGTGTGGTTGTGAGATGATTAATGAGAAAAGAAAGAAAAACAAAGTTCTGCTGTTGTACTCTAATTTGTGTATAGGCTATAAATGTATGTAAATATACATGTAAGATGTAAATTTGTATGTGTATATACTATTTGCTTTTCTTTTTCCTTAGTTTTTTTGCACTTTTATCTATTGTTTTCTGTTTTCAATGAAGAACAGTTATATATTTATGAAATCATGAGAAGTTTACAGTGGAAATATCTGTGGAAGTAAATCCAAAATGTTTTAGGGTGCATTTTGAGGGCTACTCAGTTTGCAGCTCTGCATTTGAGAGCGTGCAGGCACAGATTTGTAAGCACAGACTCAGATTTGAGTGAATAATCCCAGCCATGTACAGTATGTGCTCATTTCTGAATTTGCATTCTCAGATTTTGCCACTGGGGTCAGTGTGAAAGTTTGTCTGTGCCACAAATTTGTGTAAGTGCATAAAACAAGTTCTGCGCTGTTCAGTTTGCAAATCAGAATTATAGAGCACGCAGGAACGGATTTGTAAGAGCAGAGACATATGTGCAGGATTACACTGTCCACTCTGATTGTGCTCCTACAAATCTGTGCCTGCGCGCTATCAAACGCTGAGTTCCAAACTGAGAGGCACTTGAAATGTGGTTTATGTGCCTTCAAACATTTTTCCGATGATGTACTTTTTTAAATATGGTTTCCTTTTTGCAAAGAGTCATGAGTCAAATACTGTAATGCTGGCGTCATCTTTTATAGGCTTATAATATTTGATTCAATTCAAAGAGCTGTTTAATTACTGCAGTGGAGATGAATAATGAATCTGTTTTATGTAAAAAAAAAGAGAGAGAGACAGAGAGAAATACTGAGTAAAAATATAAAGTAGCATAAAATGAAAAATACAACTAAAAATACTGCTCAAAGCACTTACGTACAGTACTTAGATGTAGTCTAAGATCGCTTTTTGGGAAAGGGGAAACAGATCATAGGGGTTTTATGTGTGTGTAAATGACAGGTATTTCATTCCTCTGCAGATACAGTATCATAACACTTAGGCTACAGGAATTCAGAGTATGTGTCAGGCTCTTCAGTCTAAATTACCTTCACAGCGCAGATCCTCACCAAACTCAGTAGTGAAGTTTTTCTAGTGCTGTGAATCCACAGTGACATTTATTCCAATTTGACATGGCATTTGCCCTGAACAAGCCCTAAAACTGAATGTCATCACTTCAGTCACAAAGAACACCATAATAAGCCCTTTGGAGCCAGTTCACAGCACGCACTACTGTGGAGCAAGCCTGGCACAGCGCACGGTGTTATTTTGCATCCTGGCCTCTCATCCACACAGATAATCAACTGCTGTTTCTATGGCAAAGAGTTGGGAGTCCATTGGCATGCAGTTGGAGGCCCATCTGGCCATTGGAACGCTTTCTAATTTGTGTTAGTTGATGTTGTGTCATCCTTGCAACACACAAGAGCACCCTCCCCCACACCCACACACACATACACACACTTCTTTCAAGAAAAGTGACAGAGGAGCAGCTCTGGAACTAAAAGAGCAATCCATCATCTGAATAAAGCTCGGTTTGACACCACACAGAGTTGTTAGACTGTACAAATACATGCACATGGAAAATATATATTAATAAATGCTTTCACAAAACATTTTCATGTTATTATATTATTTTTCTATTGTACTTTGTAAAATACAATTCCATGGAAAGCATTTAAAAGAGCCTTTCTCCACACACATTTTCTGCAAATGTTTGAAAGAGAAAATTGCATATATTAAAACCCTTTTCACTTTAAACAACCCCTTTAAGAAGAATTCGGGAGGTTGAGAAAAAATTGCCACACATGCATTTTAAGTGACCTTGTGTTAGATTACCACCCTGTCCTTGGCTGAATGATTTCAAAACCTGCCGTGGGCAAACTTAAAACAGGCTTTGTTGTTGTTGCTGTTTGAATTTTTCTCAGTACATATTGTAAGACAAACAAGTGCAAGATATATTAGTTGCTCTTTCAGTTGCAGAACATTTAATTTAAAGCTCTAATCAGTATGTAATAATAACAATGGATTAAATGACCATGTGCAATTCAAATGGCATTGCTTGTGGTGAGAAACCCACAGAGAATTAATACCTGAGTCTGCAGCTCCCCTCAGCACATGAAGTGTTTCAGGGTCTTTCAGGTCCATGTTTAGATTTCTGTCTGCAACACTGCTCTTTTGGTTCACACTCACTGGTCTCATAGCATTGTTTTCGGGCACACCAGGCAGCTTTGTCAGAGAAAATCTCATTTTATGAGACCTACCAAACATCAAGTCAGCAAAGTTAGGAACTAGCTGGCGAACGCTATGGAACATTTAGCAGCTAAACAAGCAAATATTTTCCTGGTGGAATCTAACCAGTGCTCAAATAATTGGCTGACACTTCACAGATACTTTTGTTCAAAGCAATGTATATCTTTGCATGGTGGTGCAGTACTTTTGCTTCACAGAAAGAAGATTTGAACCTGGCAGCTGACTGGAGCCTTTCTGTGTGGGGTATAGATGTTCTCCCTGTGCCTGAGCTGGTTTCGTCTGGGTGCTCTGGCTTCATCCCGCAGTCCAAAGACATGCAGGTTAGATTGACTGGTGACTGTAAATCGCCTGTAGTAGTGAATATCACACTTGCAAACAAATTTTAACAAGAAAAAAATGATAATTTATCTTGAGGTAGCTTATCGGCTTTATATGGACCTTGTGTAGTCACACATTGATAAATGTCGAATTAATATATACAGGGGTTCTTACCTGGACCCTCAGAAGGTTCTAGATGCAACTATATATGGGGATTCTACATAACAATGCTCAGATAGAGTTACAGTGGTAATCTTGATTATATGGAGACAAATGAAGGAACCTGAAATGTTTAACTTTGGCATTGCAGCGACAGGGAAAACACATATATAAAAGGCCCTTTTGGTTTCATTATTGCTAGAGTGATGTATTTCATGGCACCCATACCAAATACTGTGTATATATCTTCTAAACTGAAATATAATGCTGCCACCTGCTGGAGGCAGATGATTAATGTTTTATACATTTGGTTACAGGGTTCTTTTGTCTACATGGATGTAATGCAGTATTGCAAAGACATCTGAAGCTCACTGTACTTACTTTACATGTAAAAAGGTAGAGTGTAAAAGCCAGGAGATTCATTATTATTAAACTTGTATATGAGCATAATTACTCCAAAAAGGAACAGAGGCATATAAGCAATGTTCTCAATTATTCAGTTTTATTCCAAAACATTCATCAGGAGCAGCAAAGGTGACAAGGAAACAACAGTTAATAAATACCAGGGGTGCCAGCTGATTTCTCAGTTACACCAATTAGCTTGATGAGCCCACACATCAGCACAATTCAACAACAGCATCAAGTCACAATGCTCACAACCTGTTTTTTTGAAAGCTTTTAAACAACTCTTCAAAGGCTTGTCACGTTTGCCTGTTATTGGTGGTTTTAGACAGTGTTAACTATTGTAACACTCGTAGACAGGATCATTTCATTGGTTCATCAGTCACAGGCTCGGTGATTTGATCAGTGCTCCTCATAGCCATACATGTATATGTCCAAACTCAGAATCTGGACAAAATGGTTAATGCAAAACTTTAACTGAACGCAGACAGGCAGGATTTTGTGCCTGTTGCTAGCCAAGCTCTTTGGTCTTACAGGCCTGTTAATGAATTGTCATTCAAACTCCACCAGTGGTAGAAGATGTAAAGTCCTATAGTAGCAATACCTCAAGTTTCAAGTCCTGGACTGGTGGAGGAACATCACTAAAGTAGGCCTGTGTATTATCCAGATCCCCAGACTCGCACAGGGCTGACGCTAGACTCACACCTACAGACAAATTAGTCACTAATCAACATAACCTGCATTCCATTAGACTGTGGGAGGAAGGCAGAGGACCAGGACGAAACCCACACCGGCATGAGGAGAACATGCAAACTCCACACAGAAAGGCCCTGGTTGGCCAGGAACCTGTAAAGCATCTAACATTTTTCCATCCCTAATATCATTTATTCAGAGTCTTTGTGTATCTTAATGAATATCTAACAATCAACATAAAATTTTATCATTTCCTAATGTCACCAACTCTGAAACAACCTTTCAACCAATACACAGGATTAGTAATGCAAGTTCAGGGAAAATTCTTTATTTCATGTATGTCACTTTGGCCGTGTGTTCAGAAATGTAAATGGAGCCCTTGCAGAAGGATTTAAATAGGTTTTATACCCCTTTAAAGTAAAGACATTAAAACACTGCAGAAACAGTAAATAGTATTGTTCATACAAAAACAAGTGTTAAAAAAAATGCAAAAACTAACACAAAGTCACAAACCATACTATCAAAACTTAAACTGACAGGTGCCTTGTTTAACCAAGGTGAACAAACCCATTCCATATTTACAGTTAAATATCTGGCTCTTTACTTTCTGGACAAAAAGTGTCAAGTCAGAACACCATGACCATGTGTAGCATGAAACCAGATGAAACCAGATGGAAAACAGTTATTTGTGTAACATACAAAGTCTGTCCAGACAAACTACTTATCCACAAACCTTTTTAATCCATTAAAAAACTCGATCAAACTCGGTTTGACTGGTGGTGGCAGGGTTTCTGTTTTGATTGGGCTGCTGCTGAGGCATGTGGCCTCTCCGTCTGGGAGGGGCCAGGTATTCAAACATGGAGGTGTTGTGAGTGGAGAGCATGTTCTTCAGGTCTGATGGCATGGGGTCGGACCAGAAGAAATCATGGTTGAGTGCATCGTCACTGTCTGTGCGCTGTGCTGGGTCAAGGACCAGGAGCTTGTCAATCAGGTCCAGAGCATAGGGGTCTTTGACATAGGCTTTAAGACGATCTTTCACTTTTCTCTTCTGGCCTTTAGGCAGCTCCATCTTCTGGTACAGCTCATATTTCTTATCCACACCAGGCCACACCTGATAGAGAAAGAAAATGCTTCAGGACCCAGCTGACAAAGAAGACGTATGATGAAGAAATATACTGCCATGCAGTGCAGCTGCTCTTTACCTCAGCAGTGATGGAGCCACAAAGCTGGCTGATAAGAGTGAGCTGGTGCTGTTCTGTGTTGCCCTGCATGATTGGACTTCTGGTCCACATCTCTGCCATGATGCAGCCTGCTCCCCACAGGTCAATAGGAGGACCGTAGTCTCGTTCACCTAACAAAACAATTGACAGTAGGTATTCCTCTTCCTCTAGACTGTGTGAAATATGAAGGGGATCTGTAGAGTCTGACCACTAGCAGCACAATGGAGCAATGTTTTAACCACAGGTCCCTGTTTTGTGTGTGTACATATGGGACTGCACAAGGTACTCATCTGAGCATAGGTGATGACCCTGTAGACTTGCCTTCACTCCTACACCCGCACAGAACTTGTACTGGTGTTGGTGATATTATAGTTACAGTCTCACTGGAATTGTTAATAGTCTTCCTTTATTAGACAATCTTGGTAGTGGTTGGATAACTGAGTGAACCTGGCTCTCAGAGGTGACCGCCATTACAAGCCAGCTGGGCCGGCCACTGCTTAACCTGAGCAAATACAATGCAGATGCTGTGTGTCAAGCTACATATCTGCTCTTTGCTTGGGTGAGGATAGGGTTCAGGGATGCTTAGTGTTAAGGGTAGGTTAGGTTGGAGAATGGTGTCGCTTACTGTGGGGCTCTGAAGATTTATGACAGCATGACCTGACAACTCCTCTCCTTGGGGCCAAATAATGGGTAACAACTCAAATACTGAGCTTCCATATGACTGCTCTCCCATTCTTTGGCACATTTAATTGTGTATTATTGACTGTCTGTTACCTAGCAGCAGCTCTGGAGGTCTGTACCATAGTGTGACCACACGGTTGGTGTAGCGGTTCCCCTGGCTGTTTTTAGCCAGGCTGAAGGCTCGAGCTAAACCAAAGTCAGCTAGCTTTAGGACACCGTCTCTTGTGATGAGCACATTGGCCGCCTTCATGTCTCTGTGAAGGATCTGATCCAACAGAAAGCCATATCATGTTAAGACCAAGACAGTATAACAGATTGACAAATAACAAATGGCTCTTGAGTTGAAGCTGTGATGAGACCAATGTTCTTAATGTTTTTAAGAGCATCAGAGCTCATAAGTAGCCTCTGGGTGGTCTGCAGATGTATACTAATTCTGTTATTTTCTTTCCCAGATATGCTTTACTAAAGAAGTAAAACTGGTTTTATTAATTTGAGATGCAGATATCACGTCAACTACAGGATACAGTGTCAGTGTAAATGAGGCATGACTGGTACTTTAGCTTTATGTGAAGCTGTTGGTAGTTCTGTACCAGTAACAGCCTTATGGTAAAAGAACCAGTGAATGGTCATTAACAATTTCCATGGAGTGCTGTTCTACTTTTCACATATTATTTCTGACAGTGGCTCACCTTATTTCTGTGGATGTAATACAGTCCATTAAGCAGCATTTGCATAACCTTCTTGATTTCTGCCAAGGTGAACTTCACATTGGCATTACTAAGCAGCCCAGCCAGGTCATGCTCACAGAAGTCAAACACCAGGTAGATGCTGCCTTTATATCTGTTGTACTGAGTAGCTGTGAGAACAAGGAAAGCATTTTAAAAAAATGAACACATCCACCAACAAACTAATTTTATGTAACCTATGCTTCCACCATTGGCGCAAGACACATTTCGCTAGTTTACATGATGGAGCAAACGAGGGACCTAAAATGAAACTACATGAACACAGATGAAGACAGGAAATTACAGTTATAGCAAAGTTATAGACTGGAGACTCGTGACACCGACCTTTGGTTCTGCAGATCTCAATTAGATTAACCACGTTCTCATGTTTGAGCAGCTGTAGGATCTTGATCTCTCTCAAAGCTGTGATTGGGAACTGAAACAAAGCAGCCAGATGAAGCTGTAACTGCAGAATCACTGATGCACTAATAGAAATGCAACATTTTGCCAATACTTATTTTTATGTAGCCAGAGCAGAGTGAAGATAAACAGCACTACGAGTTTACATTGTATGCAGCAGCAGGTCCCAGTTCTCTGCAGCAATTTTGCATATTGGGCTACAAAAATCATAATCAGACTCCATATGGTCTCTTACCCCTTCTTTCTCATTTTCCATCAAAACTTTCTTCAGTGCGACCTTCTTCCCTGTGTGTCTGTGTTTTGCTTTAAACACCTCCCTGTGAAAGAAAGCGAGAAATACAATTCAAGAGACAGCTACTAATAAGGCAGCAAAGCACCTGACAATTAGATTTTGAACATAAAAAAAAAAAAAATCCACTTGGATTTTTATTATACATGTATTGTAAATGCTTTTTACATTCAAGCAAGTGCCTCTCATTTGTCATTCTGGAAGTCATACAGTCCAGTCTAAATTAACTCGAACAACTACATCCCTCTATTAAAAATGGCCATACCAGTAATTCTGGAAGTACTATCTGCTTGCACTTCCCATTAGTGCTAGTCATTTCTAATATTTCACAGAGTTCTCTTCATTATCTAAATGAAATGTCCAGATGATAGCCACAACTTAAAACTCAATGCACTGCCTTACAAGATACCCATCCACAATAATAACTAATGATTTTGCTTGTAAAACTATTTTTGAAGCTAAGTGCATTAACACGTCTGAAACATCAAGTGAAATGGGACAGTACGTGGCGTCTCTCAGCTTTACTCCCTCCATGACACTGCTGCCTACAGCCCTTCTGTTGTTATTCCAACTTCTCTACCCTGTGTTGTCAAAGTACAGTGATCTATGTTAATACGGTAAATTAGCCCAATCTGCCACCTAGTGAAGGTTCTAACAAGTGTTTTCCAAACCACAAAATAATCATTTTAAAAGACACTGCCCCAGTAGACCTCCCTCCAGCTAAAAGTCTGAAACAGTGGCTGCCAGACCAAAGAGTATGGCAAAGAAAAAGCAAAAATCAGGGTAAACAGAGGTTGGGATTTTGGAGATAGAGTTTTAAAAGCAGTAAAAGTACTCCAATTTCAGATGTGGCATTCTTTCTTATGGAAGTGTTAGCACCTAAAGCTAATGTGCTTTTTTTTTTTTTTTTGGTTACACAGCCCATAGTTTGATATGTTGCCAAAAATATATCCAACTACTGCTGAATAAGCATATTAAGTGCAGAGCAGAGCGCATTAAACAATAAACTTTGTCCACTGTTGCATCTCATCACAAAGCTTAAGTGTTCCTAAACAGGAGAGCTTAATAAGGAAGGGTCTTCCAGCTCTGGCTTCTTGTTTGCATTGGCTATGACATTTGCTAGCTAAGCCAAACATGCTGTGTGTGATTGTGCTCCAGTCCGTCGCTTAATATTGTGGCGACCCTGACCGGCCGCTGATGTTCGTGTGTTCTGTTGTGTGTAAATGGGTTTGACACTGTTGTTGAAAGCTGTTCATGTATTGGTTACCGCTGTTTTCTAGCAAAATGCTGCGCTGTTCTGGCCAATGTGGGATGGGGGGAGGAACAGGTGAGGGAGGGTATAAGAGGAATGACAGGTGGGCGTGTTGTTTTAGGTTCTGTTGGTGGGCGATGGTAAAGTTCGGGAAGAGACCTGTAATGTTCTGTTTTTGTTACTTTTTCCAGTGAGCACACAGTGCTGCGTTTTACAACCCTTTTCTTTCGTGTTTTTGTACGCCTGTAAAAAGCCAAGAAAAGACAGAGACGGTGTTCTCCTCATTGTCAGTCTAGGTGCCAGCACACAGCTGGATAGTAGTTGCACAGTTAGGTTAGGATCGGACCAGCACTCCTCAACCCAGCCAGCGGTCGTCACAATATGTTACTGTGGGAACACAGATTTGATAGCAATGTTCCACACACAAAACAAGCCTACTGTCAACTACTATTAAAATGACCAATGTACCAAAACTGAATACATGTACCTTTATACCCCCTAGTGAATCAACATATCAAATACCTTGTACTGAAACGACTAGTAATAAATAGCTGGCCCTTTGGAGGAAAGAAAACGTTTACCGTGTTGTCATTATGACTAACCGTGGTCACACAAAACGTACTCACAAATATTGTGACGCAAAATATTTTCTGTTTACTACTCACCCAAAGGTCCCCTGTCCTATTTTGGCCAATTTCTCATATTTGGAGAACTCGTCACAGAAAGGAAATTCAACTCCATCGTAGTATTTCGACATTATGGCGGCCTCCCGGTCGGGCCTGAGGAGATAACATTGCACTCGATATTTAGATATTTATGCCGAAACACGAGCGATATGGAAATATACAAATAAACGTAAATGTCTACATGCTTACTTTTCAGCCCCTCCAGCGTTACTTGTCTTGTCTCGCTGCATTATTGCTCCTTTCCGAGTCTATATGCTGCGTTTATGTACAACTCAGTCTCCTAAATTTCTTCTTCGGCTCTTTTAATGGCGGTTGGCAACCAGCTTTAGGTGCATTACCGCCACCTTCCAGACTGCAGTGTGGATCAGAACGGCCCCTACATACCACCACGCCAAAATAACCCCATTCAGTTCACCTTATATTATCTTGTGTAACCCTGTGCTCTCTAAAAACCTAATTGGTGCTCTGTATACTATATCCCCTGACCTTTCTCCCAACACCTTCGGTAAATTAAAGTTAATTCCACTGTTGTACCCGGTACTTTTTACCATACTGACTCTGAGAGACATGGCAGTCCAAGTATCTACAAAACAGTGTTGATTTATTCCATGAACACAG
>NW_018127930.1:1838306-1843133 GCF_001952655.1 Monopterus albus
TGTGTGTGTCTGTTGGTTAAGTGGTGTGTAGCTAAAAACATTCTCACGACCTCTAGTAACATGTCGTGGCTTAAACATAAGAACATATTATGGCTAAGGCTACAGTTATACACGTCATAATAATAATATTAAACACCCTGTCTGCTGACAGTCATCAACTCTTCTCTCTAGTTATCCTTGACCAGATGTACCCTGTAGAAACTCATAAGCATGACTAAGCATTTAACAGTCTAACTAGACATCCTATCTAAACATTTCTAATACATAAAGTATCTAACCAATATCTATCTGACTAAAAATACCTAACACCACCTTTTATTTTTAAACAATTCCCTCTCCCACCTGAACCTGGGACAGCTCGTTAAAACATGTTCCACTGTTTCATGTACTCTACATATCTCACATTCCCCTGTAGTATGCTTCTTGATTATCTTCAATCTACTTGTGTTCCCAAATCTCAGTCTTGATATCATATCTTCATACTTCTTAGTTCCAGTTCTTGCTCTCATTTCTCCTACTTTCCTTTGAATGTTATAATAAAACAGACCCTTTCCATCTTTATCCAACAGTTCTTGCCATTTCTCTTTCAGTTTCCTTTTTAATCAAACTCTTAACCTCAGCCTTACTATAACTTACTTCCACGCAAACATTTCTTTTTTTTAACTGCAGCTTTTGCAAATTCATCTGCTAATTCATTTCCCTCCACCCCAATATGTGCTGGTATCCAAACTAGCCTAGTATCTATTCCAGCCCTCTGACATCTGAATAGTATACAAGCTATTTCCAGTATTATGTCTTGCCTTGAGTTTGACTGGATGTTTTGAATACTCACTAAAGAACTGCTGGAATCTGATTCAATCAGGACTTCCAATGATTTATGTTCTTCTACCCATTCTAATGCTAGTACAATAGCTATTAATTCTCCTGTGTATACTGGGAGATTATCACTGATTCGTTTATTTGATTTCACATTTAATTCTGGTATAATGAATGCTGAACCAATTTTACCATTCACTGCCTTAGATGCATCTATATATTTTAAGAAATGCTGCATAATTTTTATCTATATATCCAATTACTTCACGTTGTGTCACACTGTCCTTCTTCTCTATTTCTAAAAAGCTCATATCTATATTTACTTCAGCAAACACCCAAGGTGGGATCACAGATAATGAAACAGCAGGACTTATCTGTTTGTCCTCCAAGCCTGCCTCACTAATCTTACCTTCTATCATCCATCCAAAACTCCTCTGCTGACCTTTCTCTTTTTCTTGACAACTTTCCAGTAGTCTTTTGGTGGGATGACCCCCTTTGTGCCCTTTTAAGTTTGCTCAGTAAGTTAGTGCCAATTGTACTCTTCGTAAGGCCAAAGGTAATTCACCCATTTCCACCTGTAGGGTCGAAACTGGTGTTGTCTTCATGTCTCCACAGCACAATCTACTCTGTCCAGTTTCTCCCCATACAATTTAAGATTGACTGGAACTTCTGAATTCCTTTTTTAAAACAAATTACCTTCACAATCTTGCCATCTTTCATTACCGAATGTTCAACCACTTTCCTGTCGCCTGACATTCTTTTTAATCATACCCCATACTTGTTCTATAGGTGTGTTTCTACCTAAAGTATCACAATAGTTCTTCCAATATTCTCTTTTAGTTTTCTTTACAACGTACCTTACAATTGCCTGTTTTCTTTTATAGCTTACTAAATTCTCATAACTGAGTGTTCTTTTCAAAACCTTAAATGCTTTATTTCGATCTTGTATCACTGTAGTGCATTCTTGTGTCCACCATGGCATTATTTTCCTCCTTGGGATCAATCCATTTGCTGCTGAGGGTAAACCTCTACTAATGTTTGAATTAAAATCAGCAATTGATTGATTAAGAACAACATTTTCCAACTCTGTCACATACTAGCCTGCAACCATGTCACCCACTTCCGTGTTGTAGTCCACTCATGAGCCTGTCAAAAGATTGGATTGAGGCAGGAGCAGGCTTAAATACCTCCTTGGAAGAGTTTGCTAATCTTTGGAAGAGTTTAATAAATTTTCAAATGTTAATTGGTAGGCTTTAAAGCAAAACTAGTTGCTGACCTCTGTTTCCAGTCTTCATGCTAAGCTAACCAGTGTTTGGCTGTAGCCTTATATGTAACAGACAGATATGAGAGTGGTATCAATATTCTAAAAGAAAAACAAAAAATGCACACTGTATTTCCTGAAAGGCTAAACTAATGTTTTAATGTAGCTGGGTGTTTCTCTTCACCTTCTTAAGCATTGTGGTAATGCTACCAATTGTCTGACTTACATTTCCATTCAGTCATACATGTTGTTTGGAGTTAGTGTCTCAAATACAAGGCAACAAAATGGAAATGATGTGATAAGAAGAGATTAAATCTTATATAGACACAAATCAGGTTCACATTCAAAGAAAAATAACCTGCAAATCATGTTTTGAGCAGCGTTTGTAAAAATGAGGGGGCTGGTCAGTGATGTCATTACGTCCGTGAAAAGACCCTCCCATATTTGGTTGCCGCTTCCTGTGACATGGCTACGTCCCATCATGGTGTGCATGTCGTGCGTGTTGCAGTGGGGCTCCGTGTATACCGCGCAGCTCCGAAAGCGGGACTGGGCGTGCGGGTTGGCGAGTCTTTTACTCAGAAAGTACAGCACCAAGACGGCACCTCAGATACCACGCATGGAGTACCAAGTAAGCTGTGCTACAGTCTCCTCTGCTTGTCTTTGTATCAGCGGCTATCGAGCTAGCAAGACACCACCGCTGGAAAAATTTATGACTTAACAGTGAGTAAATTCACTGTTTTTAGTTGGATATAAACATGGCTGACAGGACCACGCGAGACTGCATAAACTTTAGCAAACTGACAAATTATCTGTTGACTCCGCTTTGAATACTTACAGTGTGACCAGAGCTCACAGCACACTATCAGGTTTAACTTTAATTTGAACTATCTCGAAGTCACAGTGCAAAAAGTGAGTGTGCTAACACATGGTCATAGTTCGACCGGTTTCACCTGCTGCGTAAACTCGAAAGTCCACCAGTTTTATATTATTTGAAGCGACTTATCCTGAATGCTGATATGCGCATGGAACCATCAAAACAAGCTGTCATAAAGAGTTGGTGACTATTTTGTCAATGACCTTTTAGGGATTTATCAATGCCTTGAATTAAATCGGTATGCTTTTTCCACGGTATGATAACTGTTTCAGAAATTATAACAGTAGTTCAAAGTTATAAATAATATTTGTTTTTACTATTAGCTACAACGACCCTGAAATGAATGAAAACGTTTTTTTTTTTTTGTTTTTTTTTTTTGTCTGAACAAACATTTTCTTTAATTGCAACTGACTGTGACAGTAGGTCGAGCTGGATTTGGATGTGTAATTGCAGAGCTAGGTCCTCAAGAACTGACAGAATTCTAATAATGAACAGAATTATAAATATGATGAAAAGCCTCCAAGTAGTGATGGGTAGATGAGGCGTCATGAAGCGTTTCGACACATTGTCAAACTGTATTGATACTGTGTCGATACTGTGTCACTGAATACTGACACCTGCTGGACCTTAATAATCCCTACAGGCAACCTAGTTGACAGACTCAACTGACACTGATTTGATGGCCTAGTATATACAATAATATAATTTAAGTCATTGTATTTTATATTGTATTATTTCATATCTTCATTTAAATTTAAAATTTCCTTGATATTTTTAGATACAGTCAATAAATAATGTGAACATGCATCATAACGTGAAAATCTAAATGAACGTGTTGTGAATGAGGATGCTTGTGGACTGGGATTTTTTTGTTTTACAAATTTTTATTCCAAAAAAATTAGTTTTTCCAACGTTTTGAAATTGAGTCTGTTACGCTTTTTTGATACAACTTCTCCAGCTGTAGAAAACAGCCACTCACACGCACAGATGAGGCTGGAGTGCAGAGAAATTGTAAGGCAAGTCGGAAGAGGGTTGGGTAGATTGCCTTTTTATGAGATCAAAATGGTCCCACACGGCGGAAACCTTTCTTTTGGCTTGAGGCTGCTCCATAGTTCTTGATGAATGTGACGATGAACCGCAATAGATCAGAGATTAGTTTTGGCAGATCCATCCCGTTCACATATGCGCTTCCTTATAAACACAGTTTGGCGCGGCAGTGTCAGTTCGAAACAGTTCCTGTATCGGTCACGTGACTTTCTTAAAGCGATACACGCACCGAAACGGGGTTTTGCTCTACGACCTCGACGCATGCGGCAACGCATCGGTGTTGCCGGACCCATCACTACCTCTAACTTTAACATTATAACTAATCAATATAGTGTATATTAGTTTACATGTCAGCTGTGAAGTATTCACATCCTTTACCAAAGTAAAAGTACTAATACCACCCATATGTTAGAAATTAACCCAATTCTTTTGTTGGAAGCACGAGAAGTGAAGACAGGAGAGGACTGTTTAAAATCAACAGAAAGTTTACTGAAAGTCTGAGGACAGGTGGAGCGCTGGGATCAGAAAGACAGAGCTCCCACAGGAATTCTTTGTCTGAACCCTGTGTTAGGTTTTTACAATGCATTCACCTGGCTGGGCCCGGCCCGCCCTAAACAAAGGTACAACAATTCACGCTTCGTAATCCTATTGGCCGTTTAGAGTGAGTAGGTCAACCCCTGCCTGCGCTTGCTCGCTGATATGTAATCTAGACCAGGTGTGTGCGCGCGTGTGTCTCCAGCACTCTTATCTTGAGATCAAGGTGTACTGATCAATGTGTGTGTGTGTGTGTGTGTGTGTGTGTGTGTGTGTGTGCGTGGGCGGTCTGATA
>NW_018127930.1:1844431-1848225 GCF_001952655.1 Monopterus albus
AAGGGATATAATGTATAGGCCTGGTGGGTTCAGGGTCTTTTCATCTTACATCTGCCTGCATGCAGTTTGGAGGTGCAAGATACCTGAGCGTGTAATGTTAATTTTACCTGTGATCCTTTGAATAAATCAGCACTGTTTTGAAGTTACTTGGACTGTCTCATCTCTTAGAGTTAGCAATGGTAACAAGAACTGAAGACCAACATCGCTTTTCCAGAAAGTGATTACAACTAATATTTTAATACTGAGAAGCATACGTGGCCTCACAATACCTTTATTTCACTATTGTGGGTTATATTTTAGTGTTAACAATCCCCAATGTTTGTTCCGGTTTAAGTACCTGTAACAAATAAAATGCACTATTATACTAGGTTATATAGCCTACAACAATAATGTTAGTCTTATTTTCAAATATAATGGAGTGCACACTAGCACATTTCAGTGCCTTTGTAGAAGTTGTGTAGTCGAGGCTTGATACACTTCACAAGCCCCAGTGCCATAGCTCAGGCTAGAGCACCATTCTAGAAGAGGATGCACTGAAAGCAGCACAGTAAGACCTAGAATCATAGCACTTGTTGATTTACCCAGCAAATGAATGCGCTTTGCACAATAGCTTAGACTTGCACAGTTTTGAGAAGAACCCAGCAGTTTGATCCCCGGCCGCTCCAGTGTACATGTCGACGTGTCCATGGGCAAGACACTGAGCCCCAAGTTGCCCCTGGTGATATCGCCAATATGTGAATGCGTTAATGGTGTAAAGTGTGCTTCCTTGCATAGCAAAGCACTGTGTAAAACCATTTACCACTGTTGCACTCACTCTGCATGTAACATAAGAGCTTGCTTGTGTTTTATCTGAAGCCTGACAGGTCAGATCTTCTTTCCTGCGCTGTGTAGATTGTTGTAGTTCATTTTCCGAGCATACTGTTGCTGTAAACATTTCTCTCTTTGCTTTTGCCACAGGATGCCATTTGCACCCTCAACACCCTACAGACCAATGCCAGTGCTCTGGAGCAGGTTAGAAGAGAGCGCGGCCACCCTCAGCAGCAGCTCCAGGCCATGAGAGGCTTTTTGGAGCGAGCCGGTGTCACAGTGAGTCAGTTCACAGGGCACGTTTGTCACATTAGTGTGATTTCTTGAAGGATTACAAAGAGGGCTATTGACTGACAGGATGGTAATTTATTTTCTTTAGTCTTATCTGACACCTGTGTTTCAAAGGTGGAGGAACTAGATCGTCTCAATATCATTCATGTGACAGGAACAAAAGGCAAGGTGAGCTGACCAGACGCATGCTTGTGTACGTGCTTGTCAGTAACTTTTTGACCATATAAATTGAACAAATGTGTGATTTACTGTAAAACTGGTGGTTTTTGTTTATACTGTTGGAGTCATAGAAAGTTTTTATGAGTCAAAACATGTTCTAGTTTTGTTTTAAGTTGTTTAACCTTTTTTGTTTACATTTAGAGCAAAGATAACTGGCCCTTTTCCACACTGAGCTGTAAGCTCCCATCATACACCGACAGAAGGGCATGCAGACATGATTCAAACAAGCGTTCATTCACTGACAAAGGAACAAATTACTGTAACAGCTGTTGGAGTGTGGTATCTAAGTGTGTTTGTCTTTCAGGGGTCAACATGTGCCTTCACTGAGCAGATTTTGAGAAGTTATGGGTTCCGCACAGGATTTTACAGGTAAAACTGCTGAATGTCTTTACACTGTTTGATGGAGAGGGATGAGCGCTCCAAATCCAAAACCTGAGTTTGGAGACACAGTTGCTAAATGAGACTATAAAACCTTTAAACCACTGCAGTTAGTTACTGTCCCTCAAGGCTTTAGATTCAGCTGCTGATGAACGAGCAAAGATAGCTGGCCCTTTTCCACACTGAGCTGTAAGCTCCCATCATACACCGACAGAAGGGCATGCAGACATGATTCAAACAAGCGTTCATTCACTGACAAAGGAACAAATTACTGTAACAGCTGTTGGAGTGTGGTATCTAAGTGTGTTTGTCTTTCAGGGGTCAACATGTGCCTTCACTGAGCAGATTTTGAGAAGTTATGGGTTCCGCACAGGATTTTACAGGTAAAACTGCTGAATGTCTTTACACTGTTTGATGGAGAGGGATGAGCGCTCCAAATCCAAAACCTGAGTTTGGAGACACAGTTGCTGAATGAGACTATAAAACCTTTAAACCGCTGCAGTTAGTTACTGTCCCTCAAGGCTTTAGATTCAGCTGCTGATGAACAAGCTCAGACTCTTTTTCATCTTAATCTAATGACCTGTAAATTAAGATGTAATCATCATCTGCACTCCATTTTGATGAGGCAGTGACAAGCACAGGAAAACAAGTAAATGATAACATATGGGGAATATATAAAAAAGAAAAACTAGTATCACTGTAATGTAGCCTATTGCTCTTAGTTGTATTACCATTATTATTAGTTTTGTCATAGTTTTGCCTCAGTAATCAAATGACAGTCTTTAAATTGTTTGGTATTCTCCACATTTAGTTTCTTCTGTGCAACATTACAGCACTTCTCAGTCTTTTCTTTGACCTGCAAGTAAATGTATAAATTACTAATTAAAAGAGGAAGATGACATGGTTAACCTTTATATTTATGCACTTCAGCATGGTAATTATTTGTAAACTGATACGACAGCCAACGAGAAGTGACTAAACCCACTTATTTTTCCTTTTTGGTTGCAGCTCCCCACACCTGGTACAAGTCAGAGAGAGGATTCGAATCAACGGACAGCCGATCAGAAAAGAGCTTTTCACTAAATATTTCTGGCAGGTTTATGGACGGCTAGATGAAACTAAGGTAGGTTATGTAGCAGGGCTGAGGTGTATCTCCTTAAAGCACAGCCCCGTGTCAGGGGCTGGCGACTCATTCACTTCATGTCACTTAGTGAAATGATTCAATGAATTAACCTTTAATCATAATAACAGCAGGCATTCCAAGCGATGATTTTTGAGGCACATCAGCCTAATTGGTCTGCCTTATTGTATTCTCAGCCTCAACAGTGATTTATCAGTGTCACAGTTTGTAATTGAGTCCAGTGCACAATGGGACCCCTCACATGAAGATGACCATGACCCTCATGCAACTGTTCTTTGGTCGAGTTACTAGCATTCATTGTGCTGTGTGACTCTTTAAATGTCAGACCAATTGGAGACTATGTCAAAGAACCTTGATAAGTCACTCTATGCACTGTGACATGAAATAGGACATTTGAGAAAACGGTTCACTCTGAAAACTAGTCGTTTTGTTTTTCTCTTTGACTTCCTCAGGACGCCCATAGAGGGACGATGCCCGCATACTTCCGTTTCCTCACCATCTTGGCCTTCCATGTGTTTCTTCAGGAAAAAGTATGCTCAGCAGCTTGTGCTCCCCTTTAACAGCAGCCAGCAAATGTTTCCTCTGCCAGGCAAAATAGCACTGAAGGAAGATGTACATAAGCCTGTTGTGTGATGGGATTGGAAGTATGACATAGGAGTATGACTCAGTGTGTCCATCCATGCATGGTTGGGTATACATAACTGAAGCTCTGGACTCACCATTTTGCACGTATGTCCCATGGATTTGAAGATGAATTGTGAGATATAGAATGTTTTTCTTTTTTAAAATATTTTTCTTGACCCATTTTCAACGCTTATGTACACTTATAGATTGTCAAATTGTAATGTTTCATCCTCTGAGAGGCATGGGTGCCCTCAAAATTTCATGGCAACCTGGCCTGTAGTTGTTGAGATATCTGGCTTTTGGGGGGGGGGGGGGGGGGGGAGCGCCCCCCGAC
>NW_018127930.1:1848236-1850840 GCF_001952655.1 Monopterus albus
CTGCTGAAAGCCACATTAAAGTGTACTGTTGCTAAGCAAGATCATTTCTCACCAGTTGCTGATACACTGCTACCATTAATTTATGTTTAATTACGAGTTAAATATTGTAATAATACATTACCAGTGTTTTATTTTTGCCTGGTTTTGTCTCGACAGGAGGCCGTGGGTGTGTGGCATCTCCTCTCTGGGCATAGACCACACTCAGATCCTTGGAGACACCATTGAAAAGATCGCCTGGCAAAAAGGAGGCATCTTCAAGGTGTGTTGGCTGTTCATGCATCAGAAATGTGTTCTGTGACTGGACTAAATATTGGAAGTGACCTGACCTAAAAAGACGTGAAGGCCACTTACTAGCTGTTTGGGTCTTTCAGCTGCATCTCACAGTTTCATCAATAGGTAGGTTACAGAGTCATTGTGGAGATGAGAAATGTGCAGTTTTTGAGTTGATTAAAGCCAACCTGCCCAAATTGAACATCTCATTCGAATGAAGAGCAGTGATATGTGGTGGGAAGGCACAAAAAAAGGCTTGTAAGTGGAAGTTAAAAGTTTCATCCAACTATTTTCAAGATCAGTAATAAACTTTAAAGAACACATATTATGCTCATTTTCAGGTTTATTGTTTATTTCAGGGGTCTACTGTAAAATGTTGTCAAGCTTTAAGGATAAGAAAAGACATTATTTACCTCGTACTGTGCATTTCCACAGCATATCTTTTCACTCTTGGTCCGTTTTTAGTTCCTGTCTCTTTAAGTCATAACTGACTTTGTCTTTTCTTTTTTTTTTTTTTTTCCCCATTGCAAAATATTTGCATCTTACTACAACCCACATTCTGTATTTATTCTTTGCTGGGATCAGTCAAACACCTGGTTTTGTCTCGACAGGAGGCCGTGGGTGTGTGGCATCTCCTCTCTGGGCATAGACCACACTCAGATCCTTGGAGACACCATTGAAAAGATCGCCTGGCAAAAAGGAGGCATCTTCAAGGTGTGTTGGCTGTTCATGCATCAGAAATGTGTTCTGTGACTGGACTAAATATTGGAAGTGACCTGACCTAAAAAGACGTGAAGGCCACTTACTAGCTGTTTGGGTCTTTCAGCTGCATCTCACAGTTTCATCAATAGATGGGTTACAGAGTCATTGTGGAGATGAGAAATGTGCAGTTTTTGAGTTGATTAAAGCCAAACTACCCAAATTGAACATCTCATTTGAATGAAGAGCAGTGATATGTAGTGGGAAGGCACAAAAAAGGCTTGTAAGTTATTTCAGGGGTCTACTGTAAAGTGTTGTCAAGCTTTAAGGATAAGAAAAGACATTATTTACCTCGTACTGTGCATTTCCACAGCATATCTTTTCACTCTTGGTCTGTTTTTAGTTCCTGTCTCTTTAAGTCATAACTGACTTTGTCTTTTCTTTTTTTTTTTTTTTTACCCATTGACAAATATTTGCATCTTACTAAAACCCACATTCTGTATTTATTCTGTGCTGGGATCAGTCAAACAACAATACTTTTCACTGCTCAGACCACTTCTAAAGGCACAGTTGTTTTATTTATTTAATGAACTGATTCTGCGTTTATTTATTATTGTGTAGTAACTTTACTGCTCAAGCTTTGTGCATAAGCTGCATACACATACATATACATGTCATTTGTCTGTCGTCCTTAGTACACAGTCAAGTGGCCTTTGTGCCCTCTGAAATGCATGAAGTTGAAGGCCAAGTGTTTAGGTGGATTTAGCTGTAATAGAAGTTGGAATTGGTGGAGCATATGACTGTACCAACATCATAAGGTAAGATCGTCTATTCAGTGGTGGACCATAGAGACTTCTTTCAGTAAGAAACTTAGCCGTTCACTGATCTCTTGTGGTCTCGCAGCAAAATATTTGGCTTAAAGGAAGTGATGCATTTAAAGGTAACTAAACAGACCTTGTTTGCTGACCTTCAGTGGTTGAACTTCTCACCATGGAGAGTTTGGCGCTATGAGGGAGGGAGGGGCTGTGCAGCCTGCTCTCTCTCTCTCACACACACACACACACACACACACACACTGAGCTGAGCAGACGGCATGAAGGATCACTCCGCAGCACAACAATCAACCAGTAAAGGAGGCTGTATGAGCAATTTATCAAACAGCTGTTGAACAAGCAAAACACAGTGATGTTTTCACGCATTGGCTGCAGTTCACTCACTGAAGTCCCTGTTTTACTTCTAAACCAGTATAACTGCTTCTTTACGCACTGTGCTTACTATGCTAATGCTTAATGTGTGAAGAGCTGGCATTTAACTAATCACAGGTGACTGCACGAACGCACCCCTCCCTTTTTGCGTTCCTTGTATTTGATTTTAGTACTGACTTTTGAGGGGTGCTGAAATTTAGCCCCCAAGGTGGGTGGAGGGCACTGGAAACAAACAGAACATGTGACAAGCGCTACTTGGCTTAACATGTTTCGGTAGGTTTCTATAATGGTTTAAGGCTATGTTCACATTAATGCTCAGTTCCAATTTTTTTTTGTCAGTTTTTTTTGTGTATGTTGATTGTATTTATATGTATAAAGAAGTACAGGTGGTAGCCACCATGTATGAACAGAGAAAGAAATGGAGCCTTTT
>NW_018127930.1:1852235-1877803 GCF_001952655.1 Monopterus albus
CACTTGTTCACACAGGGCTATATAGTTTTGGATTTTGTTTTCCCTTAATAATAAAAACCTTCATTTAAAAACTGCATGATGTGCTTACTTGTTATCTTTGACTAATATTTAAATTTGTTTGATGATCTGAAACATTAAAGTGTGACAAACATGCAAAAAGATAAATCAGTAAGGGGGCAAACACTTTTTCATACCACTGTATTCTATAGGTGATGAGTTCAGAGCTGTTTTTCTCCTCTCAACAGATAAACATTATGCATCCACCAGCAATGAGAACACAGGTGTACTTCAGGTGACTCCCTTCAGGCCCACCCCCATCATGGTGAAGGGTGAGTCCTAAGATGTCCAGTCACTGCTGATCAGAGCAAAATTAGGACAGCGATTATGTTACTGGATCTAGCTGAACACACTGGTGTGTTCAGACTGTCATGTGACAGAGCTGGGGCTGAACAGTAACAGTCAGTGAAGCACATTCGGGCTTCAGTAAACATGATCATTTCTGCAGCACTGGCTGCGCTGAAAGCAAACCCAGCAATGTTAGTTTGACTTGAAATACACCCACATAATGAAGAAGCATCCAGGACCAACCACTGGTGGCTCGGTTATATAGAAACGTCCTTTTCTATTTAACCAAACTAATTAGACAAATACACAGGAAAGCTATTTGCTCAGAGAGCCACAATGCTTTCAGCAGTTGTGATACTTGTGAATCAGAATGTACAGAGATGAAATAAGTAACAGTTTGCCCTGCTAAATGTGACATCTAGTGTGGTCATGTATGTTTGGTGTCAGGGCTGGCAGATACAGAGTGGCCTGGAAGGAATCAGACGCTGAAACACGGAGCAGTCACCTACTTCCTGGATGGAGCTCACACCATGCGCAGTATGCAGGCCTGTGTACACTGGTTCAGAGAGACTGCAGCCCAACATGAAAGGATTGCAAGGTCAGCATCACTTCCTAATAACGCTCTTTTCTTTAACAATCCAACACTTCTAACATCTGCTAATGAAACTGATGTACAATGGCAAGAAAAAGTATGTGAACCTCATGATTTTCTGCATTAATTTGTCATAAAATGGGATCTGATCTTCATATAAGTCAAGAGTATTGACTTAACTCAAGGGTTCACATACTTTTTCCACTAGCACTGAGGTTTTTGTCAATACTTTTGACTTGGATGAAGATCAGATCACATTTTATGATAAATTATCACAGAAAACCATGAAATTCCAAAAGGTTCACATACTTTTTCTTACCACTGTAAAACCATGTGATGTTTGTTTTAGTGGACCTGTGGCCAGAGTTTTACTGTTCAATGCCACAGGAGAGAGAGACTCAGCAGCCATGCTTAAACTACTGGTGGTGAGTACAGCTGCTTTCAGCAGTACAGAGAATTTTTCTTTTTATTTTTGATCCTTTCATTTATATATTATACATTAGAAATTTGATAGTTTATTTCCCTTGTAAATTGCTATTGAAGACAGATGCAGGGCTAATAATGCTAAGAGCATCAGTGTTATTCTTAGATTGTGCTGCATGTCGAGTAAGTTATGTAATAAATGTGTTGCTATTTGGAAGGTGATGCATTTTTCTTCCATCTTGTGTTTCTGTTCAGCCATGTCAGTTTGACTTTGCTGTGTTCTGCCCAAACATCACTGAGGCCATTGCTTCTTGTAATGCAGGTGAGACCATTCACAGCCTTGTGTTATAGATGTTCTTAGTCTTTGTTTTCGCAGGTTTATCCACTGAAAACCCAGCACAGTAGACATTTTGACAAGTCATAACAGTGCATGCACCGGTGTAACTGAAATTGGGCCACTTGAAGAAAATTGGTTTCACCTTTACTTTCCCGCTGTAATAAGTCAATTCATAAAATAAATACAAGGGTAAAACATCCAATTTGGTAAATACTGTTTATAAGCACTGTATGATGGGCGTTAGTCACCAAATTCATATTTGATTGGATAAATTTATGTAACAGCTGATATAAAAAGGAATGTATTTTGGATGATTTGACAGCTTTGATTGGCAGACATACTGTTGCTCCATCTCTGGTCATTACTGCACAAAAACTGGCCCTAATCACCCCATTAATCCCTTTCTTCTTAGACCAGCAGAACTTTAATGTCTCAGTGGAGAACATGTTGACTCGCTGTTTGGACAATGAGAGGAGCTGGCGGCTCCATCACAGCCCAGGGGACAGCAAAGGTACACAGCTGCTGATCGAGCAGGGCCTGCCCCTGGTCCCTGAAAAGAAAGCAGAAACCCTGGTCTTCCCTTGCATCCTCAGTGCCCTTCAGTGGATTACCCAGGGCAGGGATTCAGTGCTCACAGATCCAGCCAAGACTGTCTTAGAAGTTAAACCCAGCATCATGGCCAAAGCTGCTCCACTCTGCAACGCAGCCGAGATGCACATCCTCATCACCGGGAGCCTCCACCTGGTAGGAGGAGCGCTCAAGCACCTCGACCCAGCTGCCTCCAACTAAAGGGGACATTCAGACAGTTAAAATAATAAATTGCAGCTCTGGTTACATAATTTAGCTTTGTGGAAGAAAGATTGTCTTTAAAGATGAAGTTTTTCCTAGTACTAGCTATTTGAACAATGACTTAAGATGATCACCTTTAAGTGATTAGCTGCATCCAGATGTTGTCTTGGTAGCTGTAGTTTACAGTGATAGGTGTGAAGAGACCGCTAGTTTGGACCAAGCCAGTTCCAGGCCTCAGTATCCCAGCTTCACCAAGAGCCTTACAGGTGGTTGCATACATGTGTATCTTTAGTCTTACTTGAAGCTAAAAGTGTTTACATGAACTGCAGAAGGTACATTCATTACACCATGTGTGAATTGAGTTGAACTGGAACTGTGTACGTGTGTGCTTCAGTGGTCACTGATACCACCTGGATGATCCACAGTGGCATGATGGGATTATTACAATTCTACAAAGCAGCTCAATAGACACCAAAAAGTGCTTCATAGCCTATATGGAGTTGTTTGTTTTTAGGGAACTAATTAGAGCACTTGACTTGCATTTCACTCTTTTAATAAAAACCATTTTGCACTGTTGCTACTTTTGTACATATTTGAGAATGTTCTTCATACACCTGGCCAGTTCATCTTTTTGCTGTAGATGTGTAAACATTCTAACTCCATGGGCGTGGGCACCAGTTGAATTCACTTAGCTGTCAATCGAACAGGTAATGCTTTATTTTACAAGTCTATTTCCTAATAACGTCTTGAGAGTTTCCTGCCAAGAACCATGTAGTTTGGTATTAGTTTTTTTTTTCCTTAGTTAGTCCAGAGTTGACTTTATTATTGACTTCCATATCAATTTCCATGAAAGAAATTGCTCAGCAGCACCCCAGTTAGTATTTACTCTTTCTAGTCTTCATTTATACAGAGATGTGTGGTTGTTTGTGGACAAACTTAACATTTTGCCTGTGTAGCTCATGTTCTGTCTAAAGAAAGCCTCAAGTGTGCACTACTTTACCATTTAAAAATAACTGGAGCTGAACCAACTGCTCACTCTAATTGTACCTGTCATTAGTACCAAATTATATGGTTCCTTCCAGGAAACTTTAGAAATAAACTGGAATTTACAGACCTGTGAAATAAAGCGTCAACAGTCCAATTCAGTGTGATTTGTGTACACTTTCATTATATTTAAGTGCTCCTTAATTTCAGTTTGCATTATGAGAAGTACTTGCAGTTATTTTGTGTGTGTACGTATGTATAATGGAGACATATATAAGTGTATGTCATGCTTATGTTTGTAGTCGATCCTTTCACTGAAGCTAATAGCTACTGTAATTCAGTTTTAGTATGAAATAAACAGTCCATGTGGACTCGTCAAGTCGGTGCACTTAAAAGAAACTTGTCACTTGCATGTAGTGAAGAAAAATGCACAATAAAAATATAGTGTTAGCTATTGTTTTCAATATTTCATGTTCTCTCTTGTGAATCTTTATTTTGGCTACTTCCTTATGCTAAACAGAAGAGAAGACAGTTCGAACATAATTTGCAATGATGGACACGGTCATTTTTGACCTGGTTACAGATTTTAATATATGGTTTTGTCTAAAGAAGACGAAGTGCTGCTAAAAATCAACTCACCAAAAATTTTCCTGGTGACATCACCTCTGCAGACACAGACCATGTCATACCTTTTTTACACAAATATTTACAGTGTTGGGTTTTGTGATACTTAACACCTTATTATGAAATCGGCAAAATACAAGGAATATCTTTTCATATAACACAATCCACCACAATAAAGACCTTTTCAAAAATGAGCATAACTCATTCTACACAGAACAGTCAGAAGGGTTACTGGTATTTATTGCAGTTGTGTTTCCATTGTTTTAAACCTTTACAGCTTACTCTCTATGAGCTCCTACCTGTAACAACTAGTATGAAGTTAAATTTCAATCTGGACCTTTACAGCAGCAGTATAGTTACTGTACGTGGCTTTTCTTCCTTCACTAAATCCTGTAAGTTCTGTAATGTCTGAGCACACAAAATATTTTGAGTGCTTAAATTGGTATATTAGCATTTATGATGAATCCAGTGTGCAAAAAACCTTATCCAGCTTACCAGGTGTAGAAAGCAAAGAGGAAAGGTGGGTCTGTTTGTTTGTTAGTCTGTGACGTGGGTCAAGTTTAGGCCTCCAAGGAGCCAGATTTCATCTATCTTGATAGTTTGACAAATTTCAATATGCTGCAAGAAAAATCTGCAAACACAATACAGCAGGTCGACGTTTGAAAATGGTTATTTTGATCTCATAGTGACATGCAGTAATTACGGAAATGAATTAGAGCTACTATAAAAAATGTATTTGAGTTCTTACTGTTTTCTGAGAATGAATAAATTATGAGAAAGAACAGAGTTTAAAGTAATAATTCTGAGGAAAAAAGGCAGAACTCAAATTAAGGTTTTTCACAGTGGCCCCAATCCTCTTCTATAATGGCCAATTGAGCAGAGGTGATCAACTTATTTCATAAATGATGTCAAATGAGTTTTTTTTAACAAGATACCTCTGACCCCCAGTTTGAGGGTCTTGTGTCAGGAAAAAGAAGTCAAAAGAGCTATATTTTTAAGAAAAGTTAATCTTTTTCTCCTTTTTCACAGCACTGGCAGGCTTTTTGGCATAAAATCACTTTTTAAAACTCAGTATGAGAACAAATATCTCTTTTATGCCGATATTTTTTACAGCGGGGAGCAAGAAGGCTTGGCTTGTGCTGAAGTGAAAGTAAAAGGAAAACCTGGTAAAAAGCGCTGACAACAGCCTGACACGGCTTCTGTTGAAGGTTTTTATTGTCACAATCGGAACACAGCTTCATCTCCATCTGTTCTGTATTCACATTGAAGATGCTCCACAGTTTGAAGCCCTGTGAAACGCAGACTGGAGGTTTCTGCTTTGAAAACAGCCGCAGGTAGGAAACAGTGCATACTAAAGCTAAAATGGTGCTCAGGACTACGTATTACCACAGAGGGCCAAATACTATAGTGTGCTCTCTGCTCTTTGTAGTGAGGTTATAAAGGCCGCTTAAGTGAGTCTCTGTGGAACGACTTTAAAGTCACACAAAACGACTACAAACAATGTGATCATGTCCGTATGGGGGTCCTATGTACCTGTCAGCACCCAGGGGCCTATTGTCTCATAATCCATCCATGCATTGTGTAAACATATTACTAACATTTCTGTATACCCAGTACTGGGCAGTATACAAAATAGCTATAGGATGTTGTTGCGCTAACCAGTTCTTGTTACCATTGCTAACTCTGAGAGACGAGACAGTCCAAGTAACTTCAAAACAGTGCTGATTTATTCAAAGGATCACAGGTAAAATTAACATTACACGCTCAGGTATCTTGCACCTCCAAACTGCTCACAGGCAGATGTAAGATGAAAGACCCTGAACCCACCAGGCCTATACATTATATCCCCTCGGTTGGGCTAGCCCCATACTACACAGAAACGTCAACCGAGACGTCTCTGGTGCCAGCTTTGCAGCAAAACATGAAGCAAATCAATGTGCGTGTGTGTGTGTGTGTGTCTGTTGATTAAGTGGTGTGTAGCTAAAAACATTCTCACGACCTCTAGTAACATGTCGTGACTTAAACATAAGAACATATTATGGCTAAGGCTACAGTTATACACATCATACTGCTGACAGTCATCAACTCTTCTCTCTAGTTATCCTTGACCAGATGTACCTTGTAGAAACTCATAAGCAGGCCTAAGCATTTAACAGTCTAACTAGACATCCTATCTCTACTAAACATTTCTAATACATAAAGTATCTATCCAATTTCTATCTGACTAAAAATACCTAACAATGTTAAAGGAAGGATAATAGGAAGTAGGAAGGTGGCAGTGAATCCTTCAGCCTGTCTGTCTGATTTCCAGGAATGCAGTGCTGGAGTCCAGTTTGTCAGAGCTTGGCTACAAAGCTCCTAGTGCCAGAAAGACAGGGACCACCATTGCTGGGATTGTTTACAAGGTGAGGATGAGCCTTCGTGTTTTCACTGGCAGACACATACAAAGTCGTGTACTTAAAGGAACACTCTTCGCTGTTTTGTTCCTGCCCTTGTTCACCAGGATGGCGTGATCCTGGGAGCAGACACGAGGGCTACAGACGACATGGTGGTAGCTGACAAAAACTGCAAGAAGATTCACTACATTGCTCCAAAGATCTAGTGAGTAAAACCAGAGTCTATCCATCAGTCTGGCGGTGTCCTCTGTGTCGCTGTGTCTTTACAATGTGTCAAATGATAGCCTACATTTCTCTGTTAGTGTGAATGACTTTTACTTTATATAGATTGGTTCACTGTATTGGTTCAGCATATACAGTATTGACTATAGGTGTTTTTGCCATTTTTTACTGTCTCTCACATTAATTTTCATGTTTCAGCTGAAAAACGAATATGGTTAAATACACTGTAAATAAATATGCAAATTTTCTTTATTGTCCCCTGTAGGATTGGCTGGAAATTTTACTGGTGTCACACAAAGCATTGTGATCAGTAACCTCTGTTGTGTCACCATTGTGTGGTTATTTCTTTTATTAAATATAAGGCTGCAAATGTATTAAAATCACATAAATGGATTTGTATCTAGGGATGCAAAAAGACAATTAGAGATGTTATACATTTTGATTTATGATAAAGAAAGAAAGTTCGTTGCCAGCTGAATATTTCAGATCCAGTTTGACTAAATCTGGAGCAAAATGATGATGATTATGCACATCTGTTACTGTAATAACTGATGGCAGAGTTGGTTTCTGAATGTTGTGCCAATAAAACCAAGTAGAAGTACTTAAGTCATGTTTATGAAACTGTTCAACTGTGTTTTGCATGTTGTGTAGCTGCTGTGGAGCTGGAGTGGCTGCAGACGCTGTCACCACCACACAGATCATGTCGTCCAATGTGGAACTACACATGCTCAACACTGGGCGACCGCCCCTCGTTGCTATGGTGACCAGACAGCTGAAACAGATGCTGTTCAGGTGAGGAGATATAAAGGAACCAGAATCACTGGTTGTCAATTGCAAAAAAATTTAAAATTGATAACACACATTTCTCCATACTAAGTTCACTTTTCAAAGCAACATGATGAAGCTCAGTAAAACAGTTCATCTCCAAAATTCACCAGTGCAACTAAACAATTGATCCATATATCAACTCTGGTACCAAAATACTAGCAACACTGTCTTTCAACAAGAAAACCATTCAGAATACACTGACTCAAAACCCTAACTACAGGAAGCATTACATTATGGATGACTACTGTTTCATTTATTTGGCATAAACCAAGTTTCCATCACAACAAAAAGCAGGGCACGTCTTTATACCTGGATTGTGCTATGTCACAGAAATGAATCAGAAATGTCCATCTAATTTATTTTTGTGCTATGTTTTCAGGTTTTGAGTTTAAATTTAACACTATGTAAACATATAAAATGGAGTATAAATACACAGAGACTTGGTGATAGTTGGGTGTGAGTGAGAAAACACTTTGCAGTGACGTCTGCTTGGTTTTTCAGGTACCAGGGTCATGTTGGTTCATCCCTGATTGTTGGAGGAGTTGATGTGACTGGAGCTCACTTGTACAGTGTTTACCCACATGGCTCCTACGACAAACTGCCTTTCCTCACGATGGGTATGTGTTCACGTGTATATTTACAAGTGTGTGTTTAGTGTCCTGTATCTGAAGGGTGAGATGTCTGAGAGAAACCTGCTTATTTCAGATTTATTTCTTATTTTAATCAGCTGAATTAATTTAGTTTCACTCAGGACCAGCTTTCAAAGCCTGACCATGCAGAACCTGTGTAAGCAAAATTAAAAGGTACAAAGATGTTTAAAGTTTAATTCTGGTTTCAGGTTCTGGAGCTGCGGCTGCTGTCTCTGTATTTGAGGACAGATTCAAACCAAACATGGAGGTGAGATTCTGGCTTCTTGTCATGACAAATGTAATTCAGTAGAAAATACAGTATGTTTTAATAAAGAATAGAGAATGGAATTTATACTTAAAGGCATGTTGTCCAATGCAATTCAAATCATAGTATGGGAAATACCTGCTGTGTAAATATACCAACAAAAACAAGACCATAGCCGATTACCTGAAAGAAGCAGGTGTGAGTCTTCTAAACAGTAAAATAACCAACCACTCGATAAGGGACACAGGACATAATTGCACTATGAAATTTTATTCGAAACCCATTCCTACCAAGTGTTTTTGACTAGAGATGAGCTTCCATGTGACATGAATTAAAGTGAAACAGACACTAGTGTGATAGTCAGCTCAAGTTAGAGCTATGACCACACTGTCACCGGACTTCATGTGCCGCTTGTGTGTAAAACCCCAATTTCAGCATTCTTAAAAAGCTCCATTTTGCTTATCCACACTAAAATGTGAGGTTTCCACTCTGAAAACTGTTTTGTGTTGCAATAAATCATACAATATAGAGTCAGTTTGTTACACTGTTAAGGTTGTAATACAATAGGTCCATCACAGACTTGTGATCTTTGGCAGTGTATATAGTTTGACCATTGCTTTCCCTGGTGTGTGCTGATCCTGAAAATGAATCTGTACAAAGAATCACCCAGTTGTTCCTCTCTCCCTTCCAGCTAGAGGAGGCGAAGCAGCTCGTAAGAGACGCTATCACTGCAGGGATTTTCTGTGACCTGGGTTCAGGCAGCAATGTGGACTTGTGTATTATCTCAGAGGCTGGAGTAGAGTATCTGCGAGGTTACGACAAGCCCACGGTGAAGGGCAAAAAGTGAGCTAATACACACACATATATATCTTTTATCAGGGGAGAGACAGTCATGGGTCTTCTATTTATGCAAAAAATAATTTCTTAGGCAGCTGTTCCAGTGCTACATAGTCAGTAGTGCTAATGCTGACATCTCAGCAAGGGTGACAAGACTGATGGAGAATTGGATACACTGGGGTAATAATCTTAAATGTTAATTTTAAGAAACAAGTCAAATGTTCGGCTTGTCAAACCATAAACTAGAAACTGCTTTAGTAAGGATGGAGCCAAGATATTTCTCTATGCTGTCTCACCAGTACATGAAACAACACACCACCACTGATACAGGGTAAAAGTGTGTCTAAATATGGCCTAACATATTTCTCTTCCTTGTCTGTTTTTTTTTTTACAGAGAGGGACAATACAGGTATAAGCCTGGCACCACAGCCGTCCTGACCAAAACTGTGACGCTGCTCCCTCTAGCCGTGGTGGACCAATTTGTTCAGATCATGGACACTGAATAAATTAAAGTAAACTGGTCCTGCTGACTGTCTCATAAAATAAAAGCTTTTGTTTGTAAAATGACCAGAGCTTGCATGTTATTTGGTGACTGCACCTGAAGGGCTATAAGAATATCTGCCACTGCAACCTGTATTTTTCCTTTTTTCTTATTAAAACATGGTGCCCCATGAATCGGAATTTTACACATTGCACAGAATGCAGAGCAGCTTTATTGGCACAATATGTAAAGTGCCATGGGATGGTTTTTTTGTTGTGGTTTGGCACTATACAAATAAAATGGAAGCTGAATTAAATATATAGCAGTAAATTATAGTAAGACTTAAATTAGAAGTATAATCAAGAAATGAGAACATACTGGCAGGAAAACTGGAATACAGAAAGTAGGGGCAGACATTCCAGCATGCTAAAGAAAATATGAGAGATGAGAGGAATAAGCAAAATTAAAAAAGGAGGAAGCTGTTATATCAAGAATGAGGTGAGAGGAAATGTTGTGGTTAACAGCACGTGTAAGGTGGGTAAAGATGCAACTGGCAGTGGTGGAAGATGTACTCAGATTCTTTACTTAAGTAAAAGTAGCAATAGGCTACCACAGTGTAAAAATACTTGGTTACTAAGAATCCTGTATAAAAATATTACTTACTGTAAGTAAAAGTACAAAAGTATTAGCATCAAAATATACTTACAAATACCAAAAGTAGAAGTATTCATTATGCAGAATAGCACAATACACATGAATGTATGTTATTGGATTCTAATTATTGATACATTATTGTGAACATCATGTTAAATATTTATAAAGGTGGAGCTAATGCTACCTTATATGTTACTACTACCTTACATAAGGTTGGGAACCTTTTAAAATAATGGAGTTAATATGTTTTTGCACATGTGAAATAGCACCTAATGTTATTGTTAAGGCAAATAGGGATGTGGTGCTGAGAGGTTAATGTGAAATCTAACGTCAGTATTTACACTCCACGGCTCCCATGCAGCACACGACTCCCATGCAGCATATATTCTCTCTGCATTATGTTGTGTTCTTGTATTTTTATTTGCTTCCTTCACTTGTTGCTTCAAAGTGCCTTAGCGTTGTGATTTTACTGCCTATTTAGATTTGCATTATTGCTCATCTACTGTATATTTCATTTTATATTTCACTTGTATTATGTGGCATTCATGTGGACGGCAAAGTAAGAATTTCATTGTACAGGGAAACATGTTTCCTAACTGTGCCTATGACAAATAAACACTTTGACCTTGACCTAATGTTACTACCTTATATGGTTATAACTTGAATGACTTTTCATACTGCTGGGTAGCCTGTGAATGTTCCACCAGTAATCAACAATTTTATGATAACAGTGTATGTTGTATTATTAATCCGATTATGAATTTGAAAAGTAAATAGTAAGTAAAGTTTTCGAATACCTGCAGTGGAGTAAAAAGTACAATATTTGACTCTGAAATGTAGTGAAATTAAGGTATCAGAAAATGAAAATACTCAAGTACAGTACAGATACTTCAAACTTGTTCTTTGGTACAGTACTTGAGTAAATGTAGAACAGGAAACAGTAGAACGTGTAGTTACAGCATACAGTGTCCTCGGTACCAGCAAAAAAAGAAAAAAAGTTCTCAAAGAAAAATTGTCAAAGTTAAGTTGTCATAAACTGGAATAGCCTAAGGGAAAGTTTGCAATTGAACTAACTCAAGTCATACGTTTTGTGAAAAGCAGGAGTCAATACATGAATGTAGTATAGTATGAAAGCCATTTTGGTACACTCTCCAAGTCAGAAGGTGGCGGTAATGTACCTAAACTTGCTTGCCAACCACCAAGATATAGCAGAGAAAGAAGACTTTTGTCCCGCCCCCTTGTTCCAAGCTCATTGGTTTAGTGAGTAACGAGCTGTTATTTGAATTTCATTTGGATCTTCCTGTGTTGACGTGTGGTTTGTGTACTTCGGTTTTGCAGTACTTTATTAATCTGAGTTCGGGAATAGTTTTCAACACCAAAGGTACGTTTAGGCTACAGTTACAATATAAGGTTGGGAACCTTTTAAAATAATGGAGTTAATATGTTTTTGCACATGTGAAATAGCACCTAATGTTATTGTTAAGGCAAATAGGGATGTGGTGCTGAGAGGTTAACTTGATATGCAATCGTTGTCTTGTGAGATAAAAGTGACTAAGACCTTATTTTATATGTTAGCCTTGTGTGTCAAATCGGTGTTCCGTGTGTTACTCCTTCACTCGGACTAATAGACTCAACATCTGAAGCCTTAGTCCTTGCGTGTTTTCCAGTGAGGAATAGTGACGCCGGTGTTAGGTTATTTAAAGACTGCCGACAAGTTCAAGTTAGAACCTGAGTACTTGACCCTTGCAGTGAAGGGAGGTTATCTGTCATGGTATTGGTCCACTTGTCCCCTTAGACTCTAATTTGCCTTAGAGGGACGGGTCACTGCAAATTAATACAAAATTGTTCTGAGTGATCGTCCATTGATTAAACACTTTTATCCTGATGGGAGTGGACTCTTCCAAGATGACATCGCCCATCCATAGAACATGAGGGGTCACTGAATGGTTTGAGAATGAAGTGAATCATATACTATGGCCTTCACAGTCAGCACATCTCTACCAAGTTGAACACCTATGGGAAATTTTTGGAGTGAAGTGTTAGACGGCATCTCCACCGCCATTTAAAAACTACTAAACACATTGTTGGTCACCCAGACTGCTTTCATCAATACACCAAAATGAGGGGAATATCTGTTGGAAGAATGGTGTTTCCATTGATTAAACACTTTTATCCTGATGGGAGTGGACTCTTCCAAGATGACATCGCCCATCCATAGAACATGAGGGGTCACTGAATGGTTTGAGAATGAAGTGAATCATATACTATGGCCTTCACAGTCAGCACATCTCTACCAAGTTGAACACCTATGGGAAATATTTGGAATGAAGTGTTAGACGGCATCTCCACCGCCATTTAAAAACTACTAAACACATTGTTGGTCACCCAGACTGCTTTAAAGGTTAGCATTCAGTATATCTTTAAGGAATCTGTGGTATAGGCTATGCTGTTGTGCATTGTACCACCATTTATTAAAATTCTGTTTAGTCAGAAGCAGAAAGATGTTCACACACTGATGTGAATAATCCCAGTGCTGATTTATTGAGCCAACACACAAATACAACATTTCAACCTTATGTCTTCATTGGGTGTTGTTTAACACATGATTAATCAAGACACAAAATAGACTTCATCTGACTTAGTGCAGGTGTGATTGCCCCTCTCGACCAGTACGTTAAAATCAGCAGTATGCACCCCAAATTATGTACACAGTTTACAACAAGAAGTCCCACATGACTTTTCTGACAACCAAATGTGTGACTACTGGAACAAATAATCCTGTAGAGCTGTTTATTGTATCCATCCTGTTTTGGCCATCACATTGTGATGTCAGGATCCAGATCTGCCATAATTTGATATATTACCTGTAACAACAACAAAAAAAACTACGAGTTAGATTTAATTTCAACTTAGTTCATTGTACAGACTAGAGAGTATGTATTATTGTTTTAACATAAAATAAAGAGAAATGTGTTTTTCGAGCGCATGGGGAAACTAGGGATTGGACTGAAATAACTATTTATTGTCAAGGGAATATGATTGCAGACAAGATGGCAGATTGTGATTGAGGTTTGCACACTGCACACCTTGGCAGGGAGTTGTCAACTCTTTCTGGAAGTTGGGTTACAGTTAGGGTTAAAGCTCCCCCTAAACATAACCATAACCCCTGACCCCTACTGTAAACCTAACAGTAAACCTGCAGGGGTGAACAAATTCCAGCTAATATTGCCATCTTCCTACCAAGTTCAGCAGACGTGTTCAGCGGAGCAGTATGATCTGCACATGTGACTTGGATTAGGTTTAACACTGGGTGTTCTTCCTGGTGCAGTGCTACCATTTTATCCAGGCTTGAGGCCAGAACGGTTTCATGCAGTCCCAGTGGCTGGGTGTACCCACAGCACCTTCTGTTCTCAGGTGGTCCCCCATCCAAGTACTAACCAGGCTTAACCCTGTTTAGCTTCTGAGATCGGACTTGGCGTGGATTTAAAAATATCCATCTGGAAGCAGAGAATATTTGATATTTTTACTTGATAAATGCCACTTAAATGGTTAGCATAATTCCTGATCTCTGTGCAGCTACTAGTCATTTCAGTACTAAATACAGAGTTATAGTTGTACACAGGGTAAACTGGTTCTGGTGTTTCTGGGCTGATTGGGCCAGAACGTATATATGAAAGTATCCGTGTTCTGTTTTTTTAATTGACAAGTATCTTCAGTCTTTCACAGTCTGTCTACAGTATTATTCCTCTTGTGGTCTTGACCTCTGTATTGGAGGCCATGCATCATGGTTCACCTACCAGACGGCGAAAGGGCAGACTCCCTCAGCGTCGTCCCCCGCTGCCACCCCCAGGGACCTCTGTTTCGACACCCCGGTCACCAAGAAGAAGTGGAGTTTCAAGTGAGTTTGACTGCTGACGTTTGCGCTCATTATTATGTTCCATTAGGGTTGCAGCAGTATACTGGTTTCACAGGATACCATGGTATAAAAATTGACGGTTATCATACCATGCACATTTGCTTATTAACGGTATTGAATTAAAAAAACTCTGCAATGGGTGCCACACACACATGCAGCAGACAATTGGAAAGAAAAAAGGAGTCTGACATACTTAAAATAATATAAAATCACAGCACAGACAGATTTCACAAATTTGCCAGCAGAGTAGGACATTAGTCACCACCATGATTCACCCCATACCACCTTTTTAAAGGAAAGTCTACCTTTGCTTTATTCACATCAAACACTTTATATCTGTTCTCCAGGGCCGCCTCCAGGAACTCCCAAGAAGAGAAGATTCCGACCAGGGACCAAGGCCTTAATGGAGATCCGCAAGTATCAGAAGAGCACCGATCTTCTGCTCAGGAAGGCACCCTTCTCTCGCCTGGTGGGTCAAACAGCAGCAGCCAGACAATAGTGTATAGAGTCTTAAATAAGTGAAGAACAAAGGAGGTTACAATCTCAAGAAAGCTAAAATGTGCTAAGAACAAAAGCAAAATAAGTGTATGCCCCACGGGGTAGGCCCCATAGTCTCATAAATAATTAACAACAAATTCTGGAATTTTAATTAATGAAATTTATGCAAAATCTAGTAAACTTATTAATATTTAAATTTGGTGCTAATTATTTTACAACCTAGGGCAGCACGGTGGCGCGGTGGTTAGCGCTGTTGCCTCACAGCAAGCAGGTTCTGGGTTCGAGCCCTGGCCAACCTGGGGCCTTTCTGTGCGGAGTTTGCATGTTCTCCCTGTGCTTGCGTGGGTTCTCTCCGGGTGCTCCGGCTTCCTCCCACAGTCCAAAGACCTGCAGCATAGGTTGATTGGTGTCTCTAAATTGCCCATAGGGGTGCTTGTGTGTGTGTGAGTGGTTGTTCGTCTGTGTGTTGGCCCTGCGATGGGCTGGCGACCTGTCCAGGGTGTTTGGGACTAAGCGGTTTGGAAATTGGTTGGTTGGTTATTTTACAACCTGCTTTATAGCATCAGTGAAAGAATGAGAAATGCTAGAATAGCAAACGCTAATTAAAGTTGAGGGAAACAAAATCAGTGATTTGTTTCTAAAGACATTATCAATGTTAGAAAATAGTTGTTGAGGACGTGAATAGAGTGCGAACAACAGTATGTAGTGCTGAACTGTTGAGTTAGGAATAAGTTAGGAATTTTTGAGTTCGTGGCTGGATGCACTGGAACCATCCTTAACATAACGCCTCCCCCCGACACTGTAACGTTATAAATGCTAGAGCACACAAAGCTCTACGCCTGCATTTGTTTTTAGGGGCACTGGTGAGACTGAGCGCAGACGAAAAGTTACTGCCACAGTTATGTTTAATAAAAGAAATAACATTAATGCTGCTGTCTCAGTATTAAACAAAGACAGAAGTCAAAACATATAAATGGTGAGTGTGGTGAGCAGGTGTTACCTGACCATAGTTGGTGGACGGAGAGAGACGTCAGGGAGATAATCGCCACACAGCGGACAGGTCACCACAGTTTACTGTTAGCCTAACAAGCTCGTAGACTATGGACAAAGCTTAAATATTTGCTACTTGGCAAGGTATGTTTGTTTAGCAGGTGCTTAAATTACTCCCACTGGCTCTTTTACTTGTGAAGGTTTTATTCCATGAACGTTGGCATACAAACAGCTCCCTGTCTTCACTGCTGCCATAAATTTGTCTGGGTGGTTAATAACACATCTTCCTGTGGTATGACAAACTCAGAACACATTTATTTCCACTTTACCCCAACTTTAATGGCGGGGTTGACTTGGAAGCAGAGACTGGGCAGCTCCTTTACAGTAGTACAGGAATGTATCCAGCAGAGAGGACATGGTGAAGCCACAGACAGTAGCCTGTTTAAAGTAAGAACATGCACCCTTGTTAAATTAAACATTTACATTGCTGACAGGGCAGTTATTCTGGGCAGGGAATGGCAAAATCATTTCATCCTGTCAGAGGATCCATCCATCCATTATCTATACCGCTTATTCCTGAATAGGGTTGCCGGGGGGGCTGGAGCCAATCCCAACTGACATTGGGCGAGAGGCGGGGTCCACCCTGGACAGGTCACCGGTTTGTCACAGGGCTGACATGTAGACAAACAACCACACACACCCACACTCCCTATCTGTATTGATACTCGGTATCAGCAAGTACTTAATTGTAAGTGCTTGGTCTGAAAAAAGTGCTATCAGTGTATCCCTGGTTTGAGAATGCACCCAGTGTCTGAATAAACATAATTTTCTGCTGCTGTTCTTCTCTCACCTGTATGACTGCAGCTTTGCTTTATAAAAAGTCTTGGTCCTCCATCTGGTTCAGGTTCGTGAGGTGTGCCAGAGTTTTTCTAGAGATGCTCTACGTTGGCAGGTCTACGCTCTTCTGGCCCTGCAGGAGGTAAGCAGCTGCCTCCACCACCAAGCTAACATTATGTTATCCTGTTTACTTCTGCTCAGCATTCTAAGAACACATAGTTGATTTTACTCAAACATGATGCTCATTTCAGATTTATTTATTTTTGATCTTTTCACACTGATGGTTTATGTTTGATGACAGCAGGCAGTATGTGCATGTGCAGAGGAGTGAGAAGTTAGGAAGCCCACAGGGCTTCTGATGTGACTGTGGTCCCATAGAAAGAAATTGGATGAATCAGATCTACGACCACATGTGAAGTTGTCCAAATCGTTTGTTCACATGTCTGTGAGGCCACTTCAGCATGTAATGCAAACCTCTGTCTGCTGTGTGGTGCTGAGCAGGTTGTTTACAGTGGGTTTATCAGAGCGTTTTCCCTGAGATAGCTGCCTGCAGTGGCTGGAAACTAATGAGCAGGGGTACTGCTCATCTTTTATTTTTTGCTGTTTTTATAACACTTTTACACTTTGACCTGCATGATGAATACAGTGCCCTGTGAACTTACTGGCTGTACATTAGGATGTCTGTGACGGGGAGCTTGACCTATAAATTGGGTAAATTCACAAAATGAACTTTGTATAGTGAATATTTGGCTTTTGAGAGAATTGCACAAATGTTTGAGGAAAAGACGTTTACCTTGTCACCACAATCAACTGTAGAAAACAATGCTGCAGAATTGTATTAAAAATTGTTCATTGCAAATAAAGAGTCTCATTTCCCTTATATATTTTTTCACTAGTTTTTCTTCTTTCTCATCCCACCAGGCTGCAGAGGCATTTCTCGTCATGTTATTCTCAGATGCCAACTTGTGTGCTATCCATGCCAAGCGGGTCACTTTGTTTCCTCGCGACATTCAGCTGGCCAGGAGGATCCGCGGGGTGGAAAACATGTAAATAACCTGTACAGAGTGGACAAGAGAATAGCAGCAACAGGAAGGAAGCACTCATGTTCTTTTCACTTCAGACTGTTTTTATACTTTCATAACATGTTTAATCTGTTCAGAAAATGCTATACCTGCTTTTAATCTATTTCTAATGATGTGCTATATTTTTTGGAAATTGGATTTTAATTTCCTGAAGGAAAAAAAAAGTCTTAACATTTACCAATTCTGCAATAAGCTCAAATTCAAGTACAGTGAATTTACTTCATCTCCATTAGGTTGGGTGTTACCAAGAAAAGAAATTGTCAGAAAATAATTCTTATCAACCAGACATAATTTGGTTTACACTGTACTGTCCTTTTACTTTGTGGAATAGATTTGCTGGATTACTGTGATTACTGCTCTCTTTTACATTGTTATGTATATTATTATTCTTATTTTATTAATAAATAAATTTTTTATATTACCTAACCCATATCTTATTTTGGTCTGGACACAAACAAAGGTTTGATTATTTTTGGTTTTATCTTTTAATGTGTGGAGTTTTTTCTTTTTTTTTTTTTACAGTTTGCCACCAAAATCATATCAAAGATTCCAGTTCGGTCCAAGTATAGACAAGGGAGTCGTTTTAAAACTCCTTAGTGCTTTTAAAATTTATTTATTTATTTATAAAGCTGGTTTTCTGGGGTGCTTAAAATGGATGATTTTATAGTATCTTTTTTTTAAATTTACACATCCATGCCTACAGTGGGTGGTTCAGTTGGGATGTGAGCGTGAAGTTGCAAAGCTTCAAATTTGGTAAAAACAAAACACACACACAAATAAGACAAAACAACTTTCAACGCTATTTTTTGCTGTGGTGTGCACTCAGTTCTTCAAGCCAGTCTAACTTTGAAATACACAGGCTATAAAACTCATCCTCTGGGAACAACTGGCAAAGAGGGAGGAACGTGTTGATCACTGCTGCTGTACCTATGATTGGTTGAGAATCTCAGGACAGCTCTTATCATTACCACCACCCTAAACTATGGTCTGAGATGTATAAGGAGCCAATGAAGGGAAATGAACTCTGGTGTAATGTGGTCAAGATTTTTGGATTTAGTGAAAATTCTAGCAGCAGCATTTGAAGACTTTTAGTACTAGCATGTAGCAGCCTTGTGAACAAAATGTTAAAAGTCTGGATGATACACAGGTCTTTGCATTGAATAAAAAAGTCTTATTGGTGTGTTGATTAAAAAAAGAGGGTAGGATCAATAAATTCTTGACTATCTGGCTTTGAAGAATTACACAGTTGTCAGAATTTACTGTTACTTGATCAAGCTGGCATCTGTATCAGGCTGTGCCATTGACCAGCATCTACTGTTAAGATTTATCTTAATTTACGAGCAGGACATTTTGTGAAATTCAGCTTTCCACAGCAGACAAGCAGGTCCCTGGTTTTATACTGTATTATAATCTGACTAATATGTGAATATATGAAGAGAAAGGCAGAGGGCCAGTTACGGAGCCCTCAAAAAATGTTGCATTTTTATAAAAATTTATTCTTTCAGATAAGTAATATTTTAATTATAATTAATTATATCTATATAATTCTACTGTCAGACTTTTAAATGCATAAAGGCTAGAACTAACCAGCCAGATCTGTGTGTGGGTGCAGTATACTGCTTGTGTGAAAGGTGCATTCATGCACCCATCAGCGTTTTATCTCTCTCCCTGTCATACAGAATAACAGAAAAACAGCTCCCATTTTTCCATAGCAATTTCATAAACAAGGATCGGATTTGAACTCCTGTACAGTAAGGGCGGGCGCAGTACGTCTCACGTCACGTGACATGAACAGTTACTCCCGAAGAAGCGGAGGAAGGTGTTTGCCATCTGTCATTAAACAGAAGAAGAAGAGGAGGCGGGGGAACAGGAAGACGAGTAGAGAGTTGTTATAAGTTTGTTTTGTTTAGAATTAGGATAATGTAAAGGTGGCGATGGGACTGTGAGCGGAAACGTGCGGGTGTAGCTGCTGCTCTTCTGTCTTTTGTCCCCGCATGCTCCGAGAGAGACGGCGTCGCGATGTTTTCAACCAACATGGAAACAAAAAGAGTGGAGATCCCCTCCGGTGTACTGGACGACCTCTGCAGGTAACCACATTAGCTGGACTAAACCGCTGTTTGCGCGTCACTGTGCAAGTGCAAGTGGCGCTGACTCTGCGGGGTATGTCTGTAGTTGTTGCTCGGTTGATGTCGTAAGCTACATCGTGGTCGTTGTTGTTGTTGGTAACTCAGGCAGGTGTTGTTGATCCGTTTCTGTAGTAGTAGTAGTTGCTAGCTGAACTCCTATTGAACCATGCATGTAATTTAGTTGTTTGCCCGAGGAGGTGCTAGCGCAGCTAACGTTCAGCCGTGTCTGTGGTAGTTGTTGTTAGGTCATCTGCTCAGAAACCGTCAATAGTTGTCTGCAGGGTGGATTAAGAAGGGTTGCAGGCCTGCATGTTTACGTCACAGACGTAGGGCTGCAAAATGTTATGATCTACTGGTCTCTTTGCGCTCTCAAACATCGATACCAAGTACCACTTTCCTTCACTACTACTATGTGCCAGGATTAAAACTAGCTTCATCCGAACTTCCTGCATCATGGCTTTGTTTACCAGCTGCTATAATGGTCAGTTCTGCTAGTCATTTTAATATTACTTAGTTTGTCATCCATCACTCTTACTGCTGCTGCACTTGCTTATTAACTGTTATATGTTTTGTTATTATTTTTGTAATAATAACTTTATTGTAGTGTCAATAGACACTTATACGTTTATAGACTGGTGAAAAATTAAAGGACATACCTGAACAAATGCACAGTGCCTCCATCCATAGGACATTAGGGGTCACTGAATGGTTTGATGAGTATAAAAATGAAGTGAATCATATGCTATGGCCTTCACCATCACCAGACCTCAACCCATTTGTACACCTATGGGAAATTTTTGGAGTGACGTGTTAGACAGCGTCTCCACCACCATCATCAGTACACCAAAATGAGGGAATATCTCTTGGAAGAATGTTGTTTATCCCTCCAGTAGAGTTCAATCAATGCCAAGGTGCACTGATGCTGTGAGAGTTCAATCAATGCCAAGGTGCATTGATGCTGTTCTGGTGGCACGTGATGGCCCAACACCTTACTGAGACTCTTTATGTTGGTTTGTTCCCACACTTAAGGTGATATTGCAGAGAATTAGGATGCTGACCACTGTGATGAACATCTTTTCTTTTGTTTTGTTTGAAGTTCTTTTACTATCTGACTGGAGTAGAAAACAACTCTGTGCTTGGTTAACACTCCCATGCACCACAAAATATTTGCATGAATTTTATCTTTCTCAAATTCTACACATCGCACCGCTGAGCAACTTCTGAATCTCTCTGTAGTGATGGGCAGCACCAGGACATCGTTTAAGGTTCAGTTCGTAATGAATGGTATCTTTTTGCATATCTGCTGTTTGAGACTGTATGTTTGAATGTAGAGCGACACATGTGGTGCTCATTGTCCTCCCAGAGCCTCCTAGTGTGACAACTGGCTCTGATCTTCTTTCTCCTGTTTTTCCTCCAGTCGGTTCATCTTGCACATCCCCAGTGAGGAGAGGGACAATGCAATCCGGGTGTGCTTCCAGATCGAGCTGGCTCACTGGTTCTACCTAGACTTCTGCGTGCAGAACACTCCAGGAGCTCCTCACTGTGGAATTAGAGACTTCGCCAAAGCTGATATCTTTACATGTGAAGGATGATGTTAAATGGCCTCATCACTTATTTTTTTTATGTTTTCCGTTCATTAATGCACATTGATATTTACTGTATATACTCTGTGATGGACTGTACACGCTCCAAAACATACAGTGTTGAATTTGTTGTAATAACAACCAGCCAAAAGAAGCATACAGTGTTGAATTTGTTGTTGTAATAACAACCAGCCAAAAGAAGTAATCAGTGATTTTTAGATATAAACTAACATGAGCAATGTGGTTTTGTTTCACCTTTTCAGGCTCATCCAGCCAAATGTGCCTACATTGGTTTAGATGTTTACATGTTGTATTCCTTGACAAATGCAAACTCTTTCACCACTGCCCGTTTCTGTTGCCTCATGGAGAAGATGTGCAGAAAGTCCTTGAACAGTGGAAGGAGTACAAGATGGGTGTACCTACTTATGGAGCAATCATTCTAGATGAATCACTAGAAAATGTGAGTTGTTTTGCTCACTGGACTCTAAATTGTAAATCATTTTAACAACCATAGTTGTCACATTGCCTTAAAAATGTGAGCTAACTCTAATGTAAACCAAGAGAAAAGAGGTTTAGTAGATTCACTAAAATTAAACTTTTTAGACATATGAATTTACTCTCATCACAACAAGACAGATCACAACAGTCACCTCCTTCCTTAATGCATTCATGAACAAAAATATATATATATAAAAAAAAAAACAGTGCTCAAACAAAAGTGCATGAATGAAATGCGCTATATCCTACATTGTGCTATGAAGCTCCCATGCTTAGCCCACTGTGATTGTGAGGTGTGGCTGAAAGGACTTTGGTTTGAGCCTTGACACCGATCTTGCAGGTCTAAAAGAGTCACACCTCAGATAGTCCTTTTCATGTAGACCTGGAAGTATAGCAGTTCATGCTTTAATTTTTTTAAAAAGCTGAGTCATTTCCTAAAATAACCAAAAACTGTGAAAAAGTGATTTTATTTGCAACTATCATTAATTCTCCTTTACTTTCTGAAGTACTAGGAATATTTTATTTAACTGCAGCATCTTTTCTCTTAAGGTACTGCTTGTTCAGGGCTACCTTGCAAAGTCAGGCTGGGGCTTTCCAAAGGGCAAAGTTAATGAAGACGAAGCTCCTCATGACTGTGCAGTGCGTGAAGTGAGTCACTTTCTTTTTCCTATGCAACTTTGACCAATTGAAAGCATTAAGAGCCACATATATAATTAAAGCTTTTAGATTGTTCTGTTGTTGTTCAAAATGTATGTCTTCCAGGTGTTGGAGGAGACAGGCTTTGACATCAAGAATCGCATCTGCAAAGAGATTTACATAGAACAGAAAATCACTGACCAGCTGGTGCGGCTCTACATCATACCAGGAGTGTCAAAGGATACCAAGTTCAACCCCAAAACAAGGAAAGAGATCAGGGTAGGAAATCAGTTTTTTTTTTTTAAACGCATTTGGTTTGTAGCCTTTTGAAATTGATCAACATTTCATTATCTTCTCCTTCTCTTCTAGAACATTGAATGGTTTTCTATCGAGAAACTGCCATGTCACAGGAATGACATGACCCCAAAGTCTAAACTTGGACTTGCCCCAAACAGGTTTTTCATGGCCATTCCATTCATAAGGTGCGTGTGTGTATAGAAGGCTGCCATTTGTTATTTACATTACTGGAATATCCATTAAAGTACAAAAAGACCTGTAAAAGTAACGATGAGTGGTTGCCTCAGTGTTGTTGAACTTTTATGTTTCGACTTTCAAAACACGATTTAGCTTCATTATAGTAGTTGACTGATATTGATGGCACATTTTCTACTCCCCCTGTACAGACCTCTGCGAGATTGGATCAGCAGGCTGAAAGGCGAGTCAGATAGCGATGAGGACTTTACAATCAACAGCAACACTCCCTGCAAATCTTCAGACAGCACTCGGTAAAAACACTTCATCAGTCCTCTCTTGAATTTGCTGCTTTTGTTCTTGATACCATTAGATTTTTAAAAAAATAATAAGTATCTGCTGATATGGATTCTGATCTGACACTGATGTTTACCTACAGTAAATGTTCATTAATTATCTGACCTAATAAAATTAAAACTAATCTGGCACACTGTATTTTTGGAGTGTGGAGCTTTTTGATCCAAATACTGGATCAGGTCCTGGTTCCAAAATATTGTTAATAAACTAAAATTATTGATATGAATAAAAGAATAACTGGGAGCTGAACAGCACACTGTCAGAACTACAGTGGGGCAAATAAGTATTTGATACACTGCCAATTTTTAACATTTTTCCACTTACAGAGAATGGACAGATCTGTAATTTTCATCGTAGGTACAGCTCAACTGTGAGACACAGATCTACAAAAAATTCCAGTAAATCACATTGTTAGATTTTTAAATAATTTATTTCCATTTCATTGCATGAAATAAGTATTTGATACAATAGAAAAATAGAACTTAATATTTGGTACCTAAACCTTTGTTTCCAATTACAGAGGTCAGACGTTTCCTGTAGTTCTTGACCAGGTTTGCAAACACTGCAGCAGGGATTTTGGCCCACTCCTCCATACAGGTCTTCTCCAGATCTTTCAGGGTTTGGGGCTGTCGCTGGGCAACACAGAGTTTCAGCTCCCTCCATAGATTTTCTATTAGGTTCAGGTCTGGATATTTCAGGTTATTTCTTAACCTAAAACAAGTATTTTTAAACAGTAAAAATACACATGGTTCCTAACATAACTGCAACCTGCTGTGTTTGTTAAGAAATTTCACAGTGCATCTTTAATCCTCAGTCACGGTTTACATTAGCTGCCTAGTCTGGCTCACTGCTGGAATTGAGTCTGTGGAGGTCTGTGTTGATGTGTTTTTGTATGACAGTCTGTTTGTGAGAATCAGTGCACTGACGCTGGTTTTCATGCAGTAAGTACTGTCAGCAGTGTTTAATCTTTAATAGAGTTAAAGTGGTGCTTTAAAATGAGTGTCCTTGATGTTCCAAGAGAAGGAATACCATGTAAACGAGAGCAAGTGAGGATGCGTTGGCGCAGTCACTGCAGCAGCCTCTCGCAGTGCAGCACTGAGGTCCTCTGATGATTTAAGTGTACAGTTGGTTGTCTCTATGTGTACTGTGTGTGTAGTTGTCTGTTGTTGCATTTTAATGTAAATAAAGGGGCCATGCCTGGCACCACTACAGGGCCCTTTTCTATCAGCACAGCCTGCTTAGGCCTACCCAAGACTGGTTCTCACACACAGCCAGTCTTGGCCTGGATCCAACCGTACAGACAGCCAGCTGGCTCGGTCTGTCTACCAGCTCAAACATGGCTCCAGTGTGTGGCTGGGGACCTGCTCTTGAATTCAGATTTATTTTATGAAAGCAAAGTGAACAAATGTGAAGTGAAATGTGGGTTATTTTTTTTCAAAAGATATGTATGCTCTTCCTTATTTTAAGAATTTCTTCTGGATGGCATTGTATATGGTTTATTGTTTAGAGAATAATGTATAAAACATGGCCATGTATAATAATTGGTGGTCATGTTAAGAACAGTTTTGGATTCTGCTGTCTTATAATATTAACAAGTACATCTGTTTTTAAAAGGTTTGATGCATCATAGATGTTTCAGTTTTACTAAGAAAAGGTGAAATGGCTGGTTCATCAAGACAGGAATGCAAATTTTAACATTGTCCTCGGTTTCCAAAAATGTCCTCAGTCTGTAGCAAAAAAAACAAACAAAACTTTTCTCACTATGTAGCAAGTACAAGAACACACGCGCACACACAGATTAGATGCAGAGGAGTACAGATCTGTGGTTGTGCTTCAATCTGGATATACTGTACTGTGTTAGGTATTTTTAGTCAGATAGATATTGGATAGATACTTTATGTATTAGAAATGTTTAGTGGAGATAGGATGTCTAGTTAGACTGTTAAATGCTTAGTCATGCTTATGAGTTTCTACAGGGTACATCTGGTCAAGGATAACTAGAGAGAAGAGTTGATGACTGTCAGCAGACAGGATGTTTAATATTATTATTATGACGTGTATAACTGTAGCCTTAGCCATAATAGGTTCTTATGTTTAAGCCACGACATGTTACTAGAGGTCGTGAGAATGTTTTTAGCTACACACCACTTAACCAACAGACACACACA